>NC_051186.1:144105580-144427424 GCF_013339695.2 Rhipicephalus sanguineus | reverse complement strand
CAGAAAAGATAGCTGCTATCAAAGGTCTTGTACCGCCGCGCACAAAGAAGGAAGTGAGAATCCTCTTGGGGCTTGTGGTATTACGCGAGTATGTGTCGAACTACGCGGACGTCGCGGGCCCGCTCACAGCTTTACCTATCGGGGGGTGCCAATGAATCCCATGGGAAAGATCTCAGGAGGCGTTCGATGCTTAGACGTCCTTGTGCCAGGCTGTCGCCATGAACCTCCTGACCCTCATCAGCCATATTGGCTCTTCACGGATGCTCGCCACGGCAACCGGAGCCTTTGGCTCAAATGCGGCAGACGGAAAGAAGCCGATGCGTTCGCTACCATCGATTTAACCCACACAGGGGCGCTCTGGTCAACGATAGAAAGGGAGGCATTTGCAATAATATGGGCGCTCAAGAAATTTGACTATTGGCTCTTTGGAGCAGTGGTGAATGTGGTCTCTGATCAAACCCCTGTCCTACTGACCACCAGCACTCCGCAGGCAGCAAAGCTAGCTAGGTGGGCACTTCATTGCAGCGATACAATGTCACGGTGCGCCATCGGAAAGGCGCGCATAATGCCAATGCGGATGCACTGTCAAGGCTTCAGAATGGCTTATGGGAGCCTCAATAACCAGCCATGCTAGCTTGGACGGGCGTGAATGTTCCCGTTCACCTCAAGTGTGGTGTATGCTGAACTATAGAACTGCACGGAACTCTTCGCGGTGCATTGGACTCTTTGTAGATATATATAGCTGTATCTAGAGCACTTGTGCCACATGCATACAATATTTCTTTTTGTTTCTTTGCAAGTGTCGTGCTTTATAGTGAAATGAAATATGTCATGTTGCCTTGCCTGTATAGCCCAATTTTACATGTATGCTTTATTGAGTGTATCATTCTCAGCGTTATTCTGCATGGAAAGGCTGCTTTTCGTTGATCTGTAAATAATTTTTCACAGAGCCCGGACGTAGTGATCCAGCGGCCTTTGTTTAATTTATAGTATAGCTGAGCACGTTTAGAGCCCAGTATACTCTTTAGGAGGGGCGTGTAAGGCCGCTTATGGCTGCGAGCCGTTCAGGAGAGAGGGCAGGGGCTCTTTAGCACGCCGATGGTGGCCGCGGTTTGGCGCCAAGGAACGAACCGCGAGTTCGCGGAAGGCCGAGAGGGGTCGGCGCCGTCTCCCGCTGTGTTCGGGAGCGTTCAGGACGGTCGAGCCGTCTGCGGTGGCGCCATGCGGGCAAGTGCGTGCTGCCTCCCGTTTGAATGTGACATCTGGCCCAGAGCCGTGGCGGTCTGGTTTTCGAGCTCCAGGAATTCCGGTCAAAACAGGGACTGGGTCTGGGGTGCTGGCCGCGCTGTTTGAAGGCATCTGCCGGCCACGGGGACACGCTGCAGAACACCCCTGTGGAGTCATGTTCGCGCCGAGTCGCAGGCGACGGCCTGCTTGCTGGCCGAAGAGTGGAATGTGTAAGCGATAAACTCCGCGCACGTGGTGTTGGCTCCTGACACCGTGAATGAACACGCGTGTAAGAGAAAGGAGGAAAGCAGTGTTTCGCGGAATATCTGGGCTTTCCGTTTAGGCCCGGCCCGGTGGGCGGGGGCCAAGAAATACTTACGCTGTGGTTGGCCGCCGTGGTCAAGGGATGGACAAAGAGCGGCCACCGCCCATTTTCTTTGTTCTTGGCAGGAGATATTGAGCTGCACGAGTGCGGCACGACAGTCTGGGCTGTAATCAGCGTTGCTGATAGATCGGTGAGGCTCCGTACTATGTACGTAAGGCTAGCCTGGGCTGAAATCATGTGTTGATAGATCAGTGAGGCTAGCGGCGAGCGCAACGTAAGACAGTCTGGGCTCTAACTTCTTCAATAAGTAGAAGAGTGAGACTGTGTGTTATTCCTGTTTAATCTCTTTTAATTTCTAGCTCAGTTGTATCCATTATTTTACGTTCACATAAACTACTAAATTCATCTAACCACCACTGCTGCCTACGTGTGAATGCATCATCGCTGCCGATCATCAACGAAGATCTCCGTAATCGACGACGACGAAGGACCATCGAAACTTTACCTGAAGTGGACGGCAGGATGACCGCCGCCGTAGCTCAGTGGTAGAGCATCGGACGCGTTATTCGAAGGTCGCAGGTTCGGTCCCTGTCGGCGGCAAGTTCTGTTTTCGTCCACTTTACTTTCTTCACATTTATGTTCTAAATACTACAGATAACACCCCCTATACTTTCCTTGGCGTTATTCTCTGTTAGTTCTCATTAATATGTGTCTAACAAAGAAAACGAGCCCTTAAGAGTATCCTTTCCTTCATGATCATACAGTTGAGATTCCTGCAGAAAAGTTTAAAATTGATTGTAGATCCACTTACCACGATTTATAAAAGCATTCGACAATTCTCACAAAATTACAACGCTGCCTTTATATATTGCTGCACATTTTTGCTCACAGACATCTGAAAACTAACGTAAATTTCTGGAATTATGCTTCGGAACTTGTTGGCGTTATCACATGACTACAAAGTACTAATACTTGTATTATGCATAATTAGTACATATATGTTTACAATATATCCATGCCAGCTAGTACCATCTGCAACTTAAAGTTCTTCATCTTTAATTGCTCACTTCTTGGCTTATGCATAATTACCACATTGAAAATTAAGCCCAGCATTATGGCTGCAAGGTCAGCTTGAAATTAGGCAATCACATGCTTAAAATTAGAAATTTCCTATAAATAGTGGCTGGTGTCTTGGCACATTGGATCCTAGGACTTGATATGCCATGAGGTTGAATAAAATTTGGCCATGCACGTATGGAGGCTGTAAAGCAGTCAGGAGTTAAGTTCATTGTTAAAGAAAGCAGGAAACAAAACCACAACACACAGAAATGAAGGGGACGGGACGACGCGCTACTAGCAACTGTAGTTTAACACGTGCTTGGCTCTTTAGACATGTTTTTAGTCTTTCTGCGACTGCGTGATTCTTTAATGTTGTAGTTTTTCATACTCTGTGTGTATATCTTTCTGTGCTTTGCATTAAACTTCAGTTGCTAGTATTGCATCGCCCTGTGCCTTTCATTTTCATCTGTCTGTGCTGTGGGGTTTTTCTTTCGCACTTTCTTTAACTTTGAATACAAATCAGCTCGCTCAACTATCCATTTGAGGATAAAGTTTGCTGAATAAAGCGGGTTCTACTAAGTGTCATTTTGAACGATGCGAAATTTTCAGATGCACATGCTACTGGAAAGGTTGCACAGTGTCATGCATAACACTCTGCATCAATCCCAGTATTTGCCCAAATGCTGTAAGATGTACGAAATGTTCGAGATAGTGTACAGTGAGGCACAGTGGAGTGTTCCTACAATACACTGTCTCGTACACAAGCAGTGGGCGAGCAACTCTTGCTGCTTTGCCAGAAATGTCTTCCTGAAAATGATACAAAAAAGAAGTTCATTAAGCCTTCTGTGTTCATAAAAATGAATTTCTTGCCAAGGACTCACACTTCACTATACTTATTGCAGACTTTTTAACAAAGGATGAAACAACTGCATATTGTGAGGCTGCTACGTAGTTCCTTGTGGACCTTTCACTTAAAGTAGACAAGGCGAAAATACACGAAGATAAAGAAATGCGCTACAACACCAGAAGTGTTACTCTTGTCCTCTGTACCACCATTCGGGTATATTTCGATGTCAGTCAAGTTAGCATTATAGTGTAAAGGGGTGTAAATAAGGGAAATCTGGGCTAGTTGGTTATAGTTCATTTTCGATCAGCTCACAGCGCAAAAAAGACGAGGACACAGACCAAGAATGCGACGACACGAGCTTGTTAGTGAAGTTCACTTTGTATTTAAACACGTTGGACACTAGATTCTTGATCAACCACAGCTGCTCTGTTTAGAACTGAAGATTAGGCGACTTGGTGTCGATTCATGGCAAAAATTAACAGCGTACCTGTAATGAAAACACGAGAAGACCTGGACACAATACCAGCGTTTTTACCTTGTCAGAAATTGTGTCAACAGTAGGAATACTGTTGTGGTGGTTCTTGGGCCTTCAGACACAAACAACCAACTCAAGGACAAGAAAGCCATTTATGCACTTCACAAAATAACAATTACATACACTTTCACTGGCCAAACAATACAATAGTTCTTCCTCAAGTCCTAACGTTACGGTCCCCAACCACGCATACGCGAGCTCTCGGCGCGTCCTCACAGTCGGGCGTCACTGACGGTACCGTCGAAGGGCAACGACGCAGTCGGGAAAGATGCACGAGCACGGTGTACGAGGGCGCACGAGCAGACCAGGCACTGCTCGCTCAGGAATACGAACGCCCACGCTCCGCCCGACGTAGCACCAAGGGGTCACGCCCTCGGCGACTGGTTGTGCCGGACCCGAATCTGGAACAGGCTCAGCTGCTCGCCTTGGCCCGCACGCTCGTTCAGCATCAGGTGTCCCCCAAGGATCTGTTCGCGGGCCGCTTCTTTTTTTAATATTTATTAATGATATTGGTGAAGAGGTAACTGGCCATCTCAGATTGTATGCCGAGGACTGTTGTCTTTACCGTGAAATTCATTCCTTAAATGATAGTGTCCAATTACGAAGTGACCTTGACAAGATATTACTGTGGTGCAATACATGGAAAATGACGCTGAATTCTGCTAAGTGTAACATAGTCCAGTTTATACTAACAAATGTCACATTTTAATAATACATACTCTCTTGATTACGAAAATCTGTTGATTGTGTCAAATTACAATATTTAGGCGTTTTTATATAAGAATGACCTCTTATGGAACGACCCACATTAACTATATAGCAGCTAGGCTGGTCGACGTCCTGAACTTCCTAAAGCGCAACTTCAAAAAAGCTCTACTAACCATGCAGCAAACTCTTTATTTTCAAACACAGCGCACTATCAGAGTACGGGTGCTCCGCTTGGGACCCAGGTACAAAAACATGCATTTTCCTAATTAGAACGTATTCAAAGCGTGCAGCACACGATTTGTCTCCCTCGAACTTACGACTTTACGATAGCTCCTCAAACATAAAGAATTGACCTTGGATGGCCATCCTTGCAAGATAGACGAAAATAGATGCGTACTAAAATTGTTTCACAACATTTTATTGGAGCAACAGGCCTAAGGAAAGAAACATATATCCTTGATCCTACCTAAGGTCAGCCCGTCTGGATCATTCTTTAAAGGTACAGTTTCTCGTTAAAGGTACAGTTAAAGGTACGTTCTGTATCAACGTATTTAACTGCATTCGTTTTTTTTCCCAGAAACATGCCATGATTGGAATGGTTTACCGGAGGACGTTGTCTTGTCGCCAGCCATTCATTTGACGGTGCCCTTGCTGAACTTTTGTTCAATAGATATCGCACAGACCTTTATCAGCATTCAACGATTGATCTATTCTAGTGTAATTTAATTTTTTGTTTCTTTTTTCACCTTTATAGTAATGTCCTGTTCATGGCATCCGCCTTTTATGAAACTTTGGAGTGTTATGTTTGTTCCGCATGTAGATATGTCATGTTATCTGTTTTTCTTTACCGAATTATGACCATTGATGTTTTGCTCTTGATGTTGTATTATACTACCCGTATGTATTCCTTTATTTTTGTTTTCCCCCTACAAATGAGCCCTAGGGCGCTGTAGGTAGGTATCTGAATAATAAAGAAAATAATAAAATAGGAACAGCACCACAGGCCTGGTCCGGAGCACCCACTTGTCTCAGGGACTCGCCAAGCTCGTCCCGGCTGGTCTGGTGGCACCAGCTCGGTCCATTTGATCCCTCAGGCCGAGCGTACTGCTCTGTTGCAAGCTGGCCTCGTTCTTGCTCAGCCCGTCGACGTTCCGAAGCTCACGCGCTTCCCGTTCATCTCCCTCTCTCGCGCACTCCTTCGTCTTCTTCAGTTTGTTTTATCCTTCGGTTGTGGGTAATAGTCTCTTACCACAACTGTGTACAGACCATAAACACTATATATATGCAACATAATAAAAAATAACGAAAGGGAAGAAACAAAGTGATGGAAACCAGGATACTTATATCAATGTGATTAAAATAGCCTTGCACAACTAAAATATCTCCTAAAGGCTTGTCACTATGCGTATGTAATGGAACGTTCTAGTGCTGATATGTGACTGATGAAGTGACAATACCATAAATGAATGCTCTTCACAACACACACTGTCACTTAGCGGATGTCAGTCACATATATGGCCATAATTATGTTTTCATCATATGATCACAATTATCTGACCGATTATGCCACATCTCAACACGCACAAATTGACATCCGAGACGGATGATCGAAACAAGCAAATCAAGCATGAAAACAGCATAAGCAGAAAACAAGTTTGGCCTCAATGCACATTTCATCATATGACAGCGTGATAACAGCTGCCTTTTCTTTTGCTTCAGTGTACACTCCTTGGAAGCACCACGCTTCATTCATGCTTATCTCAAGGAAGGAAATATGTGTACACATCTTTTTTCAAGGTGCACTCGCGCATCACTGGCTGGCCGTGCGAAGCATGTGCTATAGTCATAGGAGTTTCTAAAACACGCATTACACATCGTCGCTATTAATGACCTTTCTTTATTTTCGATTTTTCATTCCACTTTTTACGCGACGCAATGTGCAGAACGACACCTACAGCTGCCCGAGCTACGATAAGGACGCACGAACAGAGGAAACATAAGTATTACTTATCCTTGTGTTCCCGATTGTACCGCCAACGCAGCGTGCCCATTAACTGGTTGGTAATATACATAGCGGCAGGCCCGCTTGAGTCGCCGGGACACTGTCACACCACATCTCACCCGCAGTAAGGCATATTGCACTGTCGTCAAGCCACGCATTTCACGTCCAGCGGCCGAGAGCATTCACAAAACACGCACACACGGCCGACATAGCTTGGCACTCCAGAAGCGGCGTTCACAAGGCCAAGGTAATCCCATGACGACTTTGCTTGGGCATGCCGCACGCTGCTGGGGCCAGCCTAAAACGACTCTCTTCTCGCGTTCCTTTCTGTCTTTTTTTTTTCCTTCACGCGCGCATAGGTCGCGACGCTTTCTCGGATCTCGCTTGTATTCCAACGCGTCGGATTGATTTCCTCGCTCTCGCCAACGAGCTGCAGCCGACTGAAGGTCGAAGGCATCTTTATCTCGTTTCCTCCCGTTCACAGCAGCCGCTTAAAAAGAATCGCTTTTTTTTCTTTCTTTTTTTTTTTCTTTGCGTCGCGTTTTCTCTGCACGGGATTTTATTCCCTGCGCCGATGCAGGCCGCCTTGGCCAGTTCGTCATCTAAAAGCGTGTACTGAGTGTACATGCCGTGCCAATCGGCCACATTGAGGGCTTACCGGCTTTTCCTTTTAGTTTAATTTTTGATTTGATGGAAAACGACATAAGCGAGGTCACGAAGCGAAGTAACGACAGTACCAATGCGAAGTATCAGTATCAATGCGACATAAGCGAAGTAACGACATTATCAATGCAAATAGGTCGCGTCAGCGCTTACACCCCAAACGCAATAGACTGCGCCGCGCAGCGAGAAGCAGCCGACCTGAACTGTTAGTTGGCAGCAGCAGCCGTCAACACCGCAAGTTACGCGGAAAGGAAGCCACACAACATTGAAGCGAGGTGATGTAATGCACTGGGCACCTCGAACGACGCTGCCTCCGGAATGCAGCGAGTTGAGAGGGTAAATGTAGCGCTCGCTATATCTCCGGTCCTGCTTTAGGTTTTCGAAAAATTCTTCGGCTATATATTGTCACTAATCCGTTAATGGGGATGGCAATCGCCGGGCTGATTCCAAGGGCGGACGTATCGGCCTCCCGAAACGCACCACGAAGGCGCAGACAATTTAGAGTTGTCCTTTTAGTACGCCAGCGAACGCCAGTTGGGGTCCAAAGACCGAGTCAGAGCCAAGAGTTCATACAAACAAAATATATTATCGTTAAGGCAGCAGAGCATCGGACAAACATGCACACTCGGCTGGTACCAGTTACTACTTCACAATATAAATCAGATGGTGTGAACACAACGGGAACTAAAGGAACAGAATCACGCGCTACAAATGCAATCTCATGCATTACAACCTATCCAAGAACAGTTAAAGTCTGAATATTCAACAGCATATAGAGTCCACAATTCTTGGACGGAACTTGAATGCTTCTCTTCCAGGAAACACTCGCGCAAACTCCAGCACTGATCGTCGTAGTTCCCTCCGTTGACGGTCCCGAATGTCTCTCTTCCAGGAAACACTCACGTGACTGGTCACTGCTCGCACGGCGTCTTCATCCGATTCTTCCAGACCGACGATAGACTGACCGCACAACATCATAAACACGTCTTCGTTGGCTGGCGGAGTCGCACTCAACATAACGTCACCATCTCCGGACCGACTGACTCACTGGCTGCTCGCTGGTCGTCGGTGCACGCTTTTATCTCCTCTGCCCCGGGTTCCTGAAGCGTCGGGAGTGTTGTCCGGCGTGTAGCACAGCCAAAGCTAGGGAAAGAGCGAGAGCTTTCTCGACGGTTCGAATCGCGGCGGCGTCGCTCGGCGTTGCATCATGCTTTCCTTCGAGATGTTTCTAGACTTTGCCGGGCGTTCGCTCCGAGGCTGCTAGTGGGCGAGGAGGATGGGTGCGTCGGCGTCTTTTGATACTTGTTTTTCGTTGCGTGCGCTTGTTCGGCCCGTGAATTCGCGCCGTCGTGTGACAGCGGCCCGCGCGAGCGCCTTGGTTACGCGCTCGTTTGTGACAATATTCCTGGGAAGGATCCGACTCATTCCAGGGTGTTTTTCACGCCAAGCGCGAGGGGTGGTTCATGACCCCTTTAATATAACCATCTCTGGTTGCCACCATTTTCGTTTTTCGCATAATTTCAACATATCTTTGCTTTGGAATTCTTTCTTGAGTTACGCGCTAATACCCTGAGACATGCACAATTGCTCACGTTGCATGACCTCAGGTGTTCCGGACTGCCAAGTTTTCTCGCGAACCAAAAAACGATTTAAAAACATGGCTGATCTCTCTGTCATAGGAATCGGTATAAGACGAAAGTGAAACGTGTCTTCACAGACGTAGTTGAGCGTTTGTTGCGCATTCTTTCGCCCCAAGGGCGAAGGAATGAATGCTACAGCAACAAATTGTAATGTCACGCGAAGAACGGCAAGCAGCTCGAAACTTGCAACGCCCTGCTCAATCAGAAAGGACGCACGGAACGAACATACAGAGGATCGAGAGCGAACTAACTGTCACATTTGTAACTTACTTCTTCGTGAGAACCGCGCTCCTTTCGCAAAACCGTCCGCTGCAGTGAGCCAAGTGACCTTCGCGCTCTCAACGCGAGACGTACAAACCACCGCGATCACGAGATAAGCGCGCGCACAAGCGACCACGCCATGTAGACGCGGGCGCTCGTCGCAACAGCGACGACCTTTCAAGCGCGCTTCGAGCCTTCGCGCCATCTCGCTAGTGATAATGAAAACACGCTCTAACATAGATCTCTGAGTACAGCCACCGGCAAATGGTGTATATAAATAGCTCGCCGTTAGCCTTGCGAAGAACGTGCCGTTCGTGGCCGAATCGTTTCGTGCTGCGGAGCGAGGGGTCGTAAGTTCGATTCCCGGTGATGGAACTTTTTCTTGTGGTTTTTTTCTTTGCCCACTGTTAGTCTTCATATTTTACAACGTCATATCCGTGATGGAAATACGTCAGTGGAGCCGTGGTGGACCCCGGCATAAAACACTTTCGTGTTAAAATTTCGGTTTCACTCCCGAGCGAAATAATAGATAACGTTTCGGTTACGTTTTCTTTCCGGTCAAAAATACCGTTTTTTTTTCGTTTTTGGCTTTCCTTCCGTTCCGACACCCTGCTTACTAATGTTTAATTTCATGAGCGACTTGTCGCACCAGTTAGAAACAGCGTCAATGGGGCTCTTCGATTTTCGGACTTCTGGCAGTTCTCTGGCAGCCAGAGATAGCCAGAGGGTCAGCAAGCAAGTTCCGGTCGGGACAGGAAGCAGCGTCTTGGGCACATGTGTGGGAAGCCCGAGACAACCCGAAGCTGCCCCAAGATTACAAAATCGAACGCTGGGACAGCCAGCGTAAACGTAAACAAGCGCTACTGCCGTGGCAGCAAACGAAACTTTGCGCCGCGTGCGCGTTGGTTTTTCTGCATTGCCCGCTTGAAAATATGTGGCTAGATTTGCTGAAGCGCTGAAGTGATATTCTCGAGCATACGGATTTGGGATACGATCACGTACGTTCGCAAAATCGTGCGCAACTCGCCCCGTCCGCGAACAAAACAGCCAGCTAGCGCACGGCGCCACGAAAGCGATGCAAGGTGAGCTACCGCGCCGCTAACGGCTTAACCAGCTCACGTCTGCTTAGTACGTGTAACAGTCGCTGCACAACACGACGCGAAAATCTCGCGAAAGTGATCGTGTCCCCCAAAGAGCTCGAGGATCTATCACGTACTACGTCGCACACACGCGTTGACCAGCTTGCGTTTTGTCATAACTTGAGACATGCGGCGGTATGGGTACCACGAGTGCGCGTTATATCTAAAATAAACTTCTGTGTGACGCGTCTTCGACTCGTTTTGGCAGATGTTGCCTGAGCCTCTTTTCCAGTCCTAAGTGGCACTCCAATAATCTCATGTACAAGCTCAGCTTTTATTCGAGCTACTAGGTGATAACCGCGTACATACTGCATGGAATTATTACTAAGAGGTGGAAAAAGACAAAGCCGACGATGAAATAAGCAACAAAAGGATGTATATATTTCTGAATTCACCTCCGTTTTTTCACATTGACGCGTCGTAGCATAACATAATACCATACCTCATATACTGGCCCGTAGATCGAAGTACGCTCGCACGCCGTTCGCGACCAACGAGGATCACACAAAAAACAATGTCGCAATCGCTTTTATTCGATCAGTGCATTTTATCAACATCGAAGACCTAGTTGAAATAGTTAAGTTCTGACGGGGTTCACGCACGCAAACATACGACGGAGCGAAATAGGTAGTTCGATCACAATCGTCTCAGCTAAATGCACATAAAGCACACACGACACCACAATCGAATACTACTACGAAAAAATAAACTCGAAAGGGGTCTCCATGCGTTCGTACGAACGTGTACATAACTTTTGGGACATGTGCACGACGCAGTTAGAATGGTTAGAACGCGACAGTTCGCCGCGTTGTTCACGGAAGGAAATTTCACGGGACACATAAGAAAAGCAATAAACATTAGCTCCAAATGCTCGCCGCCACTCGTCATCGCGCCATCTCGCACGGCGGAACGGCGCCGAGCGGCCCGAGCGTAAGGACGAGCAAAGGTGTAGTCCGCAAGCGCCCGCATTGCAATCCGTCAAGTCCCCACAAAGATGGCGGCGAGCGCATATCGTCTCTTTTCGGCGTCTGCTAGCCCGAAACCTTCCCAGAGAGCTTCCACGACTAAATTGTCCTGGAAGGTTCTGGCGACTCTCGGGCTCCCCGCGGGTCGCCAGAACCGTCCAACCCGAGAAAAACGAACGCCAACCGGAAGTGCACTACGGGGGGGTCGGAGCAACCCGAGAAAAACGAGTGCGCTCTGGCTGGCTCTGGCAGCCCGCGGGTAGCCAGAAGTGGAAAATCGAAGAGCCCCAATGTCGGACTGCAAAGGAGAAACGTCATGTGGGTTATGAATGACACGATACAGCACGCAATCATCAGCGAAAAGCCTAATGGTACAATTAATTCCGACAGATTAATCCTTAATATAAATTTGATACCCGCGTGGGGGGATATCAAAGAACGCCGTGACAGCAAGGAGGCTGAAAGACGAGTACTTCGTGAGTGCGAGGAGGCGGAAAGAAGAGAACTCCGTGAGCGTGAAGAGGCGGAATGGCGACAACGCCGCGAGCGCGAGGAACGCAAAGAGCGCCTCGAGATGAAAAAAATAGAATTGGCGCTCCGTCAGTGTTCGCAGGCGCCTAGCGTAGCTTCTGCGACGGTTCAGGCCAGTGCTCATAGAATTCGGGACCAACTGCCACCGTTCGTAGTGGGCGAGGACATGGCGAAGTATCTCGTAAAGTTCGAACACTTCTGCGACAGAAATGGCATCGAGCGGTCTCTTTGGGCACAGAACTTGTTAGCTCTGCTTCCCGGGGAAGTATCCGACGTGATAACGTGTTTGTCGAGGGAGGCGTTTGAGAGCTATGACGAGGTTAAGGAGGCTCTGTTGAGAAGATATAAATTGTCACCCGAGGCTTTCCGGCAAAGGTTCCGGTATGCAAAAAGCGGGAATGAGTCACACGTTGACTTCGCGTTTAGTCTTAAAGCCGATTTAATTGAATGGCTCAAGGGCGAAGATGTCTATGACGATCGCGATAAAGTGGTAGAGTGCATAGCATTGGAGCAATTGTACCGCTGTATCGAGGATGATGTCAAGCTTTGGCTGCAGGATAAGCTTGGAGAAGTACAGTTAAACAAGGCAGCAGAGTTAGCTGAAGAGTACTACACTCGTAGAAACTTGCACAGTAGGGCCGTGCGTGTTGAAAAAGCTGAGAGAAAAGAGGGCTATTCAAAAACATGGCTGATCCCTCCGTCATAGGAATCGGTATAACACGAAAGTGAAACGTGTCTTCACAGAAGTAGTGCTTATTGTGTAGTGATATATGAGAGCTTGTACAATGTCTATTCGTGTTTGGCAGCTATAGCACCGTTTTGACGTGGATGCACCCATGTTGACAGCATGTCTCTATCGCGACGACTAATGCCCATGATCATGATTAAACCGTTGTGGTAGCTGACGGTGTGAACATTTATTTGGACACAGCGAATCGTGAATCCCGCGTAAGGATGATATCAACAAGCTCATAATCAACACTGCTACCCGGTATGCACTTCTTCAAAGCGTCGTCAATTAAGGAGAGAAACGGCACGGTGTGCGCTTTCTAGTAATGGGTAGCCGACGCCTGTGCTCGTGCATACATAACACACACTGCGCTTCAGCAACAGGCTAGGTAGAGGTTCGTAGCCTGAGCCGCAAACGCGTGCGTCCCGCTGGCCTCTGTCTCGCAGGCGCTGCTCTCGCTCCACCAAGGCACGACATTCGCCCGTCGAAATCGCGTGCTTTCTGCAACGCATATTGCAGCGGTTTTGTTAGTCGGTGCTCTCGCAATTGAAGCAGTCGGCGGCGGAGAAATCCCGTTGGTGCACGCGGAAGCTCCACTACTACGATGAGCCGACGCAGGCTAACACGAAGCCAAAGGCAAATAACGTAACGATGTAACTGCGTCAAGGGTGCCCGGCGACGCCAGCGCGGCCAGTCTACCTCTCTGGTATCGAGACGCTTTAACCATGGCCTCCAATATCGCGCGCAATCTTGGAGTAAGCGCTAGTAAGTGTCGATCGTGAAGCATTACTTCTTTTCACATCTCACAGACGGCGGCACCTCTCCGCTTCGCCCGCCGCGAAAGAGAATGTGTGAAAGATATAAGGCGCGTTCGCGCCGTGTCTAGCATCTCCCGAGTTAGCTTAGTCGGTAGAGCGTCGGGCGCTTGCCGTCGCGGCCGCAACCTCGTGGGTTCGATTCCCAGCGGGGTATCTTTTTCTTGGTTTTTTTCTTTCTCACCCGTTGGCGTCCATTATATCAACGTCATATCCGTGACGGATGTACTTGGTGGACCCCGGCATAAAACACTTTCATGTTAAAAAATCACAGCATATCCGCGGAGTGAATGATGATGAGTGGGCGAAGCTGCGGAGGTTCATCGGTAAACCGTGAATCTTCCGTGAATTCTGCCCAGTACATCATCACCGACGTGAGATCGGGCGCCTTTATACTAAAGGTTCGATGAGTTATGACGACTTGCAGCGCACTTTAATTTTACATGTACGCTGTGAATTTTCATTGTTTAGAAAACCATTGCTTAGAAAACATCTGGCGTCTTTCGTTAAGCAGCTGGCGTCTTTTCGTTTTGCTTTAGAAACATCTGGCGTTTTTTCGTTTTGCTTTTACAAAACATCTGGCGTCTTTTGTTGGTTTATTTCATCAATCAACGGCGTTTTGAACAAAATGTTTATTGTTTAATCACGCACAGGAGAAATCTGGCCAGGCACTACCTTGGAGGTAAAGAATGGCTGCTAATGGGAATGAGAGACAGAAGAAGTCGGCTTTTAGCTAACGCTGCGAATTTTTTATTGTTCAACAACGCACAGGAAAAATCTCCC
This sequence comes from Rhipicephalus sanguineus, assembly GCF_013339695.2. Classification (NCBI taxonomy): domain Eukaryota; kingdom Metazoa; phylum Arthropoda; class Arachnida; order Ixodida; family Ixodidae; genus Rhipicephalus; species Rhipicephalus sanguineus. Next base: position 144,413,194 of record NC_051186.1, on the reverse strand, counting down.
ACCGGCACCACCTTGCAGGTCAAAGCGTAAGACTGGTTACATACTACGCTACGAGGGACGAACGGGTGCCGCTATAAGGAGCTTCGCCCCTAAAAACCTGATGACCGGAAACCTGCCCCGCACCGTAATTTCAGAAAAGACCCGTCTTTTACGAAGGAGACTGTGAGGGAAGGGCAAACGAGAAGCGCAGTAGTCGAGTGAGCTTCCCAAACAGCGCACTGATACTACACGGGCGTTTGAGTCACGGAAGCCACTAATCTGTTACAATTGCAAAAAAGAAGGGCACATCGCGGTAAATTGTAAACAAAAGGTTGCTTTCGCAACGATCCGTGAATCAGAAAAGAACATGCGGTTGTTAGAACCGTATATTCAGGAGATTAGCGTCAATGGGAAAACGTGTCGAGCACTTCGAGACTCAGCGGCAACTATGGACGTTGTCCATCCTTCATTAGTGTCTCCGAACGACTTGACAGGAGAATGTGCATGGATAAGGCAAGTCGCCGAGGGGCAGAGCACTTGCTTACCGATCGCTACGGTGATCACTGAAGACTCTTTCGGTAGCTTCGCACCGAAGCGGCTGTGTCTGCCGCTCTTCCACATTGTTTTCCCTATCTTTTTTCGAACAACTCTGAGCAGCTTCTCAAAGAGCAGGGTAAATCGTTCTTTTCCAGCGTTGCGTACATGGCCCTCACGCGATCGCAAGCGCGGAAGCTCTCACAGGAACTTGGTCTCGTTCCATGTAGTACAACAGCACCTGCGAAAGCGGCCGAGCTGCGTGACCTTGGCAGCGAGTCGAGCGAGCCTCGGACAGAAAATTCTCGGGGTGGGATACTCGAGCCGCCTGCAGCTGAAGTGGGTAGTGTCGTCTCCGTCGGCGGAGAAACCGAAGTGGCGCCGTTGGGCGAGGTAGGCAGTACGCTCAAGCCTGTAGCTGAAAGTTGGTGTGAGCTGTCCAGGGTTGATCGAGCGACGCTCATTCGAGAGCAGCGTGAAGACATCGCAATAAAAGCGCTAATGTAAAGCGCAAAATTGGGAGTAAAAAAAAGAATGTTTCTTTTTATGATAAATCTGGGCTATTGTATCGTAGCTACACAGATGTACAAGGTCGCAAATATGAGGAACTCTTGATACCGCAAAAGTATCCTCGCCAGCTATTGGAACTTGCGCACGAAAACGCGTGGGCAGGGCATCTCGGCTTGAAAAGACCAAGGCTAGGATTTCCCTTGAGTTTTACTGGCCGAAATGCTGGAAAGATACCGAAGACTTTGTGCGCTCTTGCGACACTTGTCAGAAGGTGAGGAAATCCACGGACAAGTGGAAGGCACCCATGAAGCTTGTGCCAGTTATAACAGAACCTTTTCGGCGCCTAGTAATCGACATTGTTGGGCCCTTGCCGGAGTCAAGGCAAGGTTGTCGATACATCCTGGCTGCCCTCTGTGTAGCAACGAAATTTCCAGAAGCGGTACCTCTTAAAGAGCTCAATTCTCCTCACGTCGTGGATGCTCTGCTCTCGATATTCGCGCGTGTCGGATTTCCTTCTGAAATTCAATGCGACAATGGCAGCGTCTTCACCAGTTGCCTTACCTCTACCTTTTTGAATAAATGTGGAATCAAGGTGGTGCATAGTTCGATTCATCTCCCACAATCTAATCCGGTAGAGCGTATGCATTCAGTTCTGAAACGTATACTGAGAGCTCTTTGTTATGAGCACAAATGCGACTGGGAAGCATGTATTCCTCCCGCTATGTTTGCTTTGAGGTCTGCTCCTCGTGAGAGCACTGGCTTTAGTCCCGCAGAGCTTGTATATGACCGGAGCTTAAGAACACCTTTCCGAATGCTACGCGAATCTTGGGAGGGATATGATGAGGACCCGAACGTAGTTGCTGATGTTCTCGACCTCCTTCAGAGGCTCGGAAAAATAAAAGATCTTGTGGAGAGCCACATGAAGGCAGCACAAGTATTGTCGAAAGAATACTACGACAAATCACCAAAAAAACGTACCTTCGAAGTGGGAAGTCAGGTAATGTTGCTGCGTTCTTCCAAGAAGAACAAGCTGGAGGTTCATTGGGAGGGGCCCGCTAAAGTAATATCGAAGCTTTCCGATACCAACTACGAAGTGAAATTAGGAAAGCGGTCCAACAAAATTTATCACAGCAACTTGATGAAACCGTACGTTCAACGTCAGGCGGTCGTAAATCTGCTTTTGAATGCTTCAGAGGAGGAAGGAGCAGAAATTCTGACTTCTTGCGATGTAAGCGAAAGGGGTTCAGAGGTGATCTTGGAACAGTTGAACCTGGAGCCAAGGTTAAGTCAAGTCCAGAAGGAGGACTTGAGAAGGATTGTTTCTGAGTTTAAAGACGTGTTTTCCAGCCGTCCCGGAAAAACGACGCTTATTAGGCACGACATCGAGCTAACATGTGAGGAACTAATCCGCAGTAAGCCATATCGATGTTGCCCTGTGCAGAAGCAGATCATGAAAGATGAAATCGATAGAATGCTTGAGTTGGGAGTCATAGTACCGGGTGAGAGTGACTGTACATCTCCTCTAATATTGGTTCAAGTGCCGGCAAGGGATCCTAGGCCATGCATCGATTGTGGGCGCCTTAACGCCATAACTCGAGACCAGACTTATCCGATACCAAATCTAGAGGAAAGGGTGGAAACCGAGTCAAAGTCAAACTACATTTCCACGCTAGACCTCGTGCGAGGTTATTGGCAGGTTCCCCTTACCGAGCGTGCTAGCCGATACGCCGCATTCGTTTCTCCATTCGGAACGTATCGTCCGCTTATGCTGAGTTTCGGACTGAAAAATGCGCCTTATTGCTTTTCGGGTCTAATGCACCGCGTTCTTAATGGCCTGTCCGAGTTCGCACTGCCGTATCTTGACGACGTCACCATCTTCTCGAACAGCTGGGAAGAACATATCGAGCATTTACGAGTCGTGCTGAACAAGTTGAAAGAAGCGGGTCTTCAGCGAAACCTGCTAAATGTCACCTAGGATGCGGCGAGGTGTCTTACCTGGGACACGTTGTGGGGCGTGGCCGGCGTCGACCTTCAGAGGTCAAGGTAGCCGCCGTCGTAAACTATCCACGACCAACCACCAAGTCTGAGATAAGGGCTTTCTTAGGGCTAGCGGGATACTATCAGCATTATGTGCAAAGCTACTCTACCATTGCCAGCCCTCTAACTGACGCACTGCGAAAGTCGGAGCCAGTTAAAGTGACATGGGACTCAGAAAAAGAGAATGCGTTTTGCAAGCTGAAACAAGCCTTAAGCGGAAAACCCGGTCTCATGGCACCCGACTTTTTCAAGTTCTTTGTCATTCAGTGCGACGCGAGTGATCGCGGAATGGGAGCTATAGGGAACCCAAGCTCAAGTTTGCGGCGCGACGACAGCGCCGCGCCAGCCGCGCTGCGGCTCTGTCGGAAAACTCTGAACCGTCGCGACCGTCGCGCTGCCGACTCAGTCCCTTTCACGGTAGCGGTAGCGCACGTGCGCTCGCGTTCTTCTCTCGGTGCGGGTAACTGTGGGGCCGTCAGCTCGGCACGTTGAACCGAGAGGCTTGCTGTGCGAAGCTGCGCATTTCCACGATGGCAGAAGCGACCCCGCGGAAGCGCAAGCGTGGTCCGAAGTATTGCGCTTTAATGGCCAGCCATAACAGTGCAGACAAGGCACACGATTCACGTGTTAAACTGTATCGGTTCCCGGGCGTGTCGCACGAGAAATAAAGGCGGCAAGCGTGGATAGCTGACAGCGCTGTCTCGCCTTCTATTTTGGCTGTCTGAGTTCATCGCTTTTGTTCGTTCCGACTACCTGAATCGGTAAGTAACGGGGCGCATGCACGCAGCGACTACAGTAATGATTACTCGCTGTCTTCTCGCATTGTTAAAGTCCAGTTACGGTTGTAGGTGAAGCAACTTTGTGTTTTGATTCCCCGTGCTCGTGAAACCTACCCGTCGTTGTTGAACGTTCACATTCGCGTTATACCGTTAGCGTTGCGCGGTTAGTTGAATTCAACTGAACTCCGCACATTGTGAGAAGTTCGGCGCCTGCATTTCACGCGTCGGGAAGGCTGCTTTATCATGCCGGAACGGACGTCTGTGCATTTTCAGCAAGCTTTGACATCGTTCTGCAGGTTTGCTTTGTTTTTGTCACTTTATTGGGGTGATATATATTTAAGCCGCTAAATATAACTGGCACTTCATACATGCTTTGCAATTGCAACCTTGAATTAACCACCTTCTGACTTTGTGCGATTTTCTAGCCGCGTTCACGCAACAGGTTTTATACGCCTGTCAAGTCGGTATCATAAAAAGAGACTGCAAGCATGACGCGAGAGCCGAAAAAACGAGGCGAGCAGTTCATCTTGCTTCACAGTGGTTGAAGCTCAGCTAGCTGCTTCGCGTCTTAATCGGCGGGTGATTCTCCAGCGGCACGGAGGACTTGACTCTAACCTTCTCAGGAAGCAGTGCCATGGCCGTATAATCTTTTTTTCGCACGCCGCAAACGTTTGTTCACGAAAGTACACGGCTGCTACTGTAAGCATGCCATATCAAAACAACAATCATATGATTCGTAGTCCACGCCGCAGAACATCGATAGCGTGTACGGCTTCATTTCGGAGTGCATGTGGGCCATTATTCATCTTTAACGTGACAGAATGAGACTTACCTCGAGGTATACGTCCTACACGGTGTAATCGCGACTTGGGAAATGCATTTCGCTTTGAGTCGGGCGTGGTTGTCGTCGATCGTCTGCTCTTCACCGTTAACGTGATTGACGAGCCTTCCTCATTTTATCAAGTTCGCTTTGCGGAAGTGCCAGTCAAGCTTGAAGATCCTTTTGAAGCCGCACTGCACGCGGTACATTGTGAGACGCCGCAAGTGCACCGCGAGAGCTCTGCACGTGCACGGAAGCGAGCGGCAACGCGGTGGCGAGAAGGGAAAACGCTCGCTGATCACGCCCCAGTTTCTCTTTTTCTGCCAGAGATGGCGCTGCCTGTCAAGAGCAGCAGCGCCGCTAAGCGTTGCTTGGGAAGCCTATAGTGTGCCAGGAAGATGACACTTGTCACGAAAGACCAGTTTTGTATTTAAGCCGGAAACTGAGCAGCAGGGAAGAGGCGTATAGTACCTCTGAAAAGGAATGTGCCTGCCTCGTGTGGGCCGTTCAAAAGCTGGCCTGTTATGTCTCCGGTTCCAAGTTTGTGGTCGAAACGGACCACTGTCCTCTAACCTGGTTGAATAACATGTCGTCCAAAAGCGGCCGGTAACTCAGGTTGAGCATGATACTCCAACAGCACAACTTTAACGTTCGTTACAAGCAAGGAAAGCTAAACGCGAACGCAGACGCACTGAGTCGCGCGTTCTAAGCAGTGCCATCTTCGGCTATCCTTTCGGTTTTTTCGTTGGCAAATTGGGGCAAAATTTTGTTCTCATTGCGGCCTCAGCTGACCTTCCGTCCTGAGTGATCTCAAGGGGCCAACGTTATTTTGAATTCTGTTTCATTGCGTTTGTTACACGTGTAATATTTTGAGTTCTGCTTTTAAGAATTTTGGTGCCCCACATGTGCCTCTTGATATAGAGGGAACAAAATTTCGACAGAAACGTAGTTAGGAATATATTATTCTATTTAGGTCTGCTGTTCTGTCGGGTGACCGAGGGCACTTGCTTGTGTCGTGTGTTGTCTGTTGTCCAACCGTTCTTGACAAGTTGCAGAACAATCAACAAGTGCTGATACCAAAGATCGTCAGAAGAGACGAGCAAAGCAAGTCGATACATCCTGGCGACAAGCCACTGGAGCCGGGATCCGGCCTGGCGACTGGGATCTGTTCACGGAACGAAGCGTGGAGCCGGAGCAAATGTCCCCATGGCCCTGGAGGTGAACCTGGATGGGCCCGGCATCCGAGCCACGTGGAAGCAGCTCGTCTCTCCAGCGCATTATCTGGCAGCGGGGGTGCTGTTATGCCAGGGCTCCCAACCCAAACTTCCTTGCTTCGACAAGGCATTCAAGCTGGTAGAACGCCTTATGCAACCATCGTCAACACCCGCTGATGCAACCAGGCGGGAGTCTTACGCAATCCCCGGCAACTCCGGCGACGCGTCTGACGCAACCGACGGAAATTTCTTACGCAACGTGCGGCAAGCCCTCTCAACCGCGGATCCGGTTCGAGCCAGCGACCAACGGCGGTTCCTGAATGGAGGCTTCGAGCTCCTGGCTGATGCAAGCGATCGCCCAGGGCTATGAAAAAGAACCAAGCTGCGCAGAGAGAGAGAGAGACAGCGAGCGAAGAAATCCCGGGTCGTCGTCGCACCGCTGTGCGAGCCCGACAAGCTGTCGGCCCCAGCGCCGAAATATAACGCCTCTGTTTATATGTAGCGTATATGTAATCGATATGTAACGCCTCTGTTGTTGCAACAACGCTCACGCACAACCCGCCTCCACTGATCTGCGAAGTATTATCAAAGAGGAAATGACAGCCTTTCAGAGCGCCCACCATCCCACCGCTCCACCTTGCCCCCAGCCGGCTTCGTACGCTCACATCGCTGCAATGCAACCTCCACCTCCTCCAGTCACACCAACTGTGCCTGTTCACGACCATCTAGCACCTCTTGTTGCCCGAGCACCGAACCCGCCATACCATTCCGCCTGGCGTGCCCCACGGCCTCTCTGCTATTACTGCGGCATTCGGGGACACATCTCCCGGGTTTGTCGACGCCGCCAGCAGGACGAACGTCGTGGTTATGCTGAAGATTATAGCGCACGAAAGACACGGACGAAGGAAGACGTGACACACACCTCCTTCGTCCGTGTCTTTCGTGCGCTATAATCTTCAGTATGACATACCAACACGCCCAAAACGCCACGTGGTTATGCTGCTTTCGAACGTGACGAGCAATCTCGATTTTACCACCGTTATGCCGACAATGTTTTCACTCGCCGATCACCACCGTCGGCCGACTTTTCGAACACGACCATCACTACACGTACCTCCAGACGACGTTCCCCATCGCCACTCCGGCGCTCTGTTTCGCCCCTTCGGCCTGTCTCTCAACTCCCTGCCCAGCGATCGGAAAACTAAACAGTGCAGTTTTTGGAGGGAAAATGCATCGCCGCGAAATGCTTCAAGTCCTCCTGAATGACCGTCAAACATGTTATTGGTGATTGTGCAAGGTGTGCGATTGTAGGCTTTGATAGACACGGGAGCAACGATTTCTGTTATGCGTGCGGACTTGTGTTGTAGTTTGCGGAAAGTGAAGACGCCCTACCTTGGATCATCCTTGATAGGGGCCAATGGAGCAATCATTCGACCATTAGCTCAATGTACAGCACGCGTCTTGATTGACGGTATCCCTCATCTCATCACTTTCGCAGTCTTAATTTCCTGTGCTCATGAACTCATTTTAGGCTGGGACTTTCTCTCGTCAGCGTCTGCTTTAATTTCTTGCCGCCAACGTGTACTTCAGATGACCGAGACCGATCATTGCAGCGAGCGTATCGATGAGACACGACTGCGTTTTCCCACAGCTGCCGATTCCGTACTGCCTCCAGGTCAGGAGCAACTGATCCCGATCACTTCGACGCATATCGCCAATGGTGACGTGTTTATCACCCCTTACGGCCGCTGTCTAGCTCGTGGCATTGTGTTTTCATCCAGCCTGGTGCGATTCAAAGAAAGTGCTGCGGTAATCGTCGGCCTGAACACCACCACTGAGACTGTTCTACTACCTCAAGGTTCTGCGGTGACCTGTTATGTGGATACACAACCGGTATCTTTGGTCCCTCTTGACGCCTTGCAAGCTCATCCTTCATTTCATTTTATTTCCTTAAAGAGCCCTCTTGGGGGTGTTACATAAGGGGTGGATATATATCTAAATTGTACAAATAACCACATATGTTCGTTGCGCGACAGCTGATGTGTTACATTTAGCACGAATAAAGTCGGGCAGGTAGTGGCGGCAATGCTGTGGGAAAGGTCGTTCTATTCAGCAGATGCACGTGGGAAGAAGGAGCCAGAAAATGTCGTGGTGCGGCTGCGTGGTCTGGTGACTTGCAAGGCATGACCGGTACGATGAGATATGCGGGCTGGAGGGGTGATAAAGTCTGGGCGGTCACGTGAGCTGTAATAGAACGTGTGGAACAGAGCTAATGTAGCAATGCGGCGACGAAGTGCAAGAGTTGATAGAGATGATTCTTTTTTTTTTTTCAATGATGACACACTGACGTGATACGAATATGAAGAATGAATAAATAGTACCGCGCCGTTCTGTAATGCCTCAAGTGAATTTGTTAGATAAGCCTGAGGCGGGCTCCAAATAGCAGCGGCATACTCAAGTTTTGGTCTGATGATGGAATTGTAGGCTAGCAGTTTTAAATGTTTAGGAGCGTGACGTAAATGCCGTTTTAGAAATCCGAGCGATTTGTTAGCACCCGTGATTATGTTCGTGATATGCGCACCCCACGTTAGATCATGTGACAGTGTTACACCTAGGTACTTGTAAGATTGTACTGCGTCCAAGGCAACGTACCGATTGTGTAAGGGAAGGTTAAAGGGTTTTGACGAGGCGAGAACGACAATGATTTGCTTTTTTTTGGGTTAAGTGTCATGAGCCACTGATCACACCATGCTTGAATAGAGTTAAGGTCATCTTGAAGTGCTTGCTGCTCAGATGAGTTAGTAATGGTACGATAAATGACGCAATCATCGGCGAACATACGAATGTGACATGAAACGTGCAAAGGTAAGTCGGTAATGTAGATCAAGAACAACAGAGGGCCCAATACAGAACCCTGAGGGACACCAGACGTTACTGGAAGAGGGTTAGAAATGTGCTCATTAACAAAAACCGATTGTGAGCGGTCCCTTAGAAATGCTTCAATCCAATTAAGAACGCTAGGGTTAATGTTTAAGCCAGAAAGTTTAAAAAGAAGAAGCTGATGCGACACTTTATCAAACGCTTTCGCGAAATCTAAAAAGATGGAATCAGTTTGTTGATTACAATCTAAGTTTAAGTGTAAATCATGAAGGAAGTTAGCGAGCTGAGTTTCACAGGAGAAACCTTTACGGAAACCATGATGTGAACAATGAAAAAAAAGTCGTTTGAATCTAGGAAGGCCATGATTTGTGAATAAAGGACATGCTCGATGATTTTGCACGGTATGCTTGTTAATGATATTGGACGATAATTTAATGGTGACTGCTTACTGCCAGATTTATGGATTGGAACGACCTTTCCCACTCTCCAGTCGTCGGGTAAGTGACCTGTTGAAAGGGACTGGGAATACAAGACATAGGTAAGCAGCAGAAATGTTCTTAGTATTTAGCAAAAACTTTGAATTAATTTCGTCAAAATCAGCTGATGATGTTATCTGCAGATGTTCGATACGAGATATTATGCCATCAATGGAAAATACAATGTCAGGCATCGGATGTTCACTAGAAATACGCGACTTTAATACGGGTGGAGGCATGGCACGATTGTTAGTAAATACACTTGCAAAGGACAAGCCTATTTCTTCATCCACCTTTGCTTCCGGGATAAATCCCGACCTTCCTGCTCCTCAGCGTGAGGAGTTGCTGAAATTGCTAGCAAAACATCAGGCTTCCTTCGACGCCAATGCTTCGTCACTCGGACAGACCACCGTTGCGCCTCATCGTATCAACACTGATGGTCAGAATATTGTACGCCGTCGTCCCTATCGAGTCTCCTTGGCCGAACGCAAAATCATCGAGGAGAACGTGGCCGACATGCTCAAAGAAACATCATACGACCCCCTGCCAGTTCTTGGTCATCAGCCGTTGTATTGGTTCAAAAGAAGGATGGATCAGTACGATTTTGTGTTGATTACCGCGCACTGAACAAGATCACCCGAAAGGATGTATATCCGATGCCTCGTATAGATGATGCGTTTGACTCTATGCAAGGCGCGCAGTACTTCTCCACCGTTGACCTTCGTTCCGGATATTGGCAAATTCCAATGGACGAAGCGGACATAGAAAAGACCGCCTTTTCTACGCCGGACGGTCTTTACGAGTTTAACGTAATGCCCTTCGGCCTATGTAATGCCCCCGCCACATTTCAAAGGATGATAGACACTGTTCTTCGCGGCCTCAAGTGGAAAACTTGTTTATGCTATTTGGACGATATTGTCGTGTTCGATGACCATCTGCAACGCCTCGACGAAGTGCTCACATGCCTCTCCAATGCTGGCCTTCAACTAAACACAAAGAAGTGCCACTTCGGTAGCATAACGATCAAAGTTATCGGACATGTCGTTAACAAAGATGGCATCCAGCCCGATCCAGACAAAATTTCCGCAGTGCTCAACTTCCCGCGCCCATTTCGTGCAAAAGAACTGCGCAGCTTCCTTGGGCTCGCATCACACTTCCGACGCTTCATCCGGATCTTTGCCACCATTGCCTCGCCTCTCCACAAGCTCCTTGCTAGTACCACTCCCTTTGATTGGAATCATCAGTGCGAAGCCGCATTCCAAGAACTCAAGCGCGCACTGACATCCCCACCGGTTCTTTGTTATTTCAATGACAAGGCACCTACGGTACTACACACTGACGCTAGTGGGCAGGGAATTCGTGCCGTACTGCTACAGCGCGATCGTGAATTTCGCGAGAAAGTTGTCGCGTATGCAAGCCGCACTCTCACCTCTGCAGAGAAGAAGTACTCGATAACTGAACAAGAGTGCTTGGCTGTTGTCTGGTCCATCCAAAAATTTCGTCCGTACCTCCACGGTCCACATTTCACTGTTGTGACAGACCACCATGCGCTATGCTGGCTGTCGACAATCAAAAACTTGTCGGAACGCCTTGGCCGCTGGATTATCCGATTACAATCATGACTTTTACGTCATTTACAAGACCGGAAAGAACCATCAAGATGCCGATGCTCTATCACGATGTCCATTGCCGCCAACATCGGAGCACGTCACGTCACCTTGTCAAATTGGCCGCACTGAGGACGCATCGCCGATTACATCCATTTCTTCCCTGCCTTCAGCCAACCGGGCTTCAGTGCTTTCCACTCAGCAGCGTGCGGATTCTTACTGCAGTGACATCATCAGTCGCCTAAGTGGTGCTTCGTCTTCTCCTAATGCCAGGCTACGGAAACAGCTCAAGCTATTCAAGTTTGAAGACGACGTACTCTATCGGTACATTTTTCACCCGGAAGGCCATCGATGGGTCCCCGTCGAACCGCGGGCTCTTCGCGGTGAAGTTCTGCGGGCTTCACACGACGACCCAACGTCAAGCCACTTTGGCTAACACAAAAACCACGAGCGCATCTGCAGCCAGTTCTTCTGGCCAGGTCTTTCCACGAGCGTAGCTAAATATATTGCCTCGTGCGCGCTTTGCCAACACCGCAAGCGGCCTACTACTGTCCCAGTAGGGACCCTACAACCACTTCCTTCTCCGTTCTCTGTCGTCGGAATTGACCTATTCGGGCCCCTCCAATTACCCCAGATGGCAAGAGATGGATCGTCACCGCTGTTGATCACTTGACCCGTTACGCTGAGACGGCTTCGATCACTTCAGGAACGGCTTCCGGAGTAGCAACCTTCTTCTTGAAAGCTATCTACCTACGGCACGGAGCCCCTCACGTTCTTTTGAACGACCGAGGCAAGGCGTTTCTCTCAAGCACGCTCAGTGAAGTTCTCCAAGCGTCAAACACAATACACAAGACAACGTCTGGCTATCAGCCACAAACAAACGGTTTGACGGAGAGATTTCATCGCACGCTGTGCGACATGTTATTCATGTATATCCAACCTGACCATCGTAACTGGGATGCGGTTCTCCCATTTGTAACATTTGGATATAATACGTCTGTTCAACGGACCACAGGCTACTCTCCGTTTTTTATTGCGATAGCAATTATGTGGACAGTCTCGGCTGGAAAATGTCCGTCCCCGTCGCCGTCATTCACCGTATATGTATAAGTATGTATATATATAGAAAGACCACAAAGAAAAATTAAGAAATTCTTTCCGACGCGCGGAATCGAACGGGCGACCTCTCGTTTTGCAGCCCGCCGCGTTAGACGTTAGGCCACGACATCACCATGTCTCAGCCTGCTAACGGCGAGCTATTTATATATCAATCAATCAACTTTATTTTCTCCATTTCAAAAATAGACAGAGGAGCGGCGAATAAAAGCTGTCTTTCGGCAGCTTGACGAGCCCGCCGCCCCCATTACAAGGTTTCACGGCAGCACAGAGACAGTTGTGTTTAACACAATAATTGAATAACATACATCATTTCAAAGCTAGATCACTTCGAAACATAAGTAGATAGAAGAGCAACAAGCGACAACAACAAAAACAACACAAGAACAACTTAGTATTTCGTGTTTACAAATTTCAAGCGTAATTTGCTTGATGCACAACAGATCAAAATTAGTTGATATATAATGGTTGAGAAGGCAAGGCAAGGTATGGCACAAGCGTTGCATTGAAGAGTTTAAACGCGCGGCCGGTACCATCCATGTCTCACCTCCTCGTATGTCATAACTCTGTTTTCTCTCTTCTGGACAAGCAATCTGTCTTAAACACTCTAAGTTTTCTTTAATTTCAAATTTAAAACGTACACTCAGTCTATAGAGATACAGCTGATGAATACTTACAATGTGAGAATTGCTAAACAAGTCAGCAGTTGGCGACCCATAAGGCACATTATAAGTAAACCGAATGAACTTTTTTTGCATTTTATGTATTTTTTGCAGGTTATAAAAGGTCGTTGTACCCCAAACTAGTACACAGTAATTTAAATAAGAGCAAAACAAGGTATTATAAATAAGTAATTTCACCTGTGTGGAGAGAAGGTGTTTGAGGCGACCAACTATTCCTGTTATGCGAGCACACTTTTGGATCACTACATTTACATGGTTATCCCAGGACATATTTGCAGAAAATACCACTCCTAAACTCTTAAAATGATCAACAATTTCAATGCTGCGACCGTTTAAAACTATATCTGCATGCGGGGATAATTGTTTGTTCTTTGTTGTGAAAATAACAGCCTTTGTTTTGCTTTCATTAATTTTCATGCCATTTGAAATTGACCATGCTGCTAGTTTTTGTAATGTGTTATTACAGATGCCTATTAGGTCATGTATGTTGTTGCCAGAATAGAAAATGCTGGTGTCATCGGCATATATAATAAACTTTGCACTATTATCAATACATACCACATCATTAATATATAAAATGAACAATAGAGGACCTAATATGCTCCCCTGCGGAACTCCGCAGGGTACCTTCATAGCCTTTGATCGTGACTTATCGATTTCGACTATTTGTTTCCGGTTGCTCAGGTATGATCTGATTAGTTCAAGTGTACAGCCCCGTATACCATAACAACTAAGCTTTTTTATTAACATTTCATGATTAACTAAGTCGAATGCCTTGGTGTAATCAACAAACACCCCAATCGTGATAAGTTTCTTTTCGAACTGCGTTAAAATGTATTCTTTTTGTTGAAGTAATGCCAGCTCTGTGGATTTATTTTTACGAAAGCCGAATTGACACTCGGTGAGCAGTTTGTGTTTTTCAATGAAATTTATAATCCTCTTATGTATTAACTTCTCAAAGGCTTTTGAAAAAATTGGCAAAATAGAAATAGGTCTGTAATTTCCTAATTCATTATGATCGCCCTTCTTATACAACATTACTACTTTTGCAATTTGCATTTTACTAGGAAACACAGAAGTAGCCATACAAAGATTGTATATGTGAACAAGAACAGGCGCTAAGATATCAGCAACAAATTTTACTGGTCGTATCTGGATTCCATCTATATCGTTACTACTACTATTGTTCATGCTTTTAATTACAGTTTGGACCTCACTTGATGTCACAGGACAGAAGAACAGGGATTTCTCAGTTTGTTGTTCTAAGTAAACAGGTACATCAGATGATATTGGGTCAATGGCTACATTGGTTAGAAAATTATTGAATGCGTCGGCCAAATTAGCACCGGAAAGCTCCTTACCACCAACTTTCAGACTTAACGGGCCACACTGTGCTCGGTCTGGATTCAGTAAGGCATTCAACCTGTCCCAAAACACCTCGCGTTTTCCCGTTTTAATGTCTAAAACAGATGTGTAATGCTCTTTTCTTGCTGATCGAAGCTTCTTAGTTAATTTGTTTCTGTATTGTTTAAACACAACCAGATCTTCCGGACGCCGAGAAGCTATAAAGTTCCAATATAACTGGTCTTTCTTTTTAATCTCGTTGCGCAGCTCTAGTGTTATCCATGGTTTACGTGTTTTCCTATTTTTCTTGCGCACTTTCACAGGAAAGTGCATCTCATACATTTGCTTGAATGTTTGTAAGAATGAATCATATGCTTGTTCAGCGTTACTAGCCCTGAGAATGACATCCCAGTTAATGCTGCTTAACGTTTCGCGAAATAAGCTGAGGGCAGGCTCTGTGAATGACTGATAAGAAATGGTTGTAGATGCACGCGTGCGCGAGCGGCGTTTCCCTGAACACAGGAATATGGGTAAGTGATCGCTGATATAACATGGCAAAACGCCTGACTTCATGCGTGATTGTGAGCAGTTTGTAATGAATAGATCTAACACAGACTGGGACTCGGTTGTTATGCGTGTTGGTTGAGTAATGACATTGATGAATCCGTTAGAATGTATTATGTTTTTAAAGTTCGTAGAAGTTGCATTGCTATTTCCCATATCAATATTAAAATCCCCCGCAGATATGAACTCATACTTTGCATCAGAAATATCTGCAAGAAATTGGTCGTAGAAGTCCAAAAAGTTTGAGGAACTGCCATTGGGTGGCCGGTAACACACGCTAAATAATGTCTGACCCTGCAATACGGAGAGTATTTCATAGTCAGGCGTGCGAGCGCAAAAGCGATCAAGTATCTGGCATTTCATACACGAATCTGTTAGTATAGAAACTCCGCCTCCCCGACCTTCCTCTCTATTAAGGTAATGTGTTTGATAACCCACCATTTTAAAGATATCGTGCTCGCAAGTACTCCACGTTTCTGTGAGCATGATGCAAGAGAACTCAAACGAAAATTCACCAAAGAATTCTTCAAGGCAGATCATTTTATTTTTTACCGATCTGGTGTTTAAATGAATACATGTCAGTACACTGGAGCCTAGATTAGACACCACTCTGCCCAGCTCATCTGGCATGTAATACGCGTTCACAGTCATTGCTTATCGTATTCTTGATAGAACATAACATGGCATGCAGTTTAGGTTAGTTGCAAGCGGTTCAGGTCATCTGAAGATTTCACATGCAGTGCGCGTGCTCCTTCGCATTTTCGAAGGAGCACTTTCCCATGTGCATACCATGCGAACTTAAAGCTGTTTTCTCGTGCCCAATCCTTCGTTGTTTTCAAAAGTTGCCTGCTGTGCCGGGTTAGATTGTCCTGAATAAATATGCGTGGCTGGGCGTCCTTCAGCTTATATTTATTGCCCATCCAGAGATCCTTCATTGATTGCCTGGTAAAGCGAACAATTATGCCTGGAATTTTATCCTGTCGTGTAGGCAGCCTGTGGACACTAACTATGTCTTGTTCGGAAAGGCCCGGAACATCAAGCTTTTCTGCGACCTGGTTCAGGACCGACACAAGGTTTTCACCTTGAACAGCAGGTACTCCCTGAATTTCCAGGTTTAATTGGCGGCTTTTGTACTCGAGGTCAGATACTTCCTTCTGAAGCTGAGCTTGCAACGATTGATTGTCACTCTCTTTACTTTCTAGTTCAGCAACTTTCTTTCTTAGCACCTTGATCTCGCTTTCCTGAGCACTGATGGTTGTTTTCAGCTCCTCAAACGTGCGAGACATGAACATCAACGATTGTTCCATACCCTCAACCTTTTCCATGAGTGGAGAAAGTTTCTCGAGTTTCAAGTTTATTGAGACGAGAACTGCTGCCATATTCACCTCAGAGGAATCTTCCCCACCCTCACTAGACTTTCCAGCAGTCCTGCAGTTTTGACAACGCCAAGTTTTTTTCGCACTTTCGGGCTTTCCTTTGTAGGACTTTTCTAAAATCCCGGCACATTTACCAAAGTGATAGAATTTGGTACACTCAGTACACCTTACAACGCCAGATTCATCTGACAAGTCGAGCTGACAAGAAAAGCAGGTGTTGGGCATTGCTTCAGCCAAAGTAAGACAAAAACACAGTTGTCACACTATAGCGAAAAGCGAGGTGTCGAACAGTGGCAGCAGCGGCAGCAGCACCAAAAGTAACATATGTCAACAGAAGTGCAGTATAGCAACTGACCTGCAACAGACGCGACAAGGTATGAGCGATGTTGTCACGGCGCTGCCGCTACCGCCTGTGGTCCACCACGAAGATGTCCGACTTTTTATCAACGGCGTGTCACGGATCCGCCCATGCGCAGCTGCCGCCTGGATGCTCTCTGCACTGCGCAGTCGACGAGTTCGCGCGACGAGGGGCGTCACTTGCAGTAAGCGGGGACTCCGGCGGACTGTAGTAGTAGCATCCCAAGACGAGCCGGCCGGAATGCAGGCGAGTGCCAAGGAATAAGGCAGCCACAGCGTGCCGACAGCGTCAACTGCAACAGATGCGACAAGGTATGAGCGATGTTGTCACGGCGCTGCCGCTACCGCCTGTGGTCCACCACGAAGATGTCCGACTTTTTATCAACGGCGTGTCACGGATCCGCCCATGCGCAGCTGCCGCCTGGATGCTCTCTGCACTGCGCAGTCGACGAGTTCGCGCGACGAGGGGCATCACTTGCAGTAAGCGGGGACTCCGGCGGACTGTAGTAGTAGCATCCCAAGACGAGCCGGCCGGAATGCAGGCGAGTGCCAAGGAATAAGGCAGCCACAGCGTGCCGACAGCGTCAACTGCAACAGATGCGACAAGGTATGAGCGATGTTGTCACGGCGCTGCCGCTACCGCCTGTCCATGTAATTATACACCATGTAATTCAGCATGCTTTCTTAGTGGCCACATAGATGGCGCGACGTGCGCGCGTATTGCGCGCTTTAAAGATCGTCGCCCCGCCCCTGCGAACGCCGTTGCTGTTCGCTCTACAGGGAGTCGTCGCTTTCGTGCGCTTATCTCAAGGAAAGAGGGGCGGCCGGTGGGGTGCTTCGCTTCGCTCGCTGCAGCGGCCGCGTTTGCGAAAGGAGCGCGCTGTTGAAACAAAAATAAGTAACTGTGACAATTAGTTCGCGCTCGTCTTGTGTGTACCTGTTCGTTTGTTTCGTGCGTCCTGCTTTATGTTTGAGCAGTGCGCTTCAAATGTCGAGCTGTGACGCATTAGTTCGCGCTCGTCCTGTGTGCGTTCTTTTCGTGCGTCCTTTCGGCTCGAGCGATGCCCTGGCAATTTTGAGCTGCTTTCCGTTCTTCGCATTACATTACAATTTATTGCTATCGCAATCATTGCTTCGCCGTTGCGGCGAAACTGTGACTTTTTTTTCTTATTACATGGACGCCAGCCAACCTCATCACTCGACTTTCTTTATTCTCTGGACCCGTCAACTCTTCACCATTCATTTGCGACCACTTTCTGTACCGGGTTGCCCAATGCCGTCGTCGCGCACGTATAAACACCGAAGCTAGCCAAGAAGATCGCAAAAATCGCTACGATGCCACTCACCGCGACGTTTTCTATCGCCCTGACGACGCTGTACTCTTATGGACGCCTGCACGGACACCTGGCTTATGCGAAAAGCTTGAGTCTCGCTATATTGGCCCCTACACAGCTATAGACCAGACCTCGCCGGTGAACTACCGTGTTACACCTGTTCATGCCTCCACTGACCAACGCTGCCGCGGCACAGAGGTTGTGCACGTTTCGCGTCTCAAACCCTTTCATCTGCGTCCACAATGTAATTCGCGGCCAGGCTGGCCGCTTTCGTCAACGGGGGAAATTAGTGTAGGCATTAATTGGACTTCATCTTCCTCATCTGTAGATAACCATCATCAGTCATTGGCTCGGGCGTCTTCTTCGTCGGCGCCATCTTGCCTTTGGCGTAATATAGCGTCGGCTCAACCGCTTTATTTCAGTATATAAATTTGCCTTAACTCACCGTCGCCTTGATCGCTTCGTCTATCAGCTCTGCGCAGACACAGTCGCAAGCTGAGACACCTGTTACCCAACAATACCTAGCTTGCTCATTTTAAGGAGAGAACGCGAAACAGTGTCGAAGGCTGTAGTGTGATCTAAAAATATGCAGTCGATAATGAAATTATTGTCGAAAGCACGAAAAAGATCGTTAGTGAATGTGAGTAACTGCGTTTCACAAGAGAAGTGCTTCCTGAAACCGTGTTGCCAAGGGGAAAAAATGAATTGGAGTCCAGAAAAGATAAGATACTAAGTTCGAACCAGTTTACCCTGCACCAGTTTACCACCAGTAACCAGTTTACCCTGCAAGTTTGCAGGGTAAACTGGTTAAAGATGTAGTTTGCAAGGGTTGACGCTTGGGCAAGTTGGTGTGGATTCACTTCAAAATGTTAACAGCGCGTAGAACGATTAGGAAGGGACGAGACAACAAAGGCAGCGCTCTTTACGTTTGTTGTCTCGTCCCTTCCTAATCGTTCTATGCGCTGTTAACATTTTGAAATGGGTAAAGATATTGGCCTGTAATTGAGGGAGAGTGGGTGCTACCTGATTTGTGAAGTGGAATCACTTTACCCATCTTCCAATCATCTGGCAAATTGGAAGACCGCAAAGACTGCGAAAAAAAGTTCAGCGAGTATAATGGAAGAATAAAGTTTTGTGTTTTTTAAGAACTTTCAATTGATGTCGTCATTACCGCAGAGCTAGACAGTTTCATTTATTTTCTATTATACGACACACTCCAGATGAATCAGGACAGACGAAATCCATAGGAAAAAAGGAAGGGTCTTCGACAGAAGGCATGGAAAAGGGTGTTGCGCCAGAAAAACAAGAAACAAATGCACCATTCATCACATTGCAGCAGTCACGACTAGAAACAGCATCACTTTTGCGATCGAGTAAGTGAAACGTTGTAGATCTGCTGCCACGAACTACATTCCAATATTGCCGGGGATTATCTTTCATTAGGGCGGGTAGCGTAGGGTTCTCTGCTCACAGGGCGTCATCACCCGATTTTTCCAGTTCGACGATCGACTGACTGCACAACATCATAAAACACGTCTTTGGGCGATGGAACCACACTCAACATAACTTCACCATCTCAGGACCGACTCTACACTGGTCATCGCTGCACGCTTATATACGCTACCGGGTTCCAGTAGCTTCGGGTGTTTTCTTTTCGTGCAGCACAGCCAAAGCTACGGAAAGCGCGACATTCTTCTCGTCGGTTCCCCTCGCGGTGGCGTCACTCGGCACCACATTACATTTTCTTTCGTGATGGTTCCAGACTTTGCCGGGCGTTTGATCCGAGACTGCTGTGCGACGGTGGCCGTTTCGAGGGAGGGAGGCGAGGTGCCGGCGTCTTTTGATACTCGTTTTTTTTTTTTCGTTGCGCGCTTGTTGAGCGACCGCCTGGCGCCGTGAATTCCTGCTGTCGTCTGAAAGCGGCCGCGCGCGCGCCTTGTTAACGCGCTCGGTCGTGGCACCAATGAGAGAAGGGAGAATGCAACTAAAAAGGCGAAAATCGCCGGGGCCATTCGTCCCTGATAAAGCGAGCGCTGTGATCGTAAGATGCATATAGCTGAGCAATCATTCTGAAAAGACAGGGCGTGCAAACACGGACACAAAAAAGAAGTCGGGACACCCCAAACGCCGACTAACAACTGAAGAGACGCACAACGGCGGAAAAGAAAGCAGGCACGAAAACAGACCAACCTATCAATCCGGCAGGCGGGGGCGTCTACACTGTAAACAAAAATTAGCCGAGATGGGAGCTTTTCCAGTATATGAGCCCCCAAAAGCCCCATGCCACAATCATTTACTCCGTGGTAGCGGAGTGAAGTCGGCACATGTCTTCGTAAAACGCCCCTTGCTTAATGAGGGAGTTTATAAACGACATGACCTTGTTAAACTCTCCACGGAGTTTTAGGTCACATGGTTAGAAACTCCCTATGGGAGGTTTAAAAAGTATTTTTGGTCGTGACGTGCGTGTGACGTGGTTAGAAACTCCCTATGGGTGTTTTAAAAACCATTTTTGGTCGTGACGTGCGTGCGTGTGTGAATGTGCGTTTGTGTACGGGCATCTGTTTAGCACGCCGGTGTGAAGCTCCAGTGCCTGGTGTGGGTCGCCGTGCGAGCATTTGTTGACAGACAACGAAATTATCAGTGCAGCGAGGATTTGCAACGTCTGGTTGGTTTGTGTAACGTGTAGGACTATTTTCTCCACTGAACCGTTTTAGTCAGAGACAAGTTCAACTCGCGCCATCGTCCGACCGCGAACACATCGTGCTGGCTGTCCCGTGTTTATTCACCCGTCAAGCGGCAATGCCCATGCACACGAGTGCAAGCCTCCGAAACGCCACGGATACCTCGCTTCAACGTGCCGAGTTACAAAGAAGTGCGAAGAATAATTTCATCGGTAACAAAAGTACGCTATTGCGATCTTCAGCGGGTTATTTCTGGAGTTTCACCGGCTTAAACTTCGAAGCAGTAAGAAGTAGACTTTGCTACGTCGTCGGCATCAAGCCGGCCGGCGGCCGGTGTGAGAGCTGCGCCGGCGACGCGCTCGCCCCGACCACCGGCAACGCTTGCTTCTCGGCGTGTCACCGAACCGATGTTTCAACGGCTGCAACTTCTAAGCGGTAAGAAGACTTTGCTACGTCGTCAGTACCAAGCCGGCGGCGTAGCGAACTCGCACCGCCACACCGGTCACCGTGGTGAGTTCTACGAGCTCGCACCGGCAACCGGTGAAGCAAAGAATATGTTTCACAGAAAATAAAAGCTGCTGAAATGAATAAGTTTAAATTGTCTCTTTTGCGCCATGCAACCATCGCTGTCAAACGTCTAGCGAGAAGGCGAGCGCCGATACGAGACAGATTGAACCAACATGCGACCGCCGATGCACTGCGAGCAACAGGAACCGCGACTACGAGCCGTCTCGTTCGTTGTAAGTGCATCGCTCCGTAGCTTAACGCGGATAGCGGACTCGGATAGGCCTGACTGCCTGCCCAGGCGGCGCTGCGAAAGCGGTGCTAAAAAGCGCCCCCTACGATAAGTTCGTTGGTTTCGAGTAGTCAGACTGGCGGCCGCATGCAGCACTAAGTTCAGATGCGCAATGGAGCCGCCGCTGTCGGTTGTGCTGCGCTTTGGATTTCGGCCAATTTCTGGCGTGGCTGAGTTCTTCAGGCCAAGCAATCTACGTAAAGGCAAGAAGCTCGTCAACGCCAAGTATGTTTACGACGTGCAGGAGATTGAAGGAACCGTTTCGGCGCGCTGCAACTCGCAAGTGCAGCGAATCTCATACGACGTTGAACTCGAGGTAAGTTCTACGAGGCATGCTCGCGCGATTAGCGACAGTGCATAAACTAAGTGTTTGCTGTTAAGAAAGCCGAAATGGTTTGCATTACACGACGAAACGGAATCAAGAAGGGTCCAGTGACGAAGGCTAGCCGTCGGCGGCCCGAATGAGCGCATTCGCGGCGTGTGCCGTTTTCTGCCGCATTCAGTCGCAAACACACATTTGCACCATGCCCGGTCGTAATTTTCAACATTTGCTTCCAGGGAATTCGTCAAATTCTGTCAGCGTGCGGTGGCGGTCGAGGAGCGACGGCGCGCAATGTTTGTTGTTCGGCGAAGCGGGGTTATTGTCCGGAAATTAAAAGTGGCGCTCTTTTCTGCGCCCCACAGTGAGCACGGCTCACAGTACACGAATAAAACGAGGAGCTAGCGGGTTAGGAGGCACACTACAAATAGCGAGCTTCCTTCCACATTTGCGCCGCACCTAGACGAGCCCACACTGCTTTATCCTGTGGTCAGTGCATCAAATCATGGTATGACCTTTTTTGATTGCTGTACAAAGGTGATTTTTTTAAAGACGATAGTCTTGGGGAACTTAAACGCAGAAATTTTGGTCTGTCTTTCTGTCTGTCTGTCTTTCTGTTTGTCGGCACGTCCCTCGATTCAGCCACTCGGCCAAAATTGAACCACTTGCCCAAGGGCCAGCCGTCTTGAACTGGTGCGGCTGTTCATACTTGTGAACGTTGTCGATCAAAAAGTAAATATCATGCATATCTGAGGTGCAACATCACTAGGTAAGTATTAGGTGGCGTGTTCCTTTAATAGAAAATGCATACATACGTAATTTTAAGGACCCTAGTTTCTTAAGCTGCGCTGAAAATGCATAAGAATGGAAGCTTGAGCGAGTTGGTATGCGTTCATCTTTGTTGAAACAGCGCTCACTAGACGACGACGAAGTAAAAGAAGGCACAGGACAGGCAGCGCCTGTCCTGTGCCTTCTTTTACTTCGTCGTCGTCTAGTGAGCGCTGAAAATGCGACTGCGCTGACATTTGCCTTCCTCCGTGCCCTTCGCACGAGCTCATTGTTGTGTTTCGGTTTCGGTTCTGTATTGCACTGTACAAATGCCATGGGTTGGTGTTGAAAAACTTTAGTTTTGAGAAGGCCAAGAAGGTGAAAAAAAAATATTTAAAAAATGAAAAAGCAGCGTTGTGGGCGGCCTTCAGGCTGCCGGTTGTGGGCGCCGCTCTGGCGTTCCTGTTTTACCCAGGCGACGTGTAAAGAAAATAGTGTGTGGAGAGTACTCGTTGAGTGCGGACGTTTCTCTGCTTCAGCGCTTCGCGCCAAACCGCGTTTTCGGGCTGGCTGGCGTCCCCGCCGGTCGCGTTGGTCACCGCCGGTCTTCGCCTGCTGCTGCGCTGGGACTACCAGCACGCAACACAGCACTCATGTTTCCCGACGTATTGCCAGATGGCGTCCATATCTCACACAGCGCCTCTTCTATCGTCTTTACACGACATTTGCAGCGAAGCACGCAGATACGCGGCCAATTTTTTTTTTAGCGGAAATGCCCCCTCCGCCTCATTTTACTTACCGTGCCACGTGTTAACCTTGCCAAATTTAAAGATAACGCTAGTCGTGCTCTTTTTATGTTTGAAAACGTTTGCCATGGTTCGACCACCCACACGGTAAATATTTCTGACCGAAACAAACAGCAAGAAAGGGCAATTGAAGTAAACAATGAAAACAAAAGGAAGCAAGAAGTGATGTAATTAAAAAGTCACAGTTTCGCCGCAAGGGCGAAGCAATCAATGCGATAGCAAGAAACTAATGCCATACGAAGTGAGGCTCGCCAATGGATATTCTCAGTTTGAACAGCGCTCCTGTTGCAAAGGCGGCCGAAGCAGCGAAGGAAACTAGCGCGCTTCAAGTGTCGAGCTGTGACACTTGATAGTTCGCGCTCATCTTCTGTTTGTTCGTTTAGCGGCGTCCCTTGAGCTCGAGTTACTTTCGTATGCTCCGTAACATGAGCGCGGACATCACGGTGAAAGCTCGAAACATCCCTCTTCCCCTCACCACGAGAAAACCGCGCGAGCAGACAGCGGAAGGGCAAGGTTCTCCCTGCGCAAATATAAGAAGAAGCGAGCGAGCTCGCCGACGACTTTTAACCCTTTGAGGGTCGAATTTTTTCGCGAAACCCAGTCCAAGAATGTGTTTTTTATTGCTGAAATAAATTCTTCAGACGATTCTATTTAAGAAAAAAAATTGTCTAAAATTCTTTTTTCGTGACCGTAAAGTGACAAAAAAAATCAGTTTTGTTGTTACATACATATGGTTTATTCGTAGCAAAATCAAGCAGAATCCCAAAAAAAGCTTCACAATTTTTTATGAACAAAAATTATGATTGTAATAAACACAGCTCACAGCCATACAAAAATAAGCGCACCAGAGTACGTTTCCGGTTAAAAAGGTTCGTGCTCTAACAATAAAAACTTTTCAGCGTGTGATAGTCTTTGAAGCATGGCTAGCCGCGCACGCGTTTCAGATGTCGTTCCTTGATCGCCATCGGAGTCTGAAGTCGTCAAAAAATCCTGGTCTGACGAACTGAAATCCAATGAATCAAATTCTTATTCGCAACCTGGGGAATAGTCCGCATCGGTAGAATCGCTGCTCGACTCACCGGCAGCAGAGTAACGGGCGCGCGCTTCCATAGCGTGCGAACTAAAGCCCCTTTAGTGCGAACTGCGTCAGTGAGCGCACGGAAGAAAACTCTATGGTTGTGCGCTCGTCCGGAAAGCAAAACGAGTGAAAAAGCAACAGTAATCCTTCGCCTTATCGCCAACAAGACGCAGTTAGTTTTTCTGAGACCCCAAAACAGAAAACGCAATCACGGCGGCGTCGTTTGTGTAACTTCATCGCCGCACGTAGACAGAAGTAATTGCGCCCCGGGAAGCAATAAACGTGAGAGAAACAAGCGGTCACCCTTTGAGGGATTAGAAACCACACAGACATCAGCTTTGCGGGCGCAAGAAGCGAAAACCACCTGAATGACGAAACCGAAACTAGCGAGACCGCGTGCGCGCGTTCTGGTGGGAGACTACAAGCCGCCGCGCCTTTTTGGAAAGCAAAAAAAAAAAAGAAAAAAAAGACGGAGAGACAATGGCGCATTAAAAAAAATACACGTATTCCCGAAGCGTGGCAGCACATTCCAAGCAAGAGAAATGGGAGAAGGCGCGCATTTGAAACCAAACGCGCCGCTGGCGCTCTCGGTTGCGCAGCACGATACTAAAAAGCCACCTAAACATCGCCCAATGTTAGCGGTGTAAGCATGTTTCATGTTGGCTACCTTGTGCTGCCGACCAAAACTAGCGCCGTGGTGTACCCAGAAATTCCCTAGTCAAATTGACGAGAGCAACGAGAGGCCGAGTTGAAACTTGAAGTTAGAGGCACTTGATGGCGTGTCTTCCTTAAAGATTTTGTGTATCTGTGTCATAATTTGTTGTGTTACCTCGCGAGTGTTCGCTTAGGGGTGACTGAGATTGCTAAGACTACCAGCAGCCTCAATTACGACGTCATCGACTCTGCTGTCAGCTTGGATGAAGCGCGAAAGACGGGGACAGAAAAGGCACACATACAACCACACATACTGCGCTACGTGTGGGTGTATGTGTGCCTTTCTGTCCCTGTCTTTCGCACTGCTCCCTTAAGTTATGTTGAACCAACTTGCCAACAAGTTCACTCTTCGAGGTATCAGTGGTGTTCCGATGTAAGCGCCTGGTATAACTCAGTGCGCTCCAGAATGAGGGATTTGCCTTGTTAAGCTTCACCGCTGCACATTGGCGTTATGCGAAGAAAACTAAACGTCACGCTGTGAAGCTCTAGCCCTTCGTGGCCGAGAAGGGTTCGCTGCCGCAAAGTGGTTGATAAAACATTTACGGCTTCGAAGCAACTTAAAGGAATCAGTCATCTCATGAGACCGTCCGAGACGTGTGAATGTTAAAGCATACAGGCGTACTTTCCATATGGATATATCGAACTATTTCGCGATCCCCTTCGAATCCGATGTGTCCGACTGTCGTCAAGTGAGGTGAAGCCTGAGGCACTCGAGAGCGCGCGTTGCGTTAAAATGTCTGTGTGATTTATGTTACCTCGCGAGTGTTCGCTTGAATTTATACAGATTGTTAAGACTATCAGCAGCGCTAACAAATCCGTCATCTGCGCATTCATTTGACCTGAAATGTAGCAGCTGGCGTTTGAAGTAGGTAGGCATCCGTAGCGGCGCCTCGTCGCAATTAATTGTGCAGCAAGTTCACTATGCGATCTCGCTTCAGGCCACCTGATTCATTGGTATCTTGTAATAATCTCTGTTGGCATAATTAAGAGTCTCCATGACACTATTCCAAGAAGTGGCTTGGTCTGTAGATCTAATGTAAACGGTTGCTGCAGGTAGAATTGAAGAAACCTTTGCTATGCACTTGCGCATTTATTAGACGTCTGGGTGCTCGTACGGTGACTGGAGACTGCGTCCTTTTTTGTAATCAAAGAAGACAAAGCATCAGGTAACGTACGTGGCAGTAACGATTTCTCTGCTGGTGGGCTTCGCTGCACAATGAATCGTCGATGCACAGTGCATGCTTTGTGGCATAACACAGCTGCAATGCCATAAAGCTGACTACAGTGAATCTGTCATCTTGTAGCTCGTATATATAATGTAAATATATAGTGCATTGAATCCAAGGGGCAGTGCAAGCATGGCGTAAACAAGCAGGGTACGAGTCAAAATATGGGCGGCGTGCGCAGCACAGATTTCTTTGCGTTCCACAACGCAGGAATTGCTTTGTAAGTTTTACCGCTACACAGCGGTGTAATGCGACGAAAACTAAATGCCACGCTGTGAAGCTTGCTACCTGTGGCTGCAATTAGTTGCCGGAAAGCAGGGGCGTAGCCAGAAATTTTTTTCGGGGGGGTTCAACCATACTTTATGTGTGTTCGTGCGTGCGTTTGCATGTGTGCGTGTATATATACGCAAGCAAAATTAAAAAATTTCGGGGGGGGTTGAACCTCCCCCCCCCCTTGGCTACGCCCCTGCCGGAAAGAGTATCGCGAGGTTGCTTATACTCAGTATGTATCAAGACATGTACCAACTATATTTAAGCTTCAGACAGGTATTTTATGCATTTTTAATTACGGCTATATCGAGCTATTTAGCGATGCCCTTTGATTCCGATGTATACGAGTTTATATACACTTAGCCGACAGTGTGCATTCGTAACACATTGGTCGGTTCAGCGAAGCATTATGTGGTGAGGAGCATTGATTTTCCTGGCGTAAACAAATACTTTTTTTTATTATATGATATTTAGGAGATGGTGCTTCTGTCACCGGCCATTCCTTTTCACTGATGATATGATATGTGAAAAGCACAGCAATGAAAAAATATATTTTATAAAGAACAGCTAGGCAGAGTTCATATAAGTCCGTATACAATTAACAGAAAAAAGTTATTCACAATGGTGTGTCATATATCTGCTTGATACAGCACGCATGCGATGGGAGCCATGTATGCATATGCGACATATATCGGTTGAGGATGGCCTAGATCCATCATCACGATGTGTTCGGTAGGCACCGGGAACTCCACTAATCTGATGAGAAAATAAGCAATCTGCATCGCTGCGCCTCCTAGTACACACATATACTGTGCTCCAAGTAGGAAGGCCGGCTTCGGCGTGACACTCGATCGCGTGGTGGCTCGATCGCCACAAGCATTTGCTTAAAGCAAGCAATATTGATTATTCGATGACTATCACGGAATAGTGGAGCTAAACGTTTTTCCAAGGCACCTTTTGGGAAAAGCTGGCTTTTCTGGAACCACAAAACAAGGCCCAAACAGCAGCTCATATGAATACATAGCATGCTAGCTGTTCCGATCATGTCTTAAACTTCGTCGTCCAAAAAGAACCAGCTTCGTAAACTAATGCTCTTGATACGCCAGCGAGGTTAACACAAAAATGAAACCTGCAGCGGCTATGTCTGCGCAGTCATCTCATTGAAGTGAAACAAAACTGATTCCCCCTCCTGGCGAACTGCTTGCCCCTTAGTCAAAAAGTGGCCCTTTCCAATGAAAGCAGCAAGGATGCACCTTTATTCGTGCGTCCATTAAATCAAGCCACCAGCATTTTCATGGTTAAATCGCATCATCAACGTCTCGCACGCACGTAGAGCCCTAGGTACATCTCGCTTGAAATTTCCTAGGGACAGCACCAAAAAGTGGTCTGGCAACACGGGCATGTTTTGGTGGCTTTTTAGTCGCTCCCGGTTGCGCAAGCGATAGCCGTAGAGTGCCTCGATGCGCTCGTTCGCCTCCGCTCCGTTCAGGGTGGAGACAAGCGCGTCGTCTGCTACAGCGGTCGCCATTACTGAGCCCAATCGTCAAGGCGCGCACTGCCGGCGCGCGGATTCGCAGCCTTTTGCTCTCGAGTAAAAACACTTTGTGCCGGATTTGCCCTGGCAAACGCAAAATCGTTCACGGAAGTCGCTAGTTAAAAGTTTCCAGGCATGCATCAGTACAAGTAATCGAATACTTTGCGCCTAAAGGTGTCGCAGAACGCAGTGATACTCCCTGCCAGCGCGGCCGCTGGGCTGTGGCTGAGCGGCGCACAGCTGCTTTGGATCCCTGAGAGCTGCAGGCATCTCTATTTACTTTTATACTTTGCGGGTATATATGTTCGTGCGGTGTCTTTTTGAAGGCACGACAGTTTAGCTTTATTCAGGAAAGTTAAAGGTGCGGAATACTGTCTATTAGAAAGCAATAATTGAAAGGTATCATTCCCGGGACTGCCGAAACGAAAAGCGGTGCAATAATGCGCCTTACATAAAGGCGCAGAATGTATGCTTTCATGTACGTCTGAAATTATTCCATCTCGAATTCTCGAAATGAGACACGCAGTATTGAGACGCGCAATGCAAATTGCGCGTCTTTCTTAAGCAATCTTTCTTAATTTGAGCGAGAAACGCACCTGGTGAAGTGAACGAATTAGCGAAATATAAAAATTTGAAGACAGCGCGCGCAGATTTGACGGCTACATTAGAGATATGGAGTGAAAAAAAAATCACAGCATATCCACGGGGTGAATGATGATGAGTGGGGCGAAGCTACGGAGGGAATCATCTGTAAACCGTGAAACTCTTCCGTGAAATGCGCCCAGTACATAATATAAAGAGTGTGAAACATCGTGTGTATATTAAACATCAAACTTTTATTGTACTGTTGGTTTACGTGGTCCCTTCATTATCACTTGTGATCGGTGAAATGCAAGGAAGAAGTCCGCTCCCGAGCGAAAGAGCGCCAAGAGCGACCGCATTCCCCGCTCGCCCTGTGCGAATTAAAGGCAAGGCTAGAGGGAAGACAGGACGCGCGTTCCACGACGCGAGGTCGGTAGCATGCCCAACGAAAGCCAACGGAACGCGATCGTGCAAGTGCTCCGGCTTCGCATCGCCTCATGGTTCCATTTAGCGTCCCAAAACCAAACATATTGCTCAAGGTGTGCCTTGCGTTTTTCGTAGAAATAATTTCTTTATCATGTACATTAAGACGAAAAGTTGAAAGCTCACTAGAGTGTATCGCCCGCAAAGTATGTCTTTTAGTGTGATTTAACTCTCGTACGGCAGGGTCCTCGCGCCGTTGCCGGTCCACCTCGCCCGGTGACGATCGGGCGAGGTGGCTACATATAACTACTACTACTACACTTTAAGAAAAACATCTGGCGTTCTTTCTTTCTGCTTTTACAAAACATCTGGCGTCTTTCGTTGGTTTATTTCATCAATCAACGGCGTTTTGAACAAAATTTTTATTGTTTAATCACGCACAGGAGAAATCTCACCAGGCACTACCTTGGAGGTAAACAATGGCTGCTAATGGCAGTGAGAGACAGAAGAAGTCGGCTTTTAGCTAACACTTACACTTCTACTTCTACTAACGTTTCCTACTGGAACATGCCAATGGCTGCTAATGGGGAATGAGAGACAGAAGAATTCGGCTTTTAGTTAACGCGCACGCTGCGAATTTTTTATTGTTCAACAACGCACAGGAGAAATCTCCCACCGGCACCACCTTGGAGGTCAAAGCGTAAGACTTGTTACTCACTACTACGACCACGACGACTACGAGGGACGAACGGGTGCCGCCTTAAGGAGCTTCGCCCCTAATAAACTTAAATGGGATATACCGGAGCGCAACGTTTCCGTCCCATTCATCATTACGGGCTCGCTCAGGCAGGCCCTGGCTCTACGCCTGCTAACTCCGCTATTAGCCAACTGGTCCGCATGCACTAATGACATTGAAGCACATGTTAAGTCCGCGTGAATATAAGTATGCATATATATGTAGCGAGAGGGAGACGTCAAGGCGGCCGAAGTGACCGTGCCGAAATCTCGCCACTTTTATTCGAAGGCCCTGGTACAAGTAGAGCGGCAGCGGCTGCCGGCGTCCAGCCTCCAGGAGCCTGAGCTCGTTCTCTAAACTGCTCGCGCCTCGAGCGCTAGGCATGAGCTGCGCGAGATACGCGACGCGGTGGTTGGAAGATGACGATGATGATGAATGGCGATGATGATGACGCTACAGATTACTCCCCCCCCCCCGCAGAAATGAAGCCGAAATGAATAAAAAACGATGGGAGCGTATATACAATAATGTTCATGGCGCGAAACGATAGGGTCCGTGGGCAGTCCAGGTCATTAACGTGAAAGTAGCCGTCGGAAATCACGAGGTCTCTGGCGGGCGACTCTGCGAGCAGCGCAGCGGACGAGGTTCGCGACGAAGGGACGCTGTTGGAAGGAGCGAGCGACATCGATAACGTGGAAAGCGGTAGTGGGCCGAGAAATTCCGCTGTGCAGCCCAATGAAATTGGAACACACGCAAGCTCTTGTGATGCTGGCGGTTCGTGCGCACGCTAGGGTAAAGGTGACTTAAAGACAGAGTGGAGCGTAGGCGTGGTACATCTTGGCCAGCTGATTTAGACGTTCGTCGGTGCGAACTTCGCCTGGGTGGGCGGGCGACGCAGTTGGCGTGGCGACGGTAGCACATTATTGGCGGCGGCTGCTCCATAGTCTGCCGTGTAGATTGCAGATGAGCCGCGAGTCGTGCGCTGCAGATCGACGTGGCGGGACTAGTCTCGGTGTGAGGAGCCGTGTTGGAGAGACTGGACGACGGTGCAGCTGTAGTCGCAGAATGAAGTTGTTTAGTAGGTGCAGGAGAGCGCGTGTGCGGGGCGGCAGGCGGGTTGTCTGCCTGCGTGGCTGGTAGGGCATATGCGGTCTGGTCTACCTGTGGCGAGCCAGGTGGGTGGTCCTCGGGATTTTCTGTCATCGTCGCAGCGTCACGCACGTTCGGCCGCAGCTGGTTAGGGGCCTGAACTTCTGCTGCGGGAGACGTCGAGGACGATGGTAGCTCCTGCTGGCAAGATGCGCACAGTGTCGAGGTCGAAAAGGCGGGTTCGTTGGGCATCATAGCTGGCGATGCCTCCGGAATTGGGGGTCGTATAGCGGGCTTCATGGTGTCCGTGTCTATGGCAGGCTCCAGGGCGTGCGGCGAGGTAGCCGTCGTGGAGCCTGACGTGTCAGAAGTGTCGTGGGCGGTGGAGGTCGGGGAAGACGTGCAGATGGCCGGCAAGTCTGAAGGACCGTGGGCCGAGGCTGTCGAGAAAACAGACCTCTCAGTGGAGTGGCCGATGGCAGCAGGAACCTCGTGTACATCGTCGGGCCGGTAGTCGGGCGCGGGAATCGATGCGCAGGTGGCCGGACGTGAGGTCGGAGGAGTCGTAGCCGGGGAAGACAAGTCTTGGTCAAGGGAAGGCTGCGGGCCTGTTGGTCCCGCTCCCTGCGAGGGAGGGGAAACCTGGAACTCGCGGCTCCCCGGAAGCGGGCGGTACGTTTGTCCGTAGCAGGCGAGCACCGCAGCGCAGAGGTCATCGTAGGGCCGCGGGCTCGAGGACGACTCGGCGGCTAGATGACACAGCTCAACCGGGAGGGCGTTCAGCAGGACAGCGTGCATCCTCGGCTGTGTCTTGATGCCATTCACCGCGAGAATCGCATCGAGCCGCATAAACCACCCTCGGGAGTAAGCCGGGTCAAACGGCGGAACTGGAGGGCAGAGTCGTGGAAGCATGGCAGGGGCCGCTCGGCTAAGGGCGTGTTCTCCGGGTCACCAATTGTAGCGAGAGGGAGACGTCAAGGCGGCCGAAGTGACCGTGCCGAAATCTCGCCACTTTTATTCGAAGGCCCTGGTACAAGTAGAGCGGCAGCGGCTGCCGGCGTCCAGCCTCCAGGAGCGTGAGCTCGTTCTCTAAACTGCTCGCGCCTCGAGCGCTAGGCATGAGCTGCGCGAGATACGCGACGCGGTGGTTGGAAGATGACGATGATGATGAATGGCGATGATGATGACGCTACATATAAATTAGGCTTTGCACAGCTGTAGACAGGCGATCGTATGTTCTTATAGCCGCAATTGCACGGTAGCACGCGCTGCACCGTAAGTCTATTTGTTAAGGACAACCACCATCATGCGAATATTTTTGATTAGTGTTTGCATGAATGTGCGCGAAAAGTCATTGTGGTTGCCTGTGTGCTGCTTGGCAATGAAATTTTAATCTAGCTGAGAGCAGTGAGAGCTCACTTTTCCTTGCGATGGACTATTTCAATGTTTTTCAGCGCTGTGAATGCCGCGTTGAAACTAATGACCGCGTATGGCAATGTACACAAGAAAGCGTTTGTTTAGAGAAAGCAGTTCTGGCAAATTATTCCACCGGATAACGAAAAATAACATTCTCGATTTCTAGTTCCTGCTAGGAAAGAAAACACAACTCGTACCAAATACTTGCAGTTCACTATAGACGCGACAATATTCATTATCACACCTTCGTGCATAAAAAAAAACAAAAGGAGATGCTCGCGACAATGAAAGCACGTTTTCCAAGCACACCCCGAAAACAGCGCCAAATTTATGCGAATGGTTCAAACGCGATAAAACCATTTGGCATTACCAGTTCGCTCAACGTTCGATCGTGTTCAAGTGCGACAATGCGCGCTGAAGAGGCACCAACTCGCACTCAAAACCACGGCACACACATAACTTACAATAGTCTATTCTGTGACTGCGTTACTAGTAACATATACGCCGTTTCAGAAATCGTCCCAAAAGCACCCGACGTAGCAAAGGAAAGGTGATGGGAAACAGCAACAAAGCTTGCAATACTCACGCTGCACACGCGAGAGGCATTCGTCGGCTGCCACTTGTCACGCTTTATCCTCACTGTCCATAAAAGTCTTCTTTTAGGATCCCTTAGGAAAGAAAACATCTTCCAACCATTCCTAGAATGGTTCGTTTACTGTGGCACGCAACATCCAGACATCCTGCGGGACTCGCGGCGGAGCAGACGGGCGACAAGGCGGTAGGCGCAGCATGCACGTTTAACCAAAGCGCGGCGTGGGCTAAAACATGGCGGACGCGCGAGTCGAGTCCACGACCTACTGTACTCCTACCTGCCCAGAGAGCGGGGGTCCTATGGGAGCGCGCGTCCCCGCTCTCGTTCAACCGCTCGCCGTAGGTGGCGCCTCCTATAACCTGTTCGTCTGCTACTCTGCAACCGTTTGGACAGCGCTGGAGTAAAAACGCCTGTATTATGTGACGAACTGCCGGCATTATGTGACTGTTTCTGCAAACTTAGACTGAGGGTCAAGTAAGCTATTCACTGTGGTTAAGTATTTACTGCGCACTGGTTGACTAACGTGAGAAGCCGTAGACTTGCATAGTGTAGGACGGCTGTGTCTTTTTAATTGCAAAAAAAAGTTCTAATTCACTTTCGGTGTTTTTATTTCCGAAGTATTTTGCATTTATGCATAATAATTACATGATATCAACGCTCTGCGCTGGCGAAACATCACCACGAGCGTTAAATCTGACGTCAGCGAACAGGTGCTGACTAGCGCCACAACGCTCATAGGTTACGTCCCTAGCGGCAGGAGGTATGAACTAGAACGTGGGCGCTGGAGAGGGGACATCTGGGCAGGTCAGGAGTATAGTAGGTCATGGTCGAGTCGACCCTTTCAAAGAATGACCGCACTCTAAGCGGGGGCGCGCGCATCGAGGCACTCTAGATAGCCGGCGCGCGGCGCGCCATCTTGTGAAGCATAAAGAAAGCAATAACGGAGAGACATCGTCGCATGAAAAAAATTCCACGTATTCCCGAAGCGTGGCAGCACAAGCCAAGCAAGAGAAATGATCGAAAAAGGCGCGCACTTTAAACCAGCTGCACCGCGAACGCGCTCGGATGTGCAAGCGATAGGCGGCGCGCCGTTTTGGGAAGCAAAAAAAAAAAAAATACAACGGAGAGACATCGGCGCTTGAAAAAAATTCCACGTATTTCCGAAGTGTGGCAGCACAGGCCAAGTAAGAGAAATTATCGAAAAAGGCGCGCGTTTTAAAAATAAACGCTATGCCGTACATGTACGACGAAAACCCTTTGGTACCAGGAAGCTTCTGCCGCACATGTACGGCGAAAACCCTGAAGGGGTTAAATCCGCCCGTCGCGCCCCTCGCTGGTAATGAAGAAACGCTTATAAGCGCCTGCCGTCTCCGAGTCCTGCCAGCGGTAAAGGGTGTGTATATAACGCTCGCCGTTAGCTGCCTGGAGGAACTGCGCTTTCTGGCGTAGTGGTTAGCGCCACGCGCTGCGGAACGCGAGGTCCCTGGCTCGATTCCGCGCTTCGGAAGCATTTTTCTGAATTATTTTTCTTTGGGACTTTGGTATATATATATATATATATATATATATATATATATATATATATATATATATATATATATATATATATATATACATACTTATACATATACGGTGCATGACGACGGCGACGGCAAAATCCAGCCGAGACTGTCCATATAATTGCTATCGCAATAAAAACAAAGTGGCGTAATACAATGAAAATTTAAGTGTAGGTAGTACAATGCAGCAGCCAATATTTCATAACAAAATTTTTGATACTACTGCAGTTTGCAGTGCCTGAACTACACACTGCTAAGCCGGTGGTTTAATCTCAAAGGGCGCGCACCTTTCATTCTGTAACCGCAACAATAATAATAATAATATTATTAATAATAATACTATTAATATTAATAATAATAATAATAATAATAATAATAATATCATCTGGGTTGTAACGTCCCAAAACCATGATATGATTATGAGACACCGTAGTGGGGGGCTCCGGAAATTTCGACCACCTGTGGTTCTTTAACGTGCACCTAAATCTAAGTACATGGGCCTCAATCTGTAACTGATATGTGCATTAATGTTGGCTTTTCATCCTACAGCTCGCACCTGACCGAACTATTGTGTCCAGCAAGTGCTCCTGTAAGGCAGGGTGCCTTGGTAAATGCAAGCATGCTGCAGCTGTTGTTCTGTGGCTGAATCAAGAAAGGTCATCATGTACAGACCTTCCACAGGCCTGGGGTCACCCAGTACAAAAACCGAACATTGATGCGAAGGAATCCATTGAAGAACTCTTTGGACGTAAGTTTCAGCTTTTTTCCCATGATGATCGGCTTCACTTTTTCATGTTCGGCTACACCATTAAGGTATGCCGGCCCGCTTCCAGCAACTGTATGACCTCAGCACAGAGGTTTTCATCGGAGGCAGAAAACCTGATCGGATCCCACCATCACACTCATTGAATTTCAGTGAAATTGACTGCCCACACAATGAAATTCAAAAAATTGCTGCACTGAATTCTGTGCAAAAGGCAGAAAAACAAGAAACGATTGAAACTGAAAAAAAGGCATCTCATGAAATGCAACTCAGTTAGCTGCAGAAAATGAGAATATGGAGCCCCACTATGCCAGTATACAATGTAATGACTGCTGCAGAGCATTCAGCAATGAAGCTGAGGTTATCCCGATGGGACTTTTCTGCGGGGATGACGGAAGCAGAAAAGGAATTCTTCTCGTCAAAAGTAGTGTGCTCTGAGGAGGAGGCACACTCAATCGCACTGAGCACAGTTTTGCAAGCAGGCTGTCAAAGGTACATGTCTAATTTCATGAAGTTGCATGTGCTTTGTCCCATGTTACATCCATTGAAATTCCTGGTATGTGATAAATAAGTACAGTGCATAATCTCCAATATCTCAAGTGTCAATCAATATCCAGGTGGCACAATGAGCGAAGAGTGTGGCTGCCAAGTTCCACTGCCCATGCCGTGGTAGCCCGAAGGCTGCCATTTGACACCCTCAGTCAGCAACTTCTTCAACGAAGGCAGTTTTTTGGCAAGGCTGTCATGCATGGTAAGCTGAGCACACTGTGAGCTGAGTTATTGTGTTCAAGTAGTGAATGCTTGAAACCTACGGTATGACACTTCCTGGAAAAAATAAGTTTTTCTTCAAAATTATTTTTCTAAGAAGTCTGCTCAATTCAAAGGTTTAAGCCAAGGATAGGCAGAAAAATATCTATTTTAGGTTGAAGTTATGATGACACAAGTTTGGATCAGTAAAAAAAAAACTTTATTTTTTCCTTTCAGGACGGAAGACAGAGGCCATAGCCCGGGCATCCTTCGAGCAAAAGGTTGGACAGTCAGTTTTACAGGTGAGTGATAATCCTCACTGAAAGCTCAGGATTGAGTGCCAGTTCTGCTATGAAAAATTTAATAACTCATCAGCAGTGCAACGCTGCTGTCTATTATAAACAGCAAATCGCTATAACTGCAAATTAGTATACATACATGCAGACAGTCACCGCACAAAGATGAAGAGAGAAAAATTCGGCCGATCCCACGCCTTGTGGGAATCTGTTTCATGCGAAGCAGGCAGCCAGTAGTTCTATGCGGCATTATTTGGCTTTGAGCCAAGTGTCATGAGGTGGATCGACGTGTTTTTTTTAATGGAGGAGTTATGTGCACATTGTGGGCTTACAGGCATGCCGACTACACTGACGTTTAAATGGTAACTTATGGTCTCACGTAACGTAAGCATTAACTTTAAAGCACAGACGTCTGTGTTACCAAAACGGAGTGCGCGCTACGGTACTAACCGCAACATCATACATGGTGTTAGCCATGATATCATACGCTACAATATCACGCTATGGTGCGATAACGATACGTAACTTTCGTTAGCGTATTCCTCCGAGGTCGAGCAACGCTTGAACATAGCTTGCTGAACCATAGGAATACAAATGTAATGTTTGTTTATTAGACTGCTATAAAAGCGAAGCCCACACTGGAACCACAATTGACGTTTTCCCAACATGACACCTGAATCATATCAGTACATAAGTAATGCTTATTGCTTTGTAATAAAATTAGATAGCCAGCACTACAACCAACATTATGCTTTCAGATGGTCTTTTTCCAAATCAGTTTGTAGATGTGGCGTGGCTATGTGGTAGAATACCTGGCTACCTTGCAGAAGTATTGGGTTCGATTCCTGCTGGGATCCTAATTTTTATTCTTTGCATTCGTTTGGTCAACGCTGCCGGTGTCAGTTTTTCTTCACGCTGTCGCATTTAAATTACCAATGCCTTTTCTCGCCGTTGCTGGGCAGATATAAACTATCACCTGTGGCTCATACCTGTATACCACGGCCCGTGGAATCTCTGTATGTGCCACACGTGTCTGGAGGAAAGGGTTTGATGATGTATGCGACAGGATTTTCACGTTACTCATGTCATGACCAGACAGTCGTATTCGTCAGACCCTCTTACCCTCCCCATACCAATTTTGGTCTACACTAAGTTAAGGAGGCGATCACGAGAGCGCCCAGACGTAGGCGGCTAGGTAGATAGAAACGCTCAAAGTGCGCTAGGTACGCAGAGAAATGCTTCGCATTTAATACTAAGGCTGCAACATGTGTGTGTCCCCATAAGCGAAAAAAGGTTGCCTTGCAATTGCAAGCGAATTGTCCTGATGGATTTATGCAATGCATGATTCACTACAGCTCTGAAATGGTGCATGACGGCTCTTGCCATAGTACAGGCGTGTAGTGTCATCGCATTGTTTTAGTAAATCACATAACTGCCCACTTTGATATGCAGGTTGGACTCATCGTGCACCTGACACAACCATGGCTATGCGCCAGCCCAGATGGCCTTTTCAAAGTTGGTGACAACACGGCACTGCTAGAAATAAAGTGCCCATATTCAAGAAAGGATGACATAATCATCGACGCAGAAAGGGAAATCAGTTTTGTGAAGTACATTGTGTACGAAGGAGGTCAGCTCAAGCTGAGGAAGCGGCACCCGTATTACACACAGATACAGCTTTCTATGTATGTGACAAACACGCACGAGTGCTTCTTTTTTGTATACACAAATAAGCACAGTGTAACCATAGTAGTTCCCAGAGACGATGGGTTCCTCTCCGAGGCTGTTCCAAAGATGGAGTATTTCTACTTCAGCTATTACCTTAAGCACTTTGTGTAGTTGTAGCTTCAGGTACCAATTTTGTACACATGTAAATAAAGTTTATTGCTTAGACAGATGTTCCTTTTTCTTCCAGCAGCAGTGTTGTTCACAACACCAGTAGTTATAGTGCATCTGAGAACTGTCATGACATAGCTAGTAAATGCAAACAGCTTGATTCAAAAATAACGAGCAAACATTTTCACAGTTAATGTGTTTGAAAACACATGCATGCCCGCTGCTTTGCTTGCCAGCCTTTTTCTCTGTAGATAAGTGGTGTATGAATTACAGTTGGAGTCCTTACATAAAAGTACAGCATCTAGCATCACTATTACTTGAGCGTTCTTTAATTTCACCACTTGTAATCACTATGAAATGTTAAAAAGCTCTGCTGGCCTTCACAATTTTAGTTAATACAAAAAGTACCTTTGAGATTACCTCGCCATTTGCCTAACATCCTTTTATTACTATTTAGTAAATTAGTAATGTAGGTATATAAACAAATGAATGAAAATTTCTTAAAGGTGCCACGTAAAATGCACATGGGATGACTATTACAGTAAATAATAACGACAGTTACACTTAATTTGCAAAATAATACATAGGTTTAATGGAGGACATAGTGTAATGTATCAAGTGAATCACCCAGTGAGCCCTGGGTGATAACTCAAAACACTCCCCACCAAAGCATAAATGAAAAAATACAAGTGAGAAGCAAGCAACAAAATATGTGATATTCTCTAAGATTCGAGCACAGGACCTTCAGTATAGAAGGCACTAGGACATGCATGCGTGCACCTAATCTGAATTTTCTTAATTGTTGAGATCCACAACGCACTTTCATTTCGCAACAAGTGCATGAGCCCTGCTGATTTGACACTTCATATGTGTCTTGAGGTGCAACAGACTAGTTTGTACAATGCAGCACATTAAGTAGATGTCAAATAAATTCAAGTCTGCCAATATTCTAAGCAAGCTCACACTTCACGAACTGATTATAGGGGGTTGAAGGTTCGCCAAGACACAGCACATGTGAAAAATTTCCTTCATTGATGGAATGAGCTTAATGGGTACATGTTTTAGTATGTTGTACAACTTAATTCTCTGAATCGCTCTCTCTACATAGATACGTACAGAAGCAATTGTGTAAGTTTGCTCCATTTCTTGAGGAGTGAATGGAACATTGCCTCCAACTGAGAAAGGAGGCATGATCATAACAACTCCTTTGCTGGCAAGATGTGTGCGTATGCCAGGAAATCCTTTGTCCGCCAAAATCATGTCGCCTTCCTCAACAATGTTTAAGAAGCCAGACTCCAATGTGATATGAGTGTCGGAACAGCGTCCACCGTACGGCTTTGATGCAAACACAACCATGCCATTAGGTATGCTACCTACCAAAACTTTAAGCGTGTAGCACCCTTTGTATTGAGAAAAAAGCATATGCTGCTGCCTAACCTCAGAAGGTGCCTCAGTCTTCATCTCGGTGCAATCAATTATTAATGTGCATTCAGGATAATTTTTCCTGAAGCAAGCTGGCTGTGCAATCTTTATGTCGTCAATGGGTGGCTTATAGATCCAATCTCCGGTTGCTTCAGCCAAGGTGTACAAAACAGAAAAAAATGCGCGACTTGCAGTGCTCTTATGTGTACCAAAAATGACAGATAGAGCACTGAATGATATACCAAGTTTCATCTTCATGAGAAACATCACCAACTTATTCTCAATCGTTATGTCTGTGCTTCTGTCCCTAACTGTCGGAAGCATGCTGAGCAATAATGCAAAAACATTTTCTTCCACACCACACAAACTACGAAGTGCACCTGCGTTGCCTGTTATACTGCTGTAGCCCATAAAGAAGCATGTTCTTGAGGATGGTCCAACAGCAGCTGTCCGTACAAGTTGCTGATCAGTTTGTACAGATGATTCATGCATGCGAGTGTCTGCCGAAATGTCTCTGCTTGATTCAGAACAAGGATTGAGGCACCCTTGGTCATCTGCAGGTAAGTCGCTTTCTTCCGGGTCTACAGGCTGAAAAAATATCGAGGTCGCAAAATATAACTGCTTTGGTGATGAGTATTTCAACGCATAGAAAAATTTGAGCATCTAGCTGCAATAACTTGAGTAATATATCACAATATAAAAGGAATGTGCGACCTACATCTTCAGCTTGTGCTTCCACATTCTGCCCAGACACTTGTGAAGCAATGCCAGCTGCAGTGCCAAAGCTTGGCGCCTCGCTAATTTGTTGCTGATGGTGTGATGAGGTCTCTTGTCCCCATTTCTTCCATCTAAGTATTACAGACAGCACTTTAGAAAGCCAGGCATAGCAGAAGAAAACAAGCAGTGTACGAGAACATCAGGGGCGTAGCCAAAGGGGGGGTTGGGGGGGTTCAAACCCCCCCCGAAATTTTTCAGTTTTGCTTGCGTATATCTACACGCACACATACAAACGCACGCACGAACATACATAAAGTATGGTTGAACCCCCCCCCCCCCCCGAAAAAAATTTCTGGCTACGCCCCTGGAGAACATGCGCACTGTTGTAACGATATATCTGACAGTAGCCTTAAGGCAGCTGAAAACTGTGCTTCGGAAACACGGCACTCACCTACCAAACCTCTCAAGACCAGTTGAGGGGTCAGCTGGAAGCGGCCGGCTGTAAGCCGCCGGAAAAATCGTAGGCACGTATGCAGGTTGACTCATGGCATCGTTTTTCTCGTTTCCCACGAAGTGCCGGCTGCATATCCTCGTGTTCGCCGTCGGCAGCCACGGCGTGCCGTCAAGACTGCACACAGGGAATATATCGAAAAGTAATCAGCACGTTACGTAGCAGACCGCGTTTTTCTCGCGTACTCAATTCACACGGCGCACGGCACGTATCCAGCGGTTCCGTCGCTCCACTTCGTACGGCTTTCCAGGGAACCGGTAGAACCGCACATTAGAATCCTTGCCCTCATGTTCATGGCAATTAACAACGCA
Organism: Rhipicephalus sanguineus; assembly: GCF_013339695.2. Taxonomy (NCBI): domain Eukaryota; kingdom Metazoa; phylum Arthropoda; class Arachnida; order Ixodida; family Ixodidae; genus Rhipicephalus; species Rhipicephalus sanguineus. Next base: position 144,372,392 of record NC_051186.1, on the reverse strand, counting down.
ACAATAACGGAGGCGACCGCGCTTCGGGACCGCGCGCTGCTCAAAGCCGTCGCCCGGTCCGCCTGCTTTCGGCACGGTTTCTTGAAGTAGGGATCGCTCTTCAAACATGTCAGGCTTCGCAGGCATAGCGGACAAGTTCCTGCGTACGTTTTAAGCACTTTTTGAGTCTGAAAACTACGCGCAAAATTAAGTAAAACGCTCAAAGCAAGTGAGAACTGTGTAACTCACCGGTCGGCGTCCATTTTTGACTACCCAGCCAACTTCGGCGCCCGCCACCAGGCTCCGCCACAGTACTCAAAACTCCAGCGCGTCAGCCCTATAGCAGCAGTGTGTGCGTAAAATAACGGAGACGAAAACTGTACAGCAGCAAGCATTTTGTGATCGCAAGCTGTCGTTCATCGTATAGCCGTGCCGTACTCCTGGGAGAGGCCTAGCGACGCCGTCGGCCACAACGCGGTATACCGGCGGGGCGACGCGGTTCTTCGCCGGTGTTGCTCGTGAATGTGTGCCGCTGAAGCGTTCGTGCACGGCCGCTCGTGGTTCGTGTACGATTATGTGCATTTTACAGACTCACGCACAGTACTGCTAAGGCGGATACATCTCATGCGACAGAGTGCCAGCTGATAATCAAAATTCGCTAATTAAAAAGGCGTTGAATGTTAGGCGAGTTTATAGTAAAATATAGGTGTGCCTCAGTGGTATCTATAAGCCCGCCGCAAATTTACACGTACGCCATGAATGTTTGTTGATTAATTACATGGAAAATAAGTGTCCCATCTGAGCTACATTGGAGGTCAAGATGTGGTGCCTATATATACTCGGTGACCAAAGTTTGGTTGTGAAGCGCAGATGGCGAGCGGTTGTAAGTCTGAGTGTTGTATTACTTCGCCAATGTTGTGTGCATGTTTGTGTACGTGTGATCGAGTTTGCGTGTTTCGATGCTAATTTAATTAAAGATTCTCTGGCGCATGGTGCGACAGCCAAAAGCATTTTAGGGGCGAAGCTCCTTAAAGCGGCACCCGTTCGTCCCTCGTAGTCGTAGTGCGTAACCAGTCGTAACGCTAGTACCAGATCATGACCTCCAAGGTGGTGCCGGTGGGAGATTTTTCCTGTGCGTTGTTGAACAATTAAAAAATTCGCAGCGTGCGCGTTAACTAAACGCCGAATTCTTCTGTCTCATTCCCCTTTAGCAGCCATTGGCATGTTCCAGTAGGAAACGTTAGTAGAAGTGTAAGTGTTAGCTAAAAGCCGACTTCTTCTGTCTCTCATTCCCATTAGCAGCCATTGTTTACCTCCAAGGTAGTGCCTGGTGAGATTTCTCCTGTGCGTGATTAAACAATAAAAATTTTGTTCAAAACGCCGTTGATTGATGAAATAAACAAACGAAAGACGCCAGATGTTTTCTAAAAGCAAAACGAAAGAACGCCAGATGTTCCTAAAGCAAAACGAAAAGACGCCAGCTGCTTAACGAAAGACGCCAGATGTTTTCGAAAGCAATGGTTTTCTAAACAATGAAAATTCACAGCGTACATGTAAAATTAATGTGAGCTGCAAGTCGTCATAACTCTCATCGAACCTTTAGTATAAACGCGCCCGATCTCACGTCGGTGATGATGTACAGGGCAGAATTCACGGAAGATTCACGGTTTACCGATGAACCTCCGCAGCTTCGTCCACTCATCATCATTCACTCCGTGGATATGATGTGATTTTTTTTTCGATGGTTATAAAAATTTACTCCTATACTTACCTCGAAAAGCTACCCTATGGATGTAAGCAACTACTCCCCTCAGTCCATCCAAGACCTCCGTCCTTAAGGGGGGTAAATTTTTTACTGCCCTGGACGGAGTATATAAAACCGCCATCGGGGCGTGCGCTAGAGGACAAGTCCATTTACTCGCATCTCGGCTTTTTTTTTTGCTTACAGTGTACGTGAAAAATAACTGTTGAGCCATTTGATTTCATCTTTATGCAAGTCAATCGACGGTTCGCTCACGCATGCGCTGCCACCATTCTCGATATGCCATGCTTCAATCATCAGGCGCGTTTCTTCATTTCTATGCCGGTACAACAGTGCGCATTCATCGTATTTTGGCGTTCACTTACAATCTCGACAATGTAAAGATAGATTAGAAGGTGAGTCTCCTGTTAGCGATCTCTTTATGTTCCACCAATCTCTGGTTAATGCATCGGCCCGTCTGCCCTACGTAGAAGCGGCCGCAGCTGAAAGGGACCTTATACACCACACTTGTACGGCAATCAGTGAATTTGTTGGTTTGTTTTACGCAACCAATGCTGGTCCGCTTCTTGTCTTGTACTCGCTCATTCTTCCTCTGCACAGCTCCACAAATATTACCTAGCTTATTGGCAGCCGTGCCGTATCTACTTCCTACTTTCTTCAGCCTGTGAGATACGCAATCAATGTACGGTATACCTACGACACGTTTCTTCCTATCGCTTTCTGCAACCATGCTCGGACTTAACATAATACACTTCTTTAAACGTTCAGCGACAGTGGCCATTGCATAACGAGGATACCCTACATCTAAAAGACGCGTAACCTGTGCTTTAAAGCTGTCACTGATTTTGTGCTCACACGACTTGGTGAGGGCTGACTTAAGGCAAGACATGGCGATGCCGTTTTTTACAGCCTTCGAGTGCTTCGACGAAAAATTTAACAGCGATTTCGAAGATCTAGGAGAATACTGCCAGCACACGTGGTTCTTCTGAAACGTTAAGGAAATGTCTAGAAACTGTATTCCATTATTCTGAGGCACCTCTTTAGTAAAGCTCAGCTTTCCTCCATTTAATTCAAATTTTTGGCTTACTGAGGTTACGACCGCTTCAAAGTCATCCCCACTACAAAAAATGAAGTAATCGTCCACATAACGAAAAATCTTAATCACAGAATTACCTAAAGCACCTTCCAAAAGTTTGTTAATCTTGCTAAGGTATAAATAACTAAGAACCGGAGCAACCTTAGGACCAATACATATCCCTGATTTCTGCACATAAACGCCTTCCTTCCAACCTACCAGCGTCGACCTTAAATACATGGAAAGAGTTTCTAGAAAGGCCCCGCTAGAAACGCCACATTTATCGCTGAAAACCGTCTCGTGCCCTTGTTAATGCATTCAATAACACATTTTAACAAGCGCTCATGCGGCAAAGAGTAATAAAGGTCTTCAATATCCATACTAAAAGCTTTACTACAGCCGGGGTTCTCCTCTGAGAGGAACTAAACTAGCGCCTGAGAATTACGCATACGAAAAGGGTCTAAAAAACTCAGAGGTTAAGCAGTTCTGCAAATAACTAAGTACAGCGACTTGCCAGGCGCCTTGCTCTGAAACGATTGCTCGAAACGGAATCTCGTTCTTATGCGTTTTGGCTGAAAAAAACAATTCTAAAGTAAGTGATTTAGCCTTCTTGACATTACAAGCTATTCTCTCAAGGTTAGGTCTTAACAAAAGGTCGAGAGCACGTTGCCTAACTACCGATGGTTTAAGTTGTACCGTCTTAAAATTCTTTTATGGCTGTTAATGCTTTTTGTGAGAACAAACAGTCCGGCATAATTACAAAATACCCTTCCTTATATGAAATTACCGGCCTGAGTTTCTTTTCAGCCAAAACACATAAGAACGAGATTCCGTTTCGAGCAATCGTTTCATAGCAGGACACCTGGCAAGTCGCTGTATCTAGTTATTTGCAGAAGTGCTTAACCTCTGAGGTTTTCATACCCTCTTCGTATGCGTAATTCTCAGGCGCTAGTTCCTCTCAGAGGAGAACCCCGGCTGTTGTAAAGCTTTTAGTATAGATATTGAAGACCTTTATTAATCTTTGCCGCATGAGCACTTGTTAAAATGTGTTAATGAATGTATTAACGAACAAAGGCACGAAACGGTTTTCATCGATAAATGTGGTGTTTCTACCGGGGCTTTTCTAGAAATGCTTTCCATGTATTTAAAGTCGACGCTGGTATGTTGGAAGGAAGACGTTTATGTGCAGAAATCAGGAATATGTATAGGTTCTAAGGTTGCTCCGGTTCTTAGTCATTTATACCTTAGCAAGATGTACAAACTTTTGGAAGACGCGTTAGGTAATTCGGTTATTAAGTTTTTTCGTTATATGGGCGATTACTTCATTTTTTGTAGTGGGGAGGACTTTGAAACGGTGCTAACCTCAGTGAGCGAAAATTTTGAATTAAATGGAGGAGGGCTGAGCTTTACTAAAGAGGTGCCTCAGAATAATGGAATACAGTTTCTAGACATTTCCTTAACGTTTCAGAAGAACCACGTGTGCTGGCAGTGTTCTCATAGATCTTCGAAACCACTGTTAAATTTTTCCTCCAAGCACTCGAAGGTTGTAAAAAACGGCATCGCCATGTCTTGCCTTAAGTCAGCCCACACGAATTCGTGTGAGCACAAAATGAGTGACAGGTTTAACGCATAGGTTACGCGTCTTTTAGATGTAGGGTATCCTCGTGACGCAGTGGCCACGGTCGCTGAACGTTTAAAGTCCATTGTGTTAAGTCCGAGCATGGTTGCAGAAAGCGATAGGAAGAAACGTGTCGTAGGTATACAGTACATTCATTGCGTATCTCACAGGCTAAAGTAAGTAGGAAGTAGATAAAGCGTCAATGTTGTTTTCACGGCTGCCAATAAGCTAGGTAAGATTTGTGCCGCTGTGCAGAGGAAGAATGAGCGGGTAAAAGACAAGAAGCGGACCGATATTTGTTTCGTAAAACACACCAACAAATTCCCTGATTGCCGTACAATTGTGGTGTATAAGGTCCCTTTCAGCTGCGGCCGCTTTTACGTAGGACACACGGGCCGATGAATTAACCAGAGATTGTTCGAACATAAGAGATCACTAAGAGCAGGCTCACCTTCTAATCTATCTTTACATTGTCGAGGTTGTAAGTGCACGCCAAAATTCGATGAATGCGCGGTGTTGTACCGGCATACAAATGCCCTCGATAGAAATGCCGGCATAGAAATGCCCTGGATAAAGAAGTTAAAAAGACGAGAGACATGTATTACTTTAATCTGTTTTCTTCCTCCTTTAAACAAACGGATGTATTATGGAGCAAATTGCACTGACGTATTGGACGGAACAAGGGAAAAGAATCGGTGACGGAAATTTCACATGTTGGGGAAATTGTTAGTGGCGATCGCATGGTAAATGTGTTTAACGACTATTTTGTGTACCGGGACTTTGACACCGGACCACGTGCACCTTACACAAGTCTAGATCCTGATAATGTAAAGACACTCTTTTTAGAAGCAACGGTAGAACATGAAGTTCGTGCAGTTTTCTTGGGCCTTAAAAACAGTCGCAGTTGTGATGCGGATGGCCTGCAAGTAAGACCTGTCAAATACGTAATAGATAAAATTGCTTCAGTGCTGACATTTATATTTAACTTATGTATTTCAACGGGCGTTTTCCCATCCAAAATGCAAGTTGCTCGTGTAGTGGCGTTATATAAGAAAGGAGATAAAACAGACGTTTCTAATTATAGGCCAGTATCAATATTGCCGATATTTTCTAAAGGTCTCGAGAAAATCATTTATAATCGACTATATCCCTTTTGTAACAAGTACGTCGTAACGAAATGTCAGTATGGATTTTTAAAACACCGCTCAACAGAACTTGCTCTTCTCGACCAGAAGGAGTACATACTAGAGAAATTTGACGAAAAACAATTTGTCCTCGGTATTTTCGTCGATTTTACGCAAGCCTTTGACTACATAAATCATGAAATTTTGTTTCATAAACTCGATCACTATGACATTCGTGGGCTTCTCCTAACGCTATTAAAAAGCTACCTTTCAGAAAGACGTCAGTTTGTCTCCATGAACGAAACGGTATCAGAGAGAAAGAAAATAATCTCAGGAGTGCCGCAGGGCAGCATTCTCGGACCTTTGATTTTTAATTTGTACATAAATGATATAGTCTACATTTCTTCGCATGTCAAATTTGTAATTTACGCTGACGACACCAGCATATTTATTTCGTCTCCATCAGATGACTATCTTTTTCAAAAAGCTAACCTCGTGTTAGAAGAATTAAGCACATGGGCAGCCAATAACCAGTTAAAAATAAATACAAAAAAGACGAAGGCCGTGGTTTTTCGTTCCATTGGCAGGCAGGTTTCTGCAAAAGACAACCTTGTTTATCGCGGCTCAGAGATAGAGTTGGTTGAATCTATTAAGGTACTTGGCGTGCATTTCTCAAAATCACTGCAGTGGGATGAGCACGTAAATGCAGTATTACAAAAGTTAGGTGCGATAACTGGTATTGTGAGTCGAAACCGCTATCTAATCCCTAAACGAGTGAAATTGTTGATTTATAATGCCCTTTTCGCGTCGTATTTAAACTACTGCCATTTAGTTTGGGGGACTACTACTGAATCGAACCTCTTGCGGTTATTACTTATGCAAAAAAGATTTTTGAGAATAATTGCAAATGTACCAACTGTGCATCCTTCTGAAGAGCTATTTAGAAGATTCAAAATATTAAAAACACAAGACATATACGTGTACAGATTGCTCCATGAATATCGAATACATTGCGAGCACCAGGATTCTCTTTTCATGGGATTAGTAAAGTTGCGTCCGAAAGAACCATCATATAATATACGAACAACCGGGACATGGGATGGTACACATTGTCGAACTGGTTACGGTCGGCAAATGGCTCGTAATAAGCTTCCGCGTTTGCGTTTATTAAATGATTACAAGAATAAACAAATTGATATTCGCGATGCAAAATTGTCTGAATTGTATGATTTTTTCTTAACTTAAGCCCTTTGTCTAAAATTGTTTGACTTTATATAAATAAACACTTAAGCTGTCACTAATGCAATACTATAGTAGTGATGAAGTGTTGTGTTGGTCCATCACGCAGATCTAAACAGGATGTATGAAAATGCAGGACGTTCTGTAAAGGGTAACTAACAATCGATGTATATTTTGGTGGTTCGTTTCCATTCATATTTTGCTGAACATGATTCATTACAAATTTTTGTGTTAACAGTGTCAAGAACATGCTTGTAACTGAGCTGCTGTCTTTGTACGGGGGCGAAGGACTTCCTCAAGCCATTCAAATGGCTTTTCCCTTCGCCTCCGATCACATGTATTGTGATGAATCAACAAAATCAAATCAATCAAGACGCGCGTGATGATTGAAGCATGGCATATCGAGAATAGTGGTAGCGCATGCGTGAGACAACCGTCGATTAACTTGCATAAAGATGAAATCAAATGCCTTAACGGTTATCTTCCACGTAGACCTCTACGAGTGCCGGATTTATATGTTGGCCTGCTGCATGGGCACGCGCAGATAAGTTTTCGTGCCTTCTTTCTTTTCCGCCGTTGTGCGTCTCTTCAGTTGTTAGTCGGCGTTTGTGGTGTCGTGATTTCTTTCTTGTGTCCGTGTTTGCGCGCCCTGTCTTTTTTAGAATGACAAATGGGGTCATCTTCTTCCGCTACATTGCCCGTTCCGACGTCTCTACTGCGGTTAACACAAAACTCGCAAGGTTAAGTCGGAAACGCTACAACATCCGCCATACAGCCCAGACCTGTCGCTTTCCGACTTCCAAAATTTTCGGGCAATTGAACAAACAGCTCAAGGGAAGTACACTTGTATTGGATGATGACGTGAAATAGTCAGGTACAGACTTTTACTATGGTGGCGTCACGAATGGGGTAGTGTGCCGTCTGGCGCAGAAACGTGGCTCTTTTTGCGATGACAGCCTACGGTGCCAGAGCACACCGTACGACTGTGTCGCCACCTGACGCCGCCCCCTGAAGTAATTTGTGGCAAGCTGAGATACAAAGCCTTCGAGATCGGTAGTTGTAGTTGCCGCGCTGGTCGTGCGTGCACGTGGGAAACGTGTTGATTGTTCCCCCCTGTTTCTCATGACGCGGTAGCGAGTTTTTTCGTGTGCGTGGCAGACTCAGTGTTTGAGGAAGCTGATGCATTCAAGTTTTGGCAGACGGATTGGAATTGCTGACGTATTCACATAGGATAAATCCAACACCCCGAATGCATCGCGGTAAATTTAGCTGCATTCCTACGCTTTGGCACCCCTTTGAGAAATAAAATCTCTGAAGAAATGGAGCAGCATTCGTCATTGAGCGTTCTATTTTTTCTCTCCAAAACCTTGCAACTGCTCTTCTGGCTGATGGAGGTGACGGGTGGTCGTGGAACTCACCTGATGCTGTTAATGTTAGCCTTCCGGACCTCCTCATGTGTTTCGACGCACAACTTCAAATTACTGTAATAGCTAGACAGGCGCACATGCATGGAATGAACAGCAATGTGCTTTTTTATGCCTTTTGCAATCAAAACAGTAAGCATGCAGGCGATCCGGGACGCTGCTCTGCGATAGGAATTGTGCAAGCTCAGACTACGCTGAAGCATCTTTATTTATTGGAATAATGCAACCAAATGTGTTCCAGACGTCATATTTTTAGCGCAAACAGGAAGAAAAAGGTTTCATACAGTTTTTATATTTGAAATTACATCTTAGAGAAGACCATGTTTGCTGGCAGTACAACCCACGTGCGCAAAAAGATTTGTTGCATTATGATTCGGCGCACTCTAAGATAGTGAAAAGGGGTATTGCGAAGCTTTGCCTCGAGTCTGCTCCGGTGAAGTCGTGTACGCACACAATGCAGGAAAGCTTTCAGGTTCAATTAGCGAGGCTAGGGGCAGCTGGTTATCCGTGCGCGGTCGTTGGTGCAGTTTCCCAAAACATCTTGAAGATGATGAGAGGCATGAAACCGCAAATTGCCAGTGACGCACGAGAGAGGCGGGGACCTGAAGTGGTACCGTATATCCACAGGATGTCACACAACCTTAAGAAGGTCGCCAGCGAGCACGGCGTTTCTGTCGTGTTGTGCGCCCCTCGGAAACTGGGTGGCCTGTGCGCACGCGTATGCGATGAAAAAGAGAAGCATGGATGCAAAAAGAACTATGCCAGGCCGTACGTGAGGTGCGCAATAGGCGTGGTGTATGCCATACCACTATCATGTGAGAAGACCTACATAGGTCAGACCGGGCGGTGCATCAACGATCGTGCGCGGGAACGTGAGTTGTCGCTGAAAAATGATAGTAATGCGCATTTACCGGTCCATTGCTCGGCTTGCACGCGTGCACCGCGGCTAAGCGAGATCAAGATTCTGGGTAGGGGTGGTGACACCTTGGGAAAGGAGTTGCTGGAAGCTTTCTATATTAAGAGCAAGGGCACAGAGTGTATTATTGACACGTCCATAGATTTGTACGGCAACGAGTTCAGACTTTTCAGGTCGATGATTGATTAGCTAGGCTACGGCTGCGCGCATGCGCTTTAGGTGATCTGCCTTTTCCGTGGTTTTCTTTCCTAAATAAAGCCAGTTGATGTTTAGCGCTTGCCCTGTGCACTGTGTTTCTCTCTGCCTCTCCTCTTCTGAGCCAGTTCGTTCTTTTTCTTCCTGTTTGCGCTAAAAATATGACGTCTGGTATACAACACCAACTATCCCGAGAAGAAGTTTTATTGAAGCATGTGTTTAAGTGTTTAAGTCTTGCAAATACATTTAGTTTCAATCGTGTTACGTGACCATTTGTCTCAAGAACGGCAGAAATTTTCGGAATTTCGATTTAAATCTACTGAATAGAAGCTTCCTGGAGTAAAGCTTCTATTCAGTAGCTTTCAACCCTCGATTGGCTATTGCATTAGAATGTGCAAGATACTCAGGGCGGAAGGGTAAGGCGAGCAAGGTTGTGCAGGAAAGCCCTTTACCTTCCTCTTCTACAAGAGCATCTGTTCCCTCCAGGAAACAAAGGTGGCGAAGGTATACCGGACGCATCGACCATATGGTGGACCATTTGTGGCAAGGTGACTTACGGAGGCTCCGTTCCCAATTTTCTACGACCCAAAGTAGCACGGCCGGTGTTCACACGTGTGTTGAAATAGTTCTCCCAGACTTCGCTAGAAAAACTTTGAGTCTAGGCCCCGAGTTCGCAGTCAGCGCTTGTGCTGTGTCTATTCTTCTCGAGGCCGTGTTTTCTTGCGCTGTTTTATCTTCCCATAAGAAGGGGCCGTGTGAAATTCTAGCATTGAGGCATCGGTTTCAGCAAGGATTGTGCAAAGGAGTATTGCCCCCCCACCCCCCCCACCCTCAAGACACGGTCCTGCCGACGCCCATGCATTGGGGCACTGTTGTATGCCACGGCTTTTGTGTGACTTCTGCTGATTGAAAGCGCAAAATTTTATTAACATAAGGACTATAAATTTGTGGCAGGAGCCCTGTAGTAATGACTACGCAGTTGTCTATTTAGGGTGTTCATTCATAATATACAATTTTGATGATCCAGCATTCTGTTTATTTGCGTGTTTAAAAAATGCAGCTGAACACCTCAATATCGAAAGCCCCCATGAACGAAATTGTCGCGGCAACGAAGAAATCTGGCGTCCCCTGGGAACGTCCATAGAGTTCAATGCATTTGCCCCCTCTCGACAGGGAAGAGATTTCATAAAAGCACTCCCGCAACAACTAAAGTTTGAGATAGTGTCCCGTAGCATTTTTTTCCACCCATGAGCTAGTTGGGAGCCCAGAATTTTGAAATTGCAGCACCGGTCGTTCGACAAGTCGGGCACATATGTTTCCGCCAACAAGAATCGGCGCGATCGTTGCTGTTTACCTTCGGTCGGATGATGCTGGTAGCAACAAGACTTGTTCTTTTCGCTGAGAACAGGTTTTTATTGCGATAGAAATTATATGGACAGTCTCGGCTGGTTTTTGCCGTCGCCGTCGCCGCCGTCATGCTGCGTATATGTATAAATATGTATATATACATCAATATCCCAAAGAAAAATAAATCAGAAAAATGCTTCCGAAGCGCGGAATCGAACCAGCAACCTCTAACGTCGCAGCGCGGTGCGCTAAGCACTACTTCACAAAACGCAGATCCTTCAGGTAGCTAACGGCGAGCGTTATATATACACCCTTTACCGTTTGCAGTCCTCCGAGACGGCAGGCGCTTATAAGCATTTCTTCATTACCAGCGAGATGGCGCTAGGAGCGCGACGGGCGCACTTAAAGGCGTCGGCCAGCTCTCTCGCTTCTTCTAATATTTACGCAGGGAGAACCTTGCCTTGCCCTTCCGCTGTCTGCTCGCGCGGGCGCTCGAACAAGCTACCGCAGTGTTCATGATTCCCAGCAGATAGAGCTACGTGGTAGCTCTCACCGCGCGTCGCGTACGTCTAGCTAAAAGCGTTTCAGATGTCGTGCACGTAACGTACGTGTACTTTTCACGTTTTCGTACATGAAGTCTCTACGTACGTGAAATTAAAACTGTCTAGTAGCTGCCGGGTAGTGATGGACGCGCGGTTGTTGCAGCGCGTCCATCACGCCCCGCTTTTCTTGCTATCGCATTCATTGCTTCGCCCTTGCGGCGAAACTGACTTTTTTGCTAACGCCTCTGGTGGCAACTACGTCGGCAAATGACATTCAAGTGACGACACCCACGAAAGTGGCGTCATGCCGACATATATACCAAGGGAAATGTAACTGGTAGCAAAGCTTCCATAGAAACCCATACGTTCAGAAAATGGCTGCTCATGAGCTGTTCATGGGGCTTAGCGCCATCTGTGTGAGCAGGGAACACTTCCGGCGGAACAAAAAAATAAAGCAGATGTGAGGCAACATCCGGTAAACAGGTGACGTCAGTTTGTTGGCACTAGCACGAAATTTGACCTCAGATAGTTTTCTTAGGCCTCTGATCGCTAAAGACTCGCGCTACGGCGAGCCGGCAAGTCCTTGGCGAGTGCGATTGAAGCCAAAGCTAGCTAAAATAATATCGACTCATGACTAAACAGCGGTGTTTAAGTGTACCGCCGTTTAATTGAACTTAGTTTTACCAGAAAAACCTTATTCTTGCAGATTTTATTCTGCGTTCGTGTCATCTTCCACAGCGGGATTAAAGTAAGCAGCAGCGCGCCTCTCATGTTTACAGTGTTGCTTATTTGATTCGCGTATGCGCAGGGCTTTAAAGAGCGCATTGCTTGTGTGCTTCAGTTCTAACGAGAAAAAATGGCGCCTGGGCACTCCAAAATGATGACAATTCAGTTTTATTAGACGGTCGCAATTGCGCAATTTTATCCCACCTTACACAATGAGAAACACGTGTAAGGTACAATTAAATACAAAAATCACAGCATATCCACGGAGTGAATGATGATGAGTGGACGAAGCTGCGGAGGTTCATCGGTAAACCGTGAATCTTCCGTGAATTCTGCCCAGTACATCATCACCGACGTGAGATCGGGCGCGTTTATACTAAAGGTTCTATGAGTTATGACGACTTGCAGCTCACTTTAATTTTACATGTACGCTGTGAATTTTCATTGTTTAGAAAACCATTGCTTTAGAAAGCATCTGGCGTCTTTCGTTAAGCAGCTGGCGTCTTTTCGTTTTGCTTTAGAAACATCTGGCGTTCTTTCGTTTTGCTTTTAGAAAACATCTGGCGTCTTTCGTTGGTTTATTTTATCAATCAACGGCGTTTTGAACAAAATTTTTATTGTTTAATCACGCACAGGAGAAATCTCACCAGGCACTACCTTGGAGGTAAACAATGGCTGCTAATGGGAATGAGAGACAGAAGAAGTCGGCTTTTAGCTAACACTTACACTTCTACTTCTACTAACGTTTCCTACTGGAACATGCCAATGGCTGCTAATGGGGAATGAGAGACAGAAGAATTCGGCTTTTAGTTAACGCACACGCTGCGAATTTTTTATTGTTCAACAACGCACAGGAAAAATCTCCCACCGGCACCACCTTGGAGGTCAAGATCTGGTACTAGCGTTACGACTGGTTACGCACTACGACTACGACAACTACGAGGGACGAACGGGTGCCGCTTTAAGGAGCTTCGCCCCTAAAAGTGCGTACATTACGTGCACTATGTTTTGTGTTATGTTCCGATAAATTAAATCAAAACGGCAAGTTGGGCGAGTTGGTAGTTTGCTGAGGGCATCGTTTGCTGAGGGCAGCGCGACCCGGACTGAGGACTGAGAGACACGTACACAAACAAGCGCTGACTGACAACTGATTTATTTCATCACACATGCAGTAAATAAGTACACAAAAAATGATCACGTGGCGCGTGTCTGTCGTGATAGGGATTCATTTGATTACATGTTTCAAAAACTGCACTTATTTATCATGCAGAGCAACCGAAGTCTGGCTGACGCATGCGCTCTGATTTATATGTATGTGGTATGCTTCCACAATTTCGCGAAAAGTTTGGTTAAAATTTCTGTATATTACTCGTGTTTCATAAAACATTGGCTCACAATGGCACGTTGTACGATGTATAGCTAAGTTCGTGCAGGTGTGATTTTTGACGGCTGTGTGGTGCTCCCTGAGACGAACATTAATGCACCGTCCCGTCTGCCCAAAATACTTCTTTCCACATGACAGTGTGATTGCATAAACTACCCCCATCGTGCATGGCACGAACTGCATTTTGTGCTTCACAGTGCATGTATCTTTGCCCGCTGATCTAGGTTTATTTACTAGATTACACATCTTATTCAACGAGTAGTTTGCGGAAAAGACCACCCGCACGCCGTATCGCCCTGCTGTCTTTTTTATCCCATGGGCGACCTGATGAACGTAGGGGATTACTGCAAACTTATTTTCTGTTTGATTCTGTGGCTGATGAATTACTACTTTCTTAATCTTTTTTACAAGCTGTTCGCATACTGAGATAAGGGTGGTTTGCGGAAAGCCGGCGTTCTTGCATGATAAAGAAGTGCAGTTTTTGAAACATGTAATCAAATGAATCCCTATCACGACAGACACGCGCCACGTGATCATTTTTTGTGTACTTATTTACTGCATGTGTGATGAAATAAATCAGTTGTCAGTCAGCGCTTGTTTGTGTACGTGTCTCTCAGTCCTCAGTCCGGGTCGCGCTGCCCTCAGCAAACGATACCGATAAATTAGTTGTACGTGCAACGTATGGAGGCATGCGAATTGTAGCGCGACAGATAACTTAGCAATCTGCTGAACGATAACAGGAAATATAGTAGGCACTACGTGTTCACGACGAAAACAGGGCAGCAAGAATACTGATCCATGAAAAAAGCACTCTTCTCTGAACCGTTGGCCCGGTGTCTTATCTAGAAGAGATGGGTCGCCAGGCGTACGCGTGTTGCTATTGCACCCTTGAACACCACATTGTTCCCGCGAGTACCGAGGAAAGCGTTCAGCGTTAAATGTTAGCCGCAGCGTCCCGTTGCCCGTTGAACAGCGTCAATAACAACAACTCTGAGCCTCTTCCAGTAGGATCCGGCGTCCCTCAGGGTTCGGTATTAGGCCCCCTACTTTTTCTAATATATATTACCGACCTACCAATGCACGTTACTAGAAAAATCCGCATGTTTGCCGATGATTGCGTTATTTATCGTTCAGTTGCTAACAATACTGACCAGCTTGCTCTTCAACAGGACTTGCACAACATTCAAAATTGGTGTCAAGGTTGGTTAATTGTTTTAAATCCCAGTAAATGCTAAACAGTGTCCTTTTCTCGCCGTTCTAACCTTAGAATAACAGAGAGCTGAGCTAGTTGGTAAGTATTCATTCTAAAAGACAGGGCGTGCAAACACGGACACAAGGAAGAAGTCAGGACACCACAAACGCCGTTTGTGGTGTCCTGACTTCTTCCTCGTTCTAACCTGTTGGAATTCCAGTAGGAAATAGTAAATCAGCAACTTGAGACAGTAAGCCAATATAAATACTTAGGTTTGACGATATCAAATGACCTTGACTGGTGTGCGCATGTGACAAAAGTAATCGCATCAGCTAACAAAACGTTTGGGTTATTACGTCGTAACTTACAAAGCACTCCACAGCATGTCAAACTCCTAGCATACAAGACACTAATACGGCCGAAACTAGAGTACGCATCAGCCATTTGGAATCCTCGCCAGATTTTCCTCACAAATGCCCTTGAGGCCTTTCAGAATCGTGCCACTCGTTTCATCCATTCCGCCTTTTCATATGATATCAGCGTAACATCTTTGAAAGCAGAATCTGGCCTACAAACACTTTCCAATCGACGTCTCATCGCTAGTTTATCGTTATTTCATAAGTTCTAACACAGCGTGCTAAATCAAGCACCGTATATTTTGCCATTATCACGCATATCCTATCGCATTGGTCACCCCTTAAATGTCGCCCGTCCTCATGCTCGTACCGTCACCTTCGCATCTTATTTTTTTCTTCGAGCAGCCAAGGACTGGAACGACCTTGCGCAGGAAATCGCTGACTCAAGCCTATCTGCCTTCATAGAAGCTATCACATCCCTATATACCATGTAACAAAGTGTTTACCTTGTTGTATATCTTGTAACCCACCCCTTATGTAATACCCCCTAGTGGGGTCTTTAAGGAAATAAAGAATGAATAAAGAATGAATGAATGAACACCGTAACCAACACGTTCACCAGCGATGAAACGCACCTCGCAACTCCGCGCACAGCAGAAATGAAATTCTCACCACAATAATCCAGAGAACGTATGCAAGTGCGAAACACCAAAACACGTGAGGCGCAGACAAACTTTACAAGCGCGCCTTCTCATGCACCGCAAGGGCTGCACTGTATAACAATGACGTGCACCTCTTTTCAGGAGGCGCTGAAAAAAGGGTTTTAGATGCGTAGCAGCTCCTTGACTAGCCTGTGTAACGCTGTCCGTCCGTCCGCACAAACGCGAGGCAACGCGCTTCCCTCGGCGCAGGTGTTGGAACGGTGCCAAGTAGGTCACGCCGCAGCTGGGCGTTGACGTCACGCACTCCTCGCACGCTTCCCTCGCAGGTGCGCGCGTACGTCACCCTCTCCCTCACCCGGCCGAGCGCCGCAGCTGCCGGCTGCCTCCCGTGTCTGCGTTTCAAACAAACGTTTACACCAGTAAACGCTACACCGAGTTTCGCTTCAAACGAATCTTCCAGCGCTCACCGCAGCACCCTCGTTAGCGCCGTTCAACCCGTGACGCCACCCGTGCGCAACGCTGCTGCTTCGCATCCCATCAGCGTTCCCTTCGGGGAGATAATTTTTCGTATTATTTAAACACTGTCATATATTGTTGGTACATTGCATTTACATAATATTGTTCGGGAAATCAATGCCATTTGTAAAATATAAAAATTGCTTCGCCCTTGAACACAACTTGTTTTTTCGCTACATATAGTGTTCGTTCCCTCCAAACAGTCGCGCTTCAATCGCAGCACCCGTAACTCCCCTTGGTGGTGTCGTTGGCAATAGGTTCTGAACCGCTTTTCGCCCTAAGGTTTGCGACCTATTTGGATTGATCTTGTATATATTGCCTAACTGCTTGGTGCCTTGCGTCTCTCCGTGTGCACGCCGAGATTTCCCGCGCTTTGCTTACGTGCGGTGTTGTTTGGCCTTTCGAAAAGATGCCGCCTCCTATTAAACGGCGTAAGTTTTTGACCCTTCAAGGGAAGTCTAGGATCATCGCCGAAGTTGCGAAAGGCAGAAAAAAGGCGGGTAATGCAGATGAGTTCGGCATCCCGTGCAGCTCGCTGTCTACAATACTGCAAAGCTTATTAAGCTGCGAGACACGAACCGTCAAAGCAACGTGAAAAAGAGCAAGATCAGCAACTTTTTCATATAAGTTTTGGTTGTGCAAAATATTTGGTGTGCGCATTTTTCTATTTTCGCAACTACGAAATTCTCCCGAGAACGAACAAAAATCGTTTCCCCGGCGATTTCGCTATAGAGGGGTTCCACTGTATATCTAAAGAGGTTATTACACAACAGCACGACACTGTTCTGCATTGTGGAGTGAAATAATGAGTGCTCTGGAGAGCATTTGCATGAGACTTGCGTCGAATCTAGATACCTGTCTGGCTCTTTATAAGAGCCCCATTGTCGGGCGGAGCAATGCGGCGCCTGCGACTCGTATAAACAAAAGCGATCTGCGGGCGAACGCCAGGGATCAGCACGTATATCAGCTGGCTCCGGCGGTGTTTTCCATGAAGCGCGCTTTCGGAAACGCATATTTGGTGTTGGCCGGAACATATCCGTCAGCGCCTCGTACAACCGAGCGCTGGGCGCAAGCCATTGCGGGGGACTCGGACAGCGACGGCAGTGAGCATCCACTCAACGAGCTCGGGGCTCCGATTTACGAATTGAAGTGCTCGCCACGGACTGCGACTCTGCCGAGCTAAATGAACCGACAACCATGGTGTTGCAGATCTCAATGGATGGAGGCATCCGAGAGCGCCGTGCATGAACTTGTAGAGACCCCGTACAGCAGTGTTTTTAACATACGCGAGGGGAGGGTCCGGAGAGAGAAGGATTTCGCAACGCGCCGAGTGCGCATCGTGAATAAACGAACTGCATTTACCCAGTCGTGTCTCCTCATCAACGACATACGAGAGCCGGCTTTCTCGGTCCGCACGGGAGAAAGGGGCACCCGAACTCGACTGGCGCAGTCAACAGGATATCCTCCCGAGATGACTGGGGAAAATATCCATCCTGGTGGAAGAGAAGACAAGGGCTGACAGCATGGTGACGGACTAATATCGGGCGTGTACTGAAGAGGCCGTAGCCGCTACTGCTGGAAGCGCGAGGTGGGCGCCTGAGTCCTCTTTTGGCTCGCAGCTTTATATGACCAGTGGGTATAACTTGCGTAGTGGCGGGGTTAGCGAAATGGAACCCGACCGTAGAGGGGACTGACGGATGCGGGCTCGAATGCGGAGATGAATGGGGTCACAGGAGAGTCCTCGAGGGGGGGGGGAGGTGAGGCTCTGACCAGATTGCGATGTTACAAATGCAGCTCCGCATCACGCAAATGGAATTAGCAATGGAGCACCTTAGAAACAACCACCGCAAATGCTGAGAACACACAGGCAGCTCGTCGTGAGGACAGGAGGCACACCAGCCTTTTGAAGGACGTGTTGGTCGTCATGCCTACTCATGAATCACTCGTTCCGTCGTGGTTCGACGACGTTGAGGCCACATTTGGTTGCTATGATGTGCCACGTGAGTGGAGAGCGCGGCTTCTTTCGCCTTAACTAAATGAGAGCCAGGGGCTTGCTCGTTCGACTCAGTGCAAATGAAAGGACGGATTATCACATCCTTAAAGAAACCGTACTCAAAGGTATCCGACTGTCTTGCGCTGAGTATCACCGCTTCTTTACTCAATCGAAAAAGCGCAGAGATGAGACATGGTCCAAATTTGCAGTGAGGCTTGAAAATTATTTGATATATTACCTGAATGGCTACACAGTTGGCAGCGTCGAGCAATTCAGCAATTTGATAGTAACAGAGAGGCTTCGCGACACTTTGGGTGCAGAAGCCCTTTCATTCGTCATTCAAAATGAAACCCCGAGCAAAATAATGCTTTCTCTGAAGGTCGCCGAACTGGCGGAAAGCTTCGAAGAAAGTAAGAGAGGATTGGCTAACTCAGGGGAGATAACGGGAGATGGAAAGCCAAAAGCACTCCCTGATGCATGCAGGACCTCAGCAGGGGCAAATAAAACCAACGAAAAGAGGAGCGGTTGCTTTGTCTGTAATTCCGTGGAGCATTTTGCGCGAGACTGCCCGACGGCGCGGTCAGCTAAAGCAAATTTGATGCGAAGGAAAATCCAGACGGTGATAGTTTAGTCGGTGTGGAGATGATTGCTCAGGAAAAGGCTGTGAAGGCACCTATATTTCACTAAATGAAGACAATTGACCTTCCGTGCGGCCAGTCACAGTTTCAAGGCAGCATCGATTCTGGTGCCGAGATAAGCGTCATCAGGAAGGCCGTAGTACCGGGATATCAATCAACGGGAACCAGCCTAAAATTTACGGGAGCATTTGGTGAGCAGGCAGTACCCGAGTTAGCCTATGTTCCGCATAGGTTGATTGGGAAAACCAGATATATTGGTCGCAAGGAAAGCGATAAGGTGATACTGCGCGCTGTCACTGATAAACTTGCAAGTGGGGTAGACGCGCTCATAACCCCAGATACGTACGAGCGATTGGAAGAAACTGCAGTTGTTCACGAACGCCCCGTCGTGGAGAAGGTATAGCCAAAGGCGAAGGATGAAGCGATACAAGTTACCGCGGAAGTTGAGGCGGTGTGCATCGACGATGAGGCATAGCAAACGGATGCAGGTGGAGGCTTGTGTTGCATTGCTAGATTGTGTTGCATTGCTAGCAGCGCCAGAATGCGCATCGGCAACGGCGTTGGCTTTTCCACTGACGTGGCGAATCTCGCTCGTGTATTCCGAAATGAAGGCGACCTGTCTGATTTCGCGGGGTGCGTAAGTGCTGGTGGATGCTAAAGCAGACGTCAGTGGTTTATGATCCATAAGGATCTGAAAGACGATTTCCTCGAGGAAATGGCGAAAGTGCTTTACAAACAACTAGATGCGAGTAGGTCTTGGCCGAATGTGCTGTAGCGGCGCTCGGGAGGGCTGAGCTTCTTGGAAAAGAAGCCGATGGGCTGCCAAGCACCAGGAACGGACTTTCGGAAATTGCATGCGGCGCGCCCCGCCCCGACAATTTCCCTAACCTTTTCCTAAAGTTCTCCTGGGCAGTTTTCAATCGTCCGTATCGTCCTTTCTCAAAACCCTCCCCGCGACGAATCACGTTCAGCTGCAACATTCAACGTTATTTGTGTCGTCGCACGGAAATCATGAACTAGTAAGCCTCGTATAATCTGGTATAGTGCACGACTAACTGCCTTGAACGTCAGAACTTTGTTAGAATACAAACAGAAATGTCAGAAATGCATTAGCCGTTATGCCACAGCGTAGATCTAAATTAACTGCTCTAACAATCGCACATGGACAAACAACAATGTAGGCTTTCACGTTAAAATCCCTTCTCACAAACACAGGCCGAGCAAAGTCGACGCCGCTGACTTGAAACGGCTGTGATCGGGGCACTTTATCTTTGTAAGAAGTGGTGTTGGTGTCGATGTAGCATCCAGTCGGAATTGCTTGCACATTCACAGACCACTTTCTTAACACGGACTGTTGCAAGACGGCGCCGACGGCAGTGTCGGATGAGTCTACCATGACGGATGTTGGAGCGTCGCATTTAGGGTAGACGAGGAGTGTAGCGCCGGCAATGGATTCTTTTTTGCCTCTAAATGCATCCTCAGCCGCATCGTTCCAGGGTACCGGGGTAGTCGGTGTTCTGACGCCCGTGAGAAGGTCGTTGAGAGGCTGCAGTATATGGGTGCAGCGAGGAATGAAACGACGATAAATGTTGGCGAGGCCAAGAAATTCACGCAGCTGGCTGGTGGTGGATGGCTGAGGAAACTCACGAATGCCAGTTAACGAGTCGGAAGCGGACGAATGCCGCGTGCGTTGACGCGATGGCCGAGGAAGTCCAGCTGCGTGACCCCGAACTCACTCTTAGGGCCGTCAACAACGAGACCGAACTTGCTCAGTCTCTCAAGCACTTGACGTAGATGGTGCTTTTGAGCTTCAGTAGAGGTACTGAACACGAGTATATCGTCGAGATAGGCGAAGCAGCAGGTCAAGCCACGTAACACCTGGTCGACGAAACGTTCAAAGGTTTGTGCCGGGTTGCGAAGACGAAATGGCACACGTAGATATTCGAGCAGGCCAAAGGGTGTTATAATGGCGGTCTTCGAATGTCTGTGGGTTCGACTAGGATTTTGTGAAAGGCTTTCACCAGGTCGTTCTCGCTAAAATGGTGCAGCCGTGCAGTGTCAAAGTGAAATCCTGGATATGGGAAATGGGGTACCAATCCGGAACAGTGGCCTTGTTAAGAGCACGGTAATCACCGCATTGACACCTATCACCAGGCTTTTTAGGGACCATGTGGAGTGATGAGGCCCAAGGAGTGGAGGAGGGACGAATGAAACCAAGATAAAGCATGTGCACAAACTCCTTTTTGGCAACAGCGAGACGATCTGGTGCGAGGCGACGAGCCCGGGCAAATACGGAAGGGCCCTTTGTGACGATGTGATGTGTCACGCTGTGGGCGGCCGACGATTGAAAGGAGAGTGGTCCGAAGACATCCGGAAACTCATGCGGACCTGTGTTAGAAGGCGCTGCAGAAAAATTTCCCGAAGGGCGGTGTTCGGAGACGCAGCGACATCGGGTGCCAAGGTTTGCATGCGATGCAGCATGTTCGTTATCGGTAGTGCGCCTGATGAGGGTCTCCTTAAGATGATCAGAAGGATGATCGGCTGGTGGAGAGAGTAGAAGATCGCGAACGACCGCAGCAGTATGAGGCGGAAGCGCTCCGACGACATGGTCATACATGGTCAACTGCGAGGTGAGCCGATGACGACGGAACAATGATTCCACGGAGATGAACCAAGCTTTCGAGTCCGACGACCAGAACTCAGGGAGCTTGAGAGCAGAAACCTTGGGCTTGCTTGGCTGCGGCTATGATAACGGTACCTGCTCAGAGGTCATGACAGTCGGCTTCGGCAAGGCCTGCGGTGCTCGAGTTCCTGGCAGTTGTAGGCCAAGCGAAGCGGCCGAGGCGAACGCAAATCAGGAAGTGAGAGCGATCAGGCGAAATCCGGCTCACCAATTTGTGTGAACAAGCAGAGAGATGTCGATGCTGTGAGAACACAAAATATATATTTCGTCTGGAACCATTTTACACAGACGCGAACAAGAACACGCGCGACCATCTCGTGCTAGTAGCTTCGTCGTCGTCGTGTTTTCCTGGTCGGTTTCTTGTAACCCGCGCTAGTGCGCTACAAACCTATCATAAAGTTCCCAACACAACCACAAGAATCGCTCCATTTGAGATGATGTTTGGGAGAACGCCTGCGGGACCGCTAACAATACCGCAGAAAACGTGGTCAGTGGAGTGGGTAGTGCCGGAGGGCCTGAACACTTCTGCAATTGAACACTTGGACAAATTAAAAGCACCGCTCCCGGCGGTTAATCGGGAAGCAGAACACCTATCGGCTATAAGTGAAGCGAAATCTGCAGCCTGTTGCAATCTAAGAGTTAAACAGAAGACAATACAGCGGGGACCAAGTTCTTATGCAGGAGCCAAGCAACTCAGCAAAACTAGCCCTGACATGGACAGGACCGGCCACTGTGGTTTGCCACGAGAGGCCGTACGCTTACATAATCGAGTTAAATGACCGCAGCCGTCGAAGTGTGCATGCGAACAAGTTGCGTGAGTACTTAACAAGGGTAATAAGGCTAAACTCCGTGGGAGTTATAATTCAAACCGACGAGGAGTTTAGGGATATGCCAGCATTGCCGACGAGCACACACAGAAGCAGCAACTTCTATGCTGGAACAGATCAATTAACAGACTTGCAGAGGCAAGAGCTAAGCGAGTTAGGCCTGTGCGCCGCCTCTTTTATTGGGATAGCAATAATATGGACACTCTCGGCTGATTTTTGCCGTCGGCATTGCCGTCATGTCCCGTATATGTATATGTGTTATAAGGGGGTTTATTCACAAAACCAAAGGCCTGGCTTCAGCGGTGTCAAACACTGTCACGCGCGCTCTCGGCTCTACGTCTTGGTCTTCTTCCACTCCTACTCGATGCTGTCTCGCTGTCTCTCTTCCCCACTACACTTGCCTCGGTGTCGAAGAGGAGCCATCCTGGCGACTCAAGGCGAAGCAAGCGCAAGCGGATCATAATAGGGCTTTGAGCGGCTGACGTGGACTGTTTTACGACCATGACATCGTCTGTCGGTGGGAGGTGTCACTGGTTCGACGACGTAGTTGACCGGCGACGTGCATGGAACGATGTGGTACGGACCAGTGTACTTGGGTGCAAACTTTCGGGAGAGGCCGCGAGACTGGAACGGAACATAAAGCCGCACGAACGAGCCGACGGAGAAGGTATGGGCAGGCTTGTTCTGGTCAAGTTGTTCTTTTTGAAAATAGCAATGTAGATGCGCTGAGTGAAGCACAAGCGAGAAAGGTAACAAGGGACAGGACTAGTGGTGCGCAAACTTTCAACTGTTTATTTTCGCAAAAGCACGCCAAATATATACACAAAGTACACTGAAGATAACAAGGACTATGTTGCAATGTGTTGTTCATGGAATCAGGTCATTTTGGTGCTATCATGCTGCGCATGTGTATTCCTAACTAATCTGGCGGTTGTCAGTAAAGTTAAATGCTGCCTCACTGAGGGCAATAGATGCAGAGCTCACGTGATGGTGTGATTTAAACATGAAAAATGCCGCCATGATTTCGCGTGTTTTTTAGACCTGCAATGCGCCAACGTCTGCGTTTGGTCAAAAATGGGATCACAACCGCATCTTGCGCAATGAGTAGCTAAGTGCCCTGGTGACTACAGCATTTCTGTGGCGTACCTATGTTCTCTTAATCTTGTGTTTATGCAACGCCCAGTCTGCCCAATATAGCATTTCCCACACGTGAACGGAATTTTGTAGACTATGCCCTCGTCACATTCTAAATATTTGTTTACATGTTTGATGGTGCATTTTTTCACGAGCGTAGTTTCGGGGGAATCATTAACTTGTTTGCAAAGGCCTTTAAGCTTCAAAGGGGCAGAGAAAACAAGTTTAGCGCCATGCTTTTCCCCAATCTGTTTGAGAGCATCGCGCCGTAGCTTTTTTCCTGCAACAGCAACTAGCAGTGATTCCATTGGATGACCCCTTCCAAGTTAAACACTCGGATGAAGTTGTTGATTTTCTCAGCAGAGCACAGCCATTGAAATGCCTTTCAATCGACGTGACAGATCTTTTTTACAACGTTCCACAACGTGCAGCTTTGCAAGCTGTAGAAGAGCGCATAGATGTTTTTGGAGTGGTCAAGTTCCAGAACCAGTGCGGACTGAAAGTCAGTTTTCTTGAATATGTTTTCGCTGTACCTAGAATCGCTGTTTGTGAAGTTCCAAGACCAGGTGTACACACAAAGAAAGGGAATCTGCATAGGCTCGTCTGTGGCCCCAGCACTATGCGTCACTTTTTTAGCCAGAGGCGACAGAACTTTGCAGGAAAAATTGGCCAGTTCGGGGGCTGTGAAATGCTTTCGTTACGCGGATGATTTCTTGGTTTGTTTCCCGCGTGATTGTTTTACGGAACATAAAAAAGACAAATGCTTAGAATTGTTCAGACAGGCACACCAAGGTCTTGAATTCACTGTTGAGACGCCAAGTAATGACAGCTTGCAATTTTTAGATTTGCAGCTAACATTCCAAGAGTCCCATACATGCTGGGAATATAAAACTAGGAGCAATAAGTCCCTGCTGCCGTACGCCTCAAGTCATACGAAGCTCGTCAAGAGGGCCATAGCTTCCTCATGCTTTACACTGGCAGCCAGAAGATCATGTGACCACAAGGTCAATGATAGTATCGTGCAACAAGCAACGAAGCTTAAGAACAGCGGATACCCGGCGTCTTTAATAGCTTCTGTCGCTGAAAAGACCCTAAAAAGTTTGCTTGGCAGTAAGAAGGCACCAAAAGAAAACGAGCAAACTAGGAAGATATGTGTCGTTCCATATATGCACAAGACTTCCCATGCTCTCAAAAAGATTGGGGAAAAGCATGGCGCTAAACTTGTTTTCTCTGCCCCTTTGAAGCTTAAAGGCCTTTGCAAACAAGTTGATTATTCCCCCGAAACTACGCTCGTGAAAAAATGCACCATCAAACATGTAAACAAACATTTAGAATGTGATGAAGGCATAGTCTACAAAATTCCGTTCACGTGCGGAAAATGCTGTATTGGGCAGACTGGGCGTTGCAGAAACACAAGATTAAGAGACCATAGGTACGCCACAGAAATGCTGCAGTCACCAGGGCACTTAGCTACTCATTGCGCAAGATGCGGTTGTGATCCCATTTTTAACCAAACGCAGACATTGGCGCATTGCAGGTCTAAAAAACACGCGAAATCATGGAGGCATTTTTCATGTTTAATCACACAATCACGTGAGCTCTGCATCTATTGCCCTCAGTGAGGCAGCATTTAACTTTATTGACAACCGCCAGATTAGTTGGGAATACACATGCGCAGCACGATAGCACCAAAATGACCTGATTCCATGAACAACACGTTGCAATATAGTCCTTGTTATCTTCAGTGTTTTTTGTGTATATCTTTGACGTGCTTTTGCGAAAATAAACAGTTGAAAGTTTCCGCACCACTAGTCCTGTCCCTTGTTACGTTTCTCGTTTGTGCTTCAGTCAGCGCATCTACATTGCTATGCCGTACCAACTAGCCCAAATTGAAGCTTTGCTGAAGCTTTTTGAAAACCTTGTGCGACGGATGTAAATGACCGTGCTAATTCGCGGCACTCTTCGGCCACGGCCGCTACATCAAAAAAAAAAAAAAATCACAGCATATCCACGGAGTGAATGATGATGAGTGGGCGAAGCTGCGGAGGTTCATCGGTAAACCGTGAATCTTCCGTGAATTCTGCCCAGTACATCATCACCGACGTGAGATCGGGCGCGTTTATACTAAAGGTTCGATGAGAGTTATGACGACTTGCAGCTCACTTTAATTTTACATGTACGCTGTGAATTTTCATTGTTTAGAAAACCATTGCTTTAGAAAACATCTGGCGTCTTTCGTTAAGCAGCTGGCGTCTTTTCGTTTTGCTTTAGAAACATCTGGCGTTCTTCCGTTTTGCTTTTAGAAAACATCTGGCGTCTTTCGTTGGTTTATTTCATCAATCAACGGCGTTCTGAACATAATTTTTATTGTTTAATCACGCACAGGAGAAATCTCACCAGGCACTACCTTGGAGGTAAACAATGGCTGCTAATGGGAATGAGAGACAGAAGAAGTCGGCTTTTAGCTAACACTTACACTTCTACTAACGTTTCCTACTGGAACATGCCAATGGCTGCTAATGGGGAATGAGAGACAGAAGAATTCGGCTTTTAGTTAACGCGCACGCTGCGAATTTTTCATTGTTCAACAACGCACAGGAAAAATCTCCCACCGGTACCTCCTTGGAGGTCAAGATCTGGTACTAGCGTTACGACTGGTTACGCACTACGACTACGAGGGACGAACGGGTGCCGCTTTAAGGAGCTTCGCCCCTAAAACAGGTGCGGCCTGCTGCGTGGCGGCGGAACGGCGTCTGGGGCCTAGTTCTCCTTGCGCCCGCTCTGGCCCCACCACACCGGTACAGCTGTTCAAGGAGAAGCAACTCGACAGTCGCGTTTGTACGCGCGACACTTACTCCGCGTTTTATAGTTGCACTAGAAGTTAGCACATTCGTTACTAGAAGTGCCGATAACGTCGAAATCTGGGTCAGTTGGTACATGACGCTGAGGTAAAAACCAGACAAAAAAGACGCCGGACAAGACGAAGAAGTGACACACACAAGGACTGGACTAGCAACTGTGCTTTATTAGCTGACAGCACCTCCCAGAAGAACTCGCATTCCTACAGAAGGAATGCGAGTTCCTGTCACTCTGGCGGTAGATTATTGGCCGTTATGTAGGCCAATTTCTGCTTTTGCTATTTCTTGTTTTGGGCTTTGGCGTCATGGTTTTACGTGATTAGCGCATGCGCCGTGGTTCTTCTGGGAGGTGCTGTCAGCTAATAAAGCACAGTTGCTTGTCCAGTCCTTGTGTGTGTCACTTCTTCCCCTTGTCCGGCGTCTTTTTTTGACAGGTTTTTGCCTTAGAAGTGCCGATTACCCCACATATGTGAACAATTTGCCCTAGGAGTACCAATGTTTTGTAGAGTGCGCCTCAACACTCTCCATGCATGCTGCCCGTTTGACTCACCTGGAATAAAAAGTGTCACTGAATCACTGATCCCGTTAATGGGCAGGCGGTCGCCGGGCAGAATCCAAGGGCTGACGTATCGGCCCACCAAAACGCACCACGTTAAGCGCGCGCAGTTTAAATCTAGGTCCTTTTTGTGCGCCAACGAACGCCGGTTGTGGTCCGAAGACCAAGATAGAGGCAAGAGTTGATAACAGAAACAAAATGTATTCTCAGTTAAGGCAGTACAAGCATCACACAAATTTGCACACTCAGCAGGTATCAATTACAACTCACAACATCACTTAGATGGTGTTTAAAACAATGGGAACAAACTTACTGTGCTACAAGTGCACTCTCATACATTCGAAACTATCCAAGAACACTTAAGGCCTTGAATATTCACCAAACGTGAGCAGCCCACAATTCTTCGAATGTTTTTCGAATATTTCTCTTCCAGGAAACACTCAAACGAACTCCAGCTGTGATCACCGTCATTCGGCGACACTCTTCAATGCAGTGCTCCCACGGCGTCATCACTCGATTCTCCAAGATCGACTGACCGCCCTGCACGACTCACTCGGACAACGTAACTCTCTGCAGACTTCGCCATCCTATCCTACCCTCCGTCGTCTCTCGTTTGGATCCTTCGCGTTCTCGCTAACATTCCAAGTAATTGTTCGGCACGTAGCACAGCGACAGCTAGGGGAAAGGGATTCGTCATGCCGGTTCGTCTGCCGAAACGGTCGGTTCCACTTTTATTTCTTGAATTCTCCCGATCTGCGCGGGCGTTAGGCTGTCGCGACGGCGTCTTCGGTGGAGAGGGTAACAGCACGCCCTGGGCACCTTTTGATGCTTGTTTTTTTTTCGTTGCGCGCGCCCGTTGGAGGGAACAATCGGGCATTGACTCGATGCTGTCGTCAGGATGCGGCGGCGCGCGCCTGTTTAGCGCTCGTTCGTGACAAAAAGAAGTGCTCTGTTGTGAAAATTACGCTAGGAATACGTGGTACTTCACAGTAGCGTCTTTTCACGAGTTCGAGTTGCACAGCGGCACACAACAGCTTCGCGTCATCACACCGCTAGAAAAAATCGTCTGCCCACACGCGCGCACCAGAAAACCGTACTCAGGCGCAGGAAACATGAGGCAAGCTGCCCACACGCGCAGTCACACACAAGAAAGACACGAGAAAGAGCACGAGAAAGCACACGGATACGCATAAATCCCGAGGCGACCACACAGTAAGACCAACCGCTGACTGCCTTGAGTACCGTACTAGTGGGGCCCTCAACCAAAACAGCTGCTGCAACTGTCAGCTTAGCCGACCCACGCTCGCCCATTGACGGCGACGCGACGCAGCAGGCCGCACCTGTTTTTTTTTATGTAGCGGCCGTGCTTCGGCACATTGAACGCGTTCGGAGGCCGGGCGGTATTGAGAAGCATCCGGGCGGTATGTAAGGAATGTGTCAAGCATCGAAGAGGGCTCACGTCCCTATGGTAGAATGAAATGTGAAAACCCAGTAGTGGCTTGGTGGCCGTTGTATCGGTTACCGCTAAGACCGTCTATCTACGCCACCCAGTCTGGCAACGCGCTCGAGCACTTCCGGTGCGCAAGCAATAAACATCAGTTCTTCCATGGCCACTGTACGTGTCGGTCTCGTTGCATACATGGTGTCAGAAGTGGGGTTCGAACCCACGCCCTCTTACGAGGACCAGAGCTTTGGTCTGGAAACAAATGGAGCACGAAAGCTAAGGTTTTGGACCTTGTGGCCCCCAGATCGTACAGGGTGCTAACAGAGGATGGAAGCGAATTCAGAAGGAACCGCCAAGACTTACGGAAAACAAAATACTCTAGCAACTCAGCACCACAGCAGCTTCATCCTACTGGACTTAGTAACGCGGGCGAGGGGAGTCAGTCAGGACTGCAGGGAGCAACCAATGCAAAACGGGCATTCATGAGCGTTGACCTTCCCTTAGTGACCGCAAGATCAACAGCAGCAGCAAGGGAACTATGTACCCCCCCAGACAACTAGAGGCACCTACAGAATCATCGCCCATGGTGGGACCAAGGGCTGCAGAAGAATGTCTTCCTCCCGCACCTTCTAGACAAGCAGGAGTGTCGGGGGAAGATGAGCCTAGAGCGTCGCCCAGCCAACAAACCACCGAGAAGCCAGCTGTGCAGGCCCCAAGAGGTTCAGCAGAGACTGCTATAGAACACCGTTATAATACATCCCCGCGGCGGTCATCAAGAATCAGAAGACCTCCCCACCGATTGGGCTACCAGAATTAACAAGTCTCCTCTTGCACCTTATGAAGGACATACTGTGTAATCAGCTCGTATTTTTAAAGAAAAGAGGATGTATCGGTTACCGCTAAGACCGTCTATGTACGCCACCCAGTCTGGCAACGCGCTCGAGCACTTCCGGTGCGCAAGCAATATGCATCAGTTCTTTCATGGCCACTGTACGTGTCGGTCTCGTTGCATACAGCCGTGTTATACGATACATCACGAACGGAAGCACCAAGTCCCAGGTGGAATGGTCGGGTGATATGTACATGGAGAAAATATCACCGAGAGTGCGGGTAAAGCGCTCCGTCAAGCCGTTCGTCTGCGGGTATAGGTCGTAGTGGAGCGATGAATAATGTTGCACTAAGTGAGAAACTCCTGGACGACTTGCGAAAGAAAGACACGCCCTCGATCGCTAAGCAGCTCACGTGGCGCGCCATGGCGAAGGAAGAAGCTACGCAAGATGAACAAGGCAACATCACGAGCTGCAGCGGCTGGCAGAGCGACGGTTTCGGCATAACGGGTAAAATTGTCAACGGCCACAATAATCCATCGATTCCCAGCAGGTGTGCGAGGAAGGGGGCCGTAGAGGTCATGCCAATTCTATCAAACGGGCGAGCTGGACACGGCAAAGGTTGCACTTCGCCAGACGCATGACAAGCTGTTTTCCGCCGCTGACACTCAGTGCAGGAGCATATGTACTTGCGAACGTATGTGTACATTCCACGTCAGAAGAATCGCATGGCGAAGTCGGTCGTAAGTTTTCAAAACTCCAGCGTGGGCGCTTTGTGGGTCTGCGTGGAAGTACGTGCACAAGTCGGAGCGCAAATGGCGAGGTATAACAAGAAGCCACTTTCTACCATCTGGCCGATAGTTGCGGCGATACAACGTGGCATCCCGTATCGCATAATGAGGGGCTTGTCGGCGTAGTGCACGAGGTGGCCGTTGGCATGGTGTCGCCGAAGGCGTGGAGAGAACGTCTATGAGCGACGCTATCCAAGGGTCTTTGCGCTGTTCCAAAGGCATGTCAGCGAGCTGGCGATAGTAGCTTCGGCAAGGGAAACGGGTGCAATGGAAGGCAGAGGCGAACGTGAAAGTGCGTCGGCGTCGGTATGCTTGCGTCCTGAGCGGTACTTGACGCGAATATCAAATTCATGTAAACGGAGCGCCCAGCGCCCAAGCCGGCCCGAAGGATCCTTCAATGAAGCAAGCCAACAAAGGGAATGATGATCGGTAACGACATCAAACTTATGGCCGTACACGTACGGCCGAAACTTTTGTAATGCCCAAACAATGGCCAAACATTCATTTTCGGTAACCGAGTATTTGCACTCTGTCTTGGTGAGTGCACGACTAGCATACGCAACGCCATACTCGCAGAAGCCTGGCTTGCGTTCAGTAAGGACAGCGCCAAGGCCTATGCCACTGGCATCCGTGTGCACTTCGGTTGGAGCAGCAGCGTCGAAGTGGCGTAAAATGGGTGGCGAAGTCAGGAGATGGCGTAATGTTGCGAAAGCATCATCGCATGCTGGCGACCAAAGACGTGTCCATCACCGGTGAGCAGCTTTGTGAGCGGTGCGATTACAGAAGCGAAGTTCTTCACAAATCAGCGAAAGTATGAGCAGAGACCGAAGAAGCTGCGAAGCGCTTTCACGTTCGTAGGCTTCGGGAACTCAGCAACTGCCCGAAGCTTCTCCGGGTCAGAGAGGACGCCCTCCTTTGAGACAACGTGGCCCAGTATTGTAAGCTTGCGAGCTCCAAAGCGGCACTGGAGGCCTGCACGCGTGAGGCAGCTCAAGACGTCTTTGAGTCGACGCAGGTGACTGTCGAAATCGGGGGAGAAGACAACGACATCATGCAAGAAACAAAGGCATGTCTTCCATTTTAACCCACGCAAGACGCTATCCATCATCCTTTCGAATGTTGCTGGCGCATTACAAAGGCTGAAGGGCATAACATTGAATTCGTATAAGCCATCAGGTGTGACGAAATCACTTTTCGGGCGATCTGATGGAGCCATGGGTACGTGCCAATAGCCGGACCGTAAGTCTATTGATGAGAAGAATCCGGCGCCTTGCAAGCAGTCCAGGGCGTCATCGATGCGTGGCAAAAGGTAATCTTTGCGCGTAACTTTGTTTAAACGGCGGTAATCGACGCAGAAGCGAATCGAGCCGTCTTTCTTCCTCACGGGGACAACAGGTGACGATCAGGGACTGCTGGATGGCCGAATGACGCCATGTTGAAGAATGTCGTCCACTTGTTGGGTGATCACACGACGTTCAGCAGGAGACACGCGGTAGGGGCGCTGTCGCAGAGGCGCCTGTGAGCCGGTGTTAATGTGATGGACAACGGTGTGTGTTCGACCTAACGACGTCTGCTGGCAATCAAACGAGCCGCCAAACTGGTGCAAAAGTTCGAAGAGTTGCTCTCGGTGTTCCTCTTCAAGGTCGCCATCAATTGAGGGCCCAAACGTATTAATAGACGGGTGATCAGGCGTACAGGCAGATGGTGTCAGTGCATTAAAGAGCAAATCACTCGCGCCGCCAAGGCCGAAGATGGAGAAAGCGTCCAACTCTTGATATGTGCCAATGCATTCTCCGCGGGGTAAGGTTGATGTAGGCGGCAAGGGATTCGTGACAAATAAGTTCGTAACGCCGGTGGTTACGTCGATAATATCGAACGGCAACGCGAGGCTCCTGCGACGTTGGAAGGTTTGGGAGGGAGTAAACAAAACTGGAGACTCTGACACATCGGCACAGGACACGGCAACAAAGGCTGCGCTATTGGGTGGTATGTCGATATCGTCGGCGACAAAGAGCTTGTTCAGCGCAGCTTCAGGCGACGAGGAACACAACGCAGAGAAGGCAACTTCGGCACGAGACAGTCGATAACCGTATGATTACGAGAGAGAAAATCCCAGCCGAGGATCACATCATGCGAACACGCAGGTAGCACAAGAAATTCAACAGTATACAAAACACCTTGGATTAGAACGCGGGCTGTGCAGGCAGCTGGTGGCCGAATATGGTGAGCGCTGGCGGTACGGAGGGACAATCCCTCTGACGTCGTGGTGACCTTCCGAAGCAATCGGCAAAGTTTTAAATCTATCTCTGAAACGGCAGCACCAGTGTCCAGAAGCGCAAGGGTACGGAAGCCATCCACAAAAAGTTCGATGAGGTTTGCCGGAGAAATGCCAGCACTTGATTCTTTCGACGACGAGGCAGTTCGTGCCTCGGGAACTGCGGCATCTAGTTTGCGTCTTAAGGGTAGGGTCGACGCCGTATAGGTGACAAGAAGCGACGTCGGGGCGATGGAGATCGGCGGCTACCTGAGGGAAGGCGGTCGGGTGAAGAAGATTCTTGTGGCCGTGTTGTGCCGCTAAACCGTTGAGGGTCGTGCGAAGATCGTGGCACGGTATCTGTGTGGCCAAGAGGGCGGCGGCGGCAGAAGCGTGCCACATGTCCTGCATATCCGCAAGAATGGCAGATATGGCGGCTGTCTGCGGTGCGCCCGCGTTAGGAAACGTAGCGACTGGTCGGCGGAACAGAACTGGTGACGACTGAACGGGCAGCGGCGAGGGAGAATAAGTTGGCTGACGGGGCGCTCTGGCTGCGAAAACCTGTGCGTACGTCAAGGGCGCAGCCTCCAGAGGTGGTGAACGAGGGAAAGGCAAAGCGTCAGTTACCTCTTCTTGCATAGCTTCTCCTATGGCTGGGGCCAGATGATGTGTCTGTGCTGGTTCGGGCGTGCTTGATAAAATGGAGAGCTGCCGAGCGACCTCCTCACGCACAAACTGTTTTATCTGAGCCAACATGGAATTCTGGTCTCCGAGAGTCAAAGCTGCGATCGAGTCACGCTGTTCCAGAGAGTCGTGTCTGGGCGGGCGGCTTGCGCAACTCGTCGAAACTCTGCCACAAACTGACCAGTTCGGCTACGGTTCGTCGGTCCTTGGCTAACATCTGAAATGCGTCATCGGCTATTCCCTTGAGTATCTGCTTGATCTTCTCTGTTTCGAGCATCGATGCGTTCACACGCTTGCACAAGTCAACAATGTCTTTGATGTAGCTGGTGAAGTTCTCTCCTGGTTGTGAGCGCGCTCACGAAGTCGGTGTTCAGCGCGGAGCTATGGTGGCTAGAGGGGGAAGTGTGACGAGCGAGAGCGGAGGGCTATACGAATTCCCAATGAAAGATGGCGGCCATACCAGGTGGCGCTACCTGCGCCGTAGGTGCTTGCGGCGGCATTTGCCTGCTTTGCGTATGGCCCCTAGATGTTAGTTTCACTTGTTTCTAATAATCGCTTATACCCCGCGCCCGTACTGCTAAAGGCACTACGTGTCTGTTTCGCTGAGAAGCGTGTGTTCAAATTCATAGCGATGTTAAGCAAGAGGAAAAAAAAGAAAACCAAGAATGCTTTTAAATCAGACGGAACTGGCGTGCCTCCAGGTTTTCATATTTAAATGTTGCCTAATATCGGTTTCTTTCACATGTTTAATCTGCAACCGTGTGCACAAAGCTGGGCTAGTTGGCTTATTTTCATGGTAAAAGCAGCGCTAAAAGACGGCAACACAAGAAGAACGACACAGGACAGGCGCTGAACTGTTCAGCGCTGGTCCTGTGTCGTTTCTATTATCGTGTTCCTTTTGCACTGCTTTTACCATATTTATAGGCTGCTTCAGTTGAACTAAACCACTTGCTCGGCTGCGTAGCTCAGCTGACTTTAAAGTGTTTTTTTCCTCTTGGTGAAATTGTTTACAATCGTTCATAGCAAGTATATTGGCTGCAGTGCAGTGCGTTTTTTTTTTCTTTTCTTAGTCCGCACCCACTTCCCTCCTTCATTTCCTCTGCATTGTAGGGGGTTCTCTAGAGGGCGAAATGTTCAAAGCATTTACATTTTCCGGCTCCTTTTCCTTGAGAAAATTGAAGTGGAGATCGGAATGCTGCAGCTGGAGGCTCGTTGATACTGAACATTTTATTTTATTATTTTAGCGATAATTCTATCTATACAAGGACCAATGATTTCTGTTAACTTACGGCTTTAGATGCGTACTAAGTACTAGAGCACTGCACGGGCCCGGGCCGGCCCAAAAGCCCGGGCCCGTCCCGGCCCGCGGGCCGGGCCGGGCCGTCCGAAGCGTTTTCCGGCGGGCCCGGGATGGGCTCGGGCTTGAAAGTGCGGGCCCGGGCCGGGCCCGGGCTTGAGGCTGCGGGCCGGGCTCGGACGCGCTCATTAAAAGGCGTAAGTCGGGCCTTCGAGCACACGCGAACGTTATGCATTGCATGGTCTAAGGT
The DNA here is from genome assembly GCF_013339695.2 of Rhipicephalus sanguineus. Taxonomy (NCBI): domain Eukaryota; kingdom Metazoa; phylum Arthropoda; class Arachnida; order Ixodida; family Ixodidae; genus Rhipicephalus; species Rhipicephalus sanguineus. The sequence goes on along the minus strand of NC_051186.1, from coordinate 144,338,099 downwards.
ATACTGTGCCAAGCTGAAGTGACACGTGCAAAGAGCTGGCTCTTAGTAAAGCTTAGCACTAAAAATAGAAAAACAGATGAAGTGCTATTTTTTTTCACCGGTATAGATATAGATTGGCACTGTATATTTTCACTAACGTTTCGTCTGCTGGACCAGACTACGTCAAAGTAACAAGTACATCGTGGTGGGTTTCCTTATAAACACGCCAGATCATATATATATATATATATATATATATATATATATATATATATATATATATATATATATATATTAACATCACTAACAGTGGGCCAGATCACGGTTGTTCCCATGGGAGGAATAAGGATTTCGGTCTTTTATTCGAGGTTGACACATACGGTACATTTCATTTATATTCCTTGGTATTACAAGCCAAAACCACGATATGATTACGAGGCACGCCGTAGTGGCACCGGATCAATTTCGACCACCTCGAGTTCTCTAACGTGCACCTAAAGATAAGTAATACACGGGTGTTCTTGCATTTCGCCCCCATCAAATTGCGGCCGCCGTGGCCGCGGGAATCGCACCCGCGTCCTAGGACTTAACAGCGAAACAGCTTAACCGCTGAGCTACCACCGCGGGCAAAGCAACATTTCCATGCATGTACACACCGGATTTTCCGTCCGATCGCCCGCTACAAAGCGCACGGCATCATTATTAATCATCATCAACTAACATCCTCTAGCGGGCTCGGGTCGGGCCTGGTCATGAACAAGCGCGCCCTGGATTAGTTTAGTAATGAACGGCGGGAGCCGGGCCGGGCCCGGGCTTGGAACGACGGGCCCGGGCTCGGGCTGGATACGGTCAAGTACGCCCGGGCCCGGGCCGGGCTCTGGCTGGGTTCGGTCATGTACGCCCGGGCCGTAAAATCCGGCCCATGCAGTGCTCTACTAAGTACACGCAAGAGAAATGGTAAAACATGTTTGTTTATCACACATTTGTCACCCCATACTTATGTCAGACATTTGTTATCATATACTTCTCTATCACGTTAAGAGGTCCAATTACTTGACCCTCCTCAACTTCAAGTGTCTTTGGCGCTCTCTTTGGCCACTCCTGTCTGTTTTTTTTCCTGAAGTACTTCGGTGCGTCATGGAACACCCTAGGCACAGCGTCTTCTGACAAATGCGCGGTATCTCAACAACCTCACCGTTTACAATGTGCTTGTGGTATGTAGCCAACCACTCCTCAACGTCTTGGTCGTCAGTGCCGCAGAAGATCGGCGGGTGACGCAGTGGCAACACGCCGGGACATGCAGTGGCGGGACTCTGGGAAGTACCTTTGTTGGTGGATTCTTCCGGCATAGCTGACACTGGAGGTAAGGTGCGGCTTCGTACATACAGGTTCGGAGACTACTCAGCGACTCCAGCAAGTTTTAAGGGGTGTAGCGAAGCACTGGAAGTCTGCAATGAGTCGTCCTCTCGAGCGCCTTCTAGTGGGTCGTCCTCTTCGGCTCTTCTCTGAGAGCACGCTTCTCGCGCTCAAAGTCCGCGCTCTGTCTTGACTGTCGCCGCTGTTGCCGTCAATAAACGCCTTTATAATTTGGTGCACACTCTGGGGTATCGAAAACCTACCACCGCATTCGCCAACGGTACGTTTGGCGAGGGATGTACCACTACTTGCAGAAGTTCGTTCGCTCCTGCATCGACTGTCAGCGCCGCAAAACTTCAACGCACCTGTCGCCGGCAGGTCTGCAACCTCTACCTTGCCCTGACCGGCCGTTTGGGCGCGTTGGCATCGCTTTTTATGGACCACTTCCTCTAACGTCGGCTGGTAACCGCTGGGCCATCGTCGCTGTTGAGCACCTTACGCGATACGCCGAGACTGCCGCCATCCCAGCGGCTACAGCGCGCGATGTTGCCTCCTTCCTGCTGCCGATTCATGCTGTGCCACGGTCCACCCCAGGAGCTGCTCAGCGATCGAGGTCGTGTCTTCTTGTCGGAAGTCGTCGAAGCCATTCTCAAAGAGTGCAATGTTGTTTACCGGAAAACTACTGCTTAGCACCCGCAGACGAATGGCCTCACCGAACGCTTTAACCGCAAGCTCGGCGACATTTTCTCGATGTACGTCGCCGCCGATCACACAAATTGGGATGCCATGGTGCCTTTCGTCACCTACGCCTATAATATCGCCCCTCAGAGCACTACTGGTTCCTCACCCTTTTTCTTATTGTACGGCAGGCACCCGTCGCACACAATCGATACAATCTTCCCATACAAGCCGGATCCGTCTGAGTGTGCGCCTATTTCTGCAACAGCCAGATTTGCTGAGGAGTGTCGCGAGCTTGCCAAGACATTTACTACGCATGACCAACAGCGGCGGAAGAGCATTCGCGGTGACACCACCACTTCTGCGCCCACGTTCCTCCCTGGAGCGCTCGTATGGCTCTCGGTCCCTACCACTGCAACTGGCCTCTCTTCCAAACTACTGCCCAAATACGAAGGCCCCTATCCTGCCGTCGAACGCATATCTCTGGTAAACTACCTGATCGAACCCATTGAACCATCTTCGAACATGCACCGTCGAGGGCGCGACATTGTCAACGTTGAGCGCCTGAAGCCATACCATGACCCGCTCATAGCGACAAGCAGTTAGGTCACTGCAGGCGGCTCCCTTTTCGCACCCGGGGCAATTGTAGCGAAGCACTGGAAGTCTGCAATGGGTCGTTCTCTCGAGCGCCTTCTAGTGAGTCGTCCTCTTCGGCTCTTCTCTGAGAGCACGCTTCTCGCGCTCAGAGTCCGCGGTCTGTCTTGACTGCCGCCGCTGTGCTTCGTCGACTATTGCCGTCAATAAACGCGTTTATAGGGGGTTTATTCACAGAACCAAAGGCCTGGGCTCAGCGGTGTCAAACACTGTCACGCGCGCTCTCGGCTCTTCGTCTTCTTCCACTCCTACTCGATGCTTTATCGCTGTCGCTCTTCTCCACTACAGTATATATATATATATATGAAAGGGAAAATAGACAACCACCAGTTTGTAGCACGAAGCCACAAGGAAATCCATACGGATTTCTCAGAAATAAAGCCTCTTAGTTGCCGAAAAATTCGTCCTCGTCCGGGGATCGAACCCGGGACCAACGCCTTTCCGGTGCGGTCGCTCTACCAATTGAGCTAACCAGGAAGCTAGCAATTGGGAGCGCGAGGGCGAATTCATCGACAACTCGAAGCAACAGGACACGTACTGCAAATCAGTTCTGCGGAAACCCGCAAGGTGGCGGAAGGGTTAGGAAAGGGAAATGGACAACCACCCGTTTGTAGCACGAAGCGACAAGGAAATCCATACGGATTTCTCAGAAATAAAGCCTCTTAGTTGCCGAAAAATTCGTCCTGGTCCGGGGATCGAACCCGGGACCAAAGCCTTTCCGGGGCGGTCGCTCTACCAAATGAGCTAACCAGGAAGCTACCAATTGGCAGCGCGAGGGCGAATTCACCGACAACTCGAAGCAAGTTGTCTTGGGGTGCTATTCTGGACATTGTAAAATTCCGCCATGTTGTCAAATTCCACCATGTTGCTGATTTGATTGGTCACGCGAGGTCGTTCGCATTGTGGCGCTGCAATGGCGTTGCGACGCAGGAATCCGCGATGACGTAACGTGACAAAACATAGTTAATTTTTTCCGAAGTAACGCTTCGCCGTTATCATGTATATATAAAGGCTTGGGTTGAACAACGAAACCGAAATATGGTACTAAGCTGTGCCTACGGTCAACTTGCGGTTTATCGAAACTACTGCTCCCTTGACCAAGAGCTGCCACGTCTGCAACACAATTGGACATTGCACTGATGGCGCCCATTGCGTCACAGGACCTCACTCTTTGTAGCGTCAATATGACGTTGCGTGACGTTGCATCCTGCCAAATTTGCAGCTTAACATGTGACAGCGATGAAGTGCCCAAAATTGGCCGCCATATTGTTGTAAATTCAGTTGCTTGTTCGATGTGCAGCCTCACATGCGTATGTGTAGATGTCATTCCGTGCGTTACTTTACAAGCATGTTTTCGGTTAGTAATATTATAAAGTGTTGTACATGAAGCTTGCTTGAAAAATAAAAGGTTATTGTTTAATTTGGCTTGTTCGAAGTTGCGGTTCTCGCCGCAAGAGAACGCTAGATAAGCGAAGAAAAATGGCGGTGCCCTTTGTCGTGTAGTGGCTGGAGCTGCAGGAAGAAAGAGAATTCCGCGAGTACCGCGATGCTTTTGTGATGACCGCTTAACTGTTTCAACTGCGGTGCCAGCTGACGAAGGACATTGTGCGATCGCTGTGTGGGAAGCTTTCCCAGGACTTGGAGATGTGGCGTACGGACACGAGAACAGCGCTGACCGATGTTGTTGCTTTTGTTGAGCTACAAGTGCTTTGCGCCCTTCGCTTCTTCGCCACCGGCAGTTACCACGACGCGATCGCAAACAACGACGACGTGGCGACGAGCTAGTCCAGTGTGGGTCTCACGATTCATGCTGTCATGGAAGCGATCGTCGAGCGCCTCGGCAATGAGTGGATCGCCCTCCCTGCCAAAAGGAAGGCTTTGTCCACATGGATGCAAGATTTGAAGGCTGCGTCGAGGTGGTAGACGACACGTTTGTGTGCATAAGTGCGACGTATGAAAAGGACGACGGCAACAAGGCTGCTTACTTTTGCCGCAAGAACTGTTACGCCTTCAGCGTCATTGTGGTGAGAACAAATTTCATCTTCAATCTCGCGCATGCCGTTAGTAGAATGCAAACCAGGCACGTGAAAGATAGCTTTTAGCCACTCTCCAATATTTTAACGACATTTGCCGTGGCTCCTAAGAACGCAGTAGTCACGGTAAACGGAGTTTCCGTCACTATTTAGTTTTGGCAGGGGTGACTGGACACCATGAAAAGTTCATCGAGCTTCATATTTGATCTTGGTAGCTTTTAAGAAAAGTAATGCATGAAAGGAAATCAAACGTACTGATTGCGCTCTAATTTCATAAACAGTGATATGCACCCATGCAGTAACTGCCACATGTGAAATGAAAGATAAAGCTGTCGAAGCTGCTCTTCGAAAGCAGCTCGAAGAGAAATAAGTGCGTTGGACCACAAGTTACGGTTGTTCTGCATGTAGCTGGTTGTATTGCTGTTGCCGACTTCCTTCCAATACAAGCAACACTCTGCAGGTATGTGACCAACCTTGCCGATGACTGCCCTCGCCTTCGGGGCCCGTACACGAAGCCTTCATGTGGAGGACATCCACCGTGAGCCACGACTTGGGCAGTGGACTCTGTGGCCAGGGTGGTGAATAGCTACTTGGTATGCAGGCGTGAGAATGCTTGTGGGGTGTCTTAATGTACCAAAGACATTTTTCATGGTAATTTTATTGCACGCTGCATGGTTCTTAACCACCCGAGTCTCTGTCCAAATTACTGCCCCATATGTTATTACTGGCAGCATACCTTGGTCTAACATCTACTTTAGTGGCACTGGTGTTCCCTTGAATGAACATTCTCTCATGCACACCTTCTCATGCACACCAAAACAAGGCGTACTGAGACCCGAGGCAGCACACAATAATCCAACTGGGACCCTACTAGTGCAAGGGAAGGTCAAGCATGAAAGAAACTTTCATGAAGACATTGTATGATCCTTTATTATAAAGTGGTGAAATAATAAATAGCCAGCACGTGGTGATACATAAATGAAATGCTACACTCCGAGGCTGTTTTAATAAAAAGAATACATGAAATGCAACTGCCATAAATGTTGAACATTCATAAAAATAATTATGCATAGAATGGTCAATTTGTATGAAAAATAAATACAAATAAGCAAGCACAGCCAAGTTCTGTATAGCAATATAATAAGTCAACTGACATCTCAAAGGTACTTCAGTCATGGTTCATAAAAAGAACTAAAAAACAACTCAAAATATTGCAAAAGAAACATGCTGTCACTTTACATTCACGACCCAAGCACAAAAAAGAACTAAGGGAAACCAAGCCTTGTGTGTACTGACCGTCTGCAACCACCCCTTGCACATCAGTCCCATGCAACCAAAGGTAAGCACAACACCCTTACCACCAAAGAAGACGCGCCTTCTGTCACTGCCCTCACCTGGTCTATGAAAGAAGTTAAGGGTTGCAGTTCAACACCTCTGTTGTCATTCCCCCTGACGAAGGAATTGAGTTGATCCCAAACCGTCTGGAAGTAAACCCATTTTGTCGTTGGAGCCTTTCAAAAGTCGTAATTAGGTAACCTAACCAGGCAAGCAATTCTTTCAATATGTCTAGCTGTAAAAAGAAGGAAAGCAGTGCATATCAATGACATGATGGCTTCGAATAAGTTAAAACAAGTGAGAAAGGAATAGTACATATTCAAGTATATATTCATATTATGCTAACTGGAACACTGTCCTCCGCAGGTGATAGTGCATACCCGCTGAAACCTTGGCTGCTTAACCCCATCCCTGGAGCATATCCTGCAGGATCCCCTGCTGCCCCATTCAACTGTACCCACTCGTCACTGCGGTGGGTCGTGTAACTGCGCATTGGAGACCTCAGGGCCCGCTTTCGGTGTCTGCAGAGGTACAGAACACTATGGCTCACTCTTCAGGTCCAAGATCATCGCAGTTTGTGTGGTGCTTCAAAACCTCGGTGTTCTGCAGCACCTGTCTGAGCCATACGACATCCCTTGCACTGAAGGAATTCGAACGAGAATATGCGGACTTTTACAACAACAATAGCGACGATCCGGCTACAGTAGGCATGTACTAGGCGGGTAGGCAAAGGCGGGATCACGCTGTGCAGTGGTTCACAGCTGGGCACCACTGGACGTGATGGGGCTTACATTCCTGCGAGATGTGCACGGAAACATGTAACACAAGAAGCTCTTGTTTTTTCTCATGACAAAGTAGCCACTTGCAGTGTGTTCGATCCTATACCTATCTCCTGTACTTGTGTTCTTGCAGGAATTGCATTCTGAGAAAACCTTCATTGTGTTGGTTCATTGAGAGTATGGTAATTGTACCAGGCAGTTAGGCAAAAGCGTGTTTAGATTCTGCAGCGAACCATAGCAGGAGTAGTTTGTTGAGACCATAGTAACTGTGGGAACAGCCTGTGTTATTTCGCAGCAGCGCATGCAATCTTGAATGCATTAAAGGTAAACATTCGGCAGAAGTCTGCCTGGTTGGGTGAAAGACTAAAGACAAAAAGAGAAATCTCCAACCAGAAGGTTTATTTTAAAAAACCCGACGTTTCAAAGCCTGACCGGCTTCTTCTTCAGGGGTGAGATGGCCCGAGGTGCACGGCGCTTATATGCGCTTTTTTCCCGACAGTTGCCGCAACCCGTGACAACAGAGGGGGGGCAAGGTCCCCGTGGTGCGGTTGATGTTTCCCGCTCTATTCTGTATGTGCCACGACTCGAGGAGAAGCCGCCGGCGCCAACAGCTTTCCTGTTCCAGGATCACCGCATCGTCAGGACTAATGCGGTGGTCACATTTTTCGCAGTGTTCCGCTACTGCACTCCTTTCGCTGTTCAGCTGACGCAGATCGTTCTTATGCTGCCGCATCCTTTCGCGGAAGTTCTTTGTTTCCCCGACGTACGCGGCGGGGCAGTCTGAACACGAGATCCTATACACGACGCCCTGCGCTTTTTCCGCAGGCGCGCGATCTTTGGGCAGGGGGAAAAAACCCATCGTCGATTTCACTCGCTCCCCCCTACGGGCTCTGTCATCCTATCTTCACAGGGTAATCGTGACTCTGACCGGGAAGACGGACACATACATCCGCCACTCGGGGCATTTCTTAGAACTGGCGTCCAACGTTGTCCTTCAGGAAACCGATCGCATGGTGTCTTTCGACGTGGTTTCCCTTTTCACCAGCGTGCCCGTGCCCCTCGCACTGACTGTGACGCGCCGGGCCCTCGAATACGACCCCACCCTGAACGACCGAACTCCACTTTCGGTAGACCAGATAGGCCAGCTGTTAGAATTTTGCCTCTCAAGCACTTATTTCTCTTTCAACAACGTGTTTTACAGACAGACCAGTGGGACAGCCATGGGGGCCTCGATATCGGCAACAGTGGCAGCTCTCGTAATGGAGGACATCGAAAAGCGAGCGCTTGCCGTGTGTGACCCCAAGCCCAAGTTGTTTGTTCGCTACGTAGATGATTGCTTCTGCGTGGTGAAATCCGGCGAGGCCAGCAACCTGCTCGCCCGTTTGAACTCCGTGGATCCCCACATTCAGTTCACAGCGGAAATGGAGATCCATTCAACCCTCCCGTTCCTGGATGTGTTGGTGAGAAGACAACGTCAGAGCCTCTCTTTCTCTGTCTTCAGGAAGCCAACACACACAGGACGCTACCTCCACTTCAGCTCAAATCACCCCGCCTGCCACAAGTTCTCCGTTGTACAAAGCCTCGTGAAAAGGGCCGAAAGAATCTGCTCGTCTCCACGACGGCAGAAGGAAGAAAAAGGCAAAATAATCCGTGATCTCGGCGACAACGGCTATACAAAGGCGTTCATTCGCAAGGCCCTGCGCAGGAATAAGGGCGGTGGGGGTAGAGAGCCAGCGGCGCCGCTTCAGCGACGCTGTGTGCCGATTCCCTACATCGCGGGAACCAGCGAAACATTAGCGCGCATTCTGGGAAAGGCGGGGGTCGGCGTGGCACACAAGCCAACCACCACCATCGGCCGTTTTTTCCCCCTGCCCAAAGATCGCGCGCCTGCAGAAAAAGCGCAGGGCGTCGTGTATAGGACCTCGTGTTCAGACTGCCCCGCCGCGTACGTCGGGGAAACAAAGAACTTCCGCGAAAGGATGCGGCAGCATAAGAACGATCTGCGTCAGCTGAACAGCGAAAGGAGTGCAGCAGCGGAACACTGCGAAAAATGTGACCACCGCATTAGTCCTGACGATGCGGTGATCCTGGAACAGGAAAGCTGTTGGCGCCGGCGGCTTCTCCTCGAGTCGTGGCACATACAGAATACAGCGGAAAACATCTACCGCACCACGGGGACCTTGCCCCCCCTCTATTGTCACGGGTTGCGGCAACTGTCGGCAAGAAAGCGCATATAAGCGCCGTGCACCTCGGGCCATCTCACCCCTGAAGAAGAAGCCGGTCAGGCTTTGAAACGTCGGTTTTTTTTTAAATAAACCTTCTGGTTGGAGATTTCTCTTTTTGTCTTTAATCTTGAATGCCAATCTAGAGCATTGTCTTTAGCACTTTGTTCACAATGCGAACCCAGTGAAAGACATATCACATCATGTGATGACCGTACGAGTCTGGCAGGAGCTTTACAAACGCTCTCTTCATGTAGTAGCCACAAGTACATGCAAGAGCACAAGCTTGCTCTGGTTGGTAATCTATGTAAACACGTATAGTGCACAAAACAAACCAGTACCGAAAGGGGCGACGCGGACACAGCGCTGTGTTGCTCCTGTCCTGGTTTCTCTTGTGCACTATAGAGGTTTACATGCCAGAGTAATAAGCGATATTTCAGAATGTATTGTGAGGCAATTCACCATCTTTTCTAATGATTTTGCAACTGCTTTGCAGAAATCGCTTTGTGGAGCAACCATATTACGGTTTGTCCTTGACATAATAAAATGCACACAAGTTGTCTCGTTGTTTACATCATTCTCTCATCATTCACTGCTGCCAACAACAACAAAAAATACCTCTAATATTGTCTCAGCCAGTTTTTAAAGAAGGAAAATTAGAAAGAAGACATATCGTGCACAGCTTGTGCACTTCATAGTGCTGCCAGTCCAATGTAACATCAGCTGCATGAAATACTACAATTCCTCTTCTTTATCTGTATCCATTATGCATTTCTTATCCGTATGTTGTAAGCAACGTAGAAGTACCTGCCATAGTGTCTATCGGGGATACATCACGTTCTGGGATACATCACTTCTGCGGATTGAGATTCGCCTTGACCATATCTTTCAGGTTCAACTGACAATGCATAACGCGAGGTCCTGATACTTAACTGTTATTGCTTCTGCTTCTGTATATTAACATCTTACATCTTAATCATCACAACTGTTCAGGAACATACTTGACTCATCGGAGACGTTATAAATAGCACAACTGGCTGTTGGGCTAGCTGGTACATTACTTCAGATAAATTAGACACTGAACCGCCACCACAACAAAAAAGGCAGAAAAAACTGAAGGGCCGTTATTAATACTTTCAATGCTGTGCAGCTCATTATCTTTAAACTATCGGCAGCGCTTCTGCACGCCGCGGGCCTTGGGAACGAAGGGTCGCCGAAGCCCAACACAGAGTCGACGCGCATAATAGACCTTTTTCAAGCGATCCCAGAACCCCCCGCGGGCGCGCGATGCACTATGGGAAAAGTGTGTACGGCGAGCCCGCCGGCTGTTCCGTCGCTCGCTGCTCGTTGGCGCCGTGGGAGCACCAAACGAAAAAAAAAAACGCGTCGCGGCTGGTTGACTATTAATAAATCCTAAATACTGCACATGTCTGAACGCATCTGCGTGTATCTCTACGCATGAAATGCGAAAGGAATGATGTAGTCAGTGTAGGTATTCCCGAGCGGATGTATACGGGATGTAGCAGTTAAGCGGCGTGCGAGTTATCACGTGCCCATACATGCAGTCAAAACGTGCTATCGTGAGCAATGTGAGCTGGAACACCGAATTCGTATTTATTCAACGATTACTTGTTCACAAGCCGCAATGGCATTTAATGCCATAGCAGGTCGTGATCGGGTTTAACCGAACTGTAGGTGTTACAGTGTTCAGGTGTACAGATGATTATTTGATTTTAATTGACAAGTCACGCGCTGTACAAAGAAGTGAGCACATACTAAACGTGTTTAAAGAAAAAGGGATGGGACTAGAATTCACTTGCGAGATGCCTTTCTCTGATAATTTGCAGTTTCTTGATACATGCTTTTCAGTTTGTTTGCGGGCAGTATAGCCCGCGTTCAGCGAAATGGGTGTTTTATTTCGCGTCGGCGAATTCGAATATTGTTAAACGAGGAAATGTGATTTCATGATTACGCGAAGCATTGGAAAAATAACTTGCGCACATAAGATGAGCAGTAATTACCAGCTGCAAAGTGATCAAAGAGGCGGGATATCCTGCGTATCGCTGTATCGGTTTGCGAAAATCTGTTCGCATGGCAAAGAAAGATTAACACGGACGTGCTCCATCCGTAAATAATGAAGAAACTAGAAATATTGCAGTTATTCCACATATGTATAAGAAGTCGCATGGCCTGAAGAACGTGAAGCGATGCGGGGGTGAAGGTTGTGTTTGCCGCCCCAAATAAGCTTAGTCGCAATAAGGTCGCAGGGGTCGGCCGTGGTCACAGAAAAATGCGGCCAGAGGCATGTCAGTCATGATCGCTATGTCAGTCATGAAAATGTAATCCCTTTTTCGAATGCACAGTAATTTTGTACCACCAACCTAATCGGGCAACGCGAGAAATTTCGGAGGCATATTATGTCACAAATAACGCTACACTTTGTGTCAGTCACCATGCTCAGTCGTTGTAAGACAAGGAATTCAGCTTTGTTATTCGAATGTAAGCACACGCCTTGGTTGTTTGACTTTTTGTGCCTATTTATGACACGCGTGACGCACTCTCATTTTTGTATATACGCTTTTTTTCACGCGTGCAGTAAACTTTCAGTTGTGTGTGAGCGCTGGTTTCTGCATTTCCTTCCTTGTACTCCTCCTTTCTTTTTTCGCTCTAAGTATTATTCCAACCTGTAGTTAGATCACCAACGAAGCTTAGTAGGCACTTATCGTTCGTTACATACAGGTTGCGAGCGACGCAGTGAATGTATCTCATTTCCCCAAATGCCGACTACACTTTCTAGTGTACTCTTTAAATATCAGAACCTCACACTGTACACTCGTCGACAGTGTCGATGGACGTTGATTCCAAATGCATCCGCAAATCATAGACCGCTCCTGCACTTCATAGGCAACCGAGTTGATTTTCTTTTTCATTTATGCCGTAAGGCGCACTGGCGCAAAAAAGAAAATAAATAAAAGGTGACGCTTCTGAGCTGCTCAACTGGTCCAACAGTGGGACAGATGGAAATCGTCGAGAGGCCGTCGCAGCTAAACACTGAAGTCCGTGATTGAATTGCGCAGTAACATGTTGCACCTTGCCAAATTCACTGTGTCTAAGAAGTCCTGGCGCGGCACAAGCGGAAAGCTACAGCGCGAGGCCCGCGCGCTCGTCGCGGCGGCTGCTGCGGCGTACACACATTTCCCATGAGCGCTTGCGCGCCCGTTGGTGGCGCTCGTGTGCTTGAAAAAGGTCTATTGTAACGATGCGGGCGTTGTCCACCGAAACGTGCGTCGCCAAATCAAACGGCCCTCCGCCTGTACTCCTGCAATAAGCATGTGCATAGCTGAAACGTCAAGATCACCCTAGTGAAACTCAAGCTTACCTGATTGAGCTGCGACTTCGCGCCTCGGGCTCGCGCTGCCGCCACCTTACTTCGCCATAGACGCCGTCACTCCGGCGGCGGCCTGCTGCTGGGGCCCAGGCAGTTAAGGGGCTCTGTCAGCGTCTGTCACAGCTCCCGTCGTACCTCCGACAGTAAGCACTGTTCGGCGATCTGCCGACATAACCACAGAACACCACGCAGCAAACCTACACAAAATAACCAGGGAGATAACGATTGCAGCAACGTTGACGCTGGCTTGGCTGGCTCGCTTATTGGCTAGAAAAGTTACTATGGCTTCGTTGCTTATCTCCAAAAATGGCGCTAAATTGCAGACGGTACTGTCTGCTTCACGACTTTAAAACTAAACGCATCACTTTCCTTTTAGCTTTTTGTTGCTGCATTTACAATTTATTAAACAAAATGTTACTTGATTGCACGTTTATTTGTATTTTATGTCTCCTTCACGTCACGTTTCGCAATCAGTTCGTGCGTTTGCGTCATCATTGTGTACACGTCACGCCTACGTCAAATTCGACAGAAAATGGCGGAAGTCCAGAATAGCACCCTTGAATTCGAGTTGTCGATGAATTCGCCCTCTTGGTGCGAATTGCTAACTTCCTGGTTAGCTCAATTGGTAGAGTGACCGCCCCGGAAAGGCGTTGGTCCTGGGTTCGATCCCCGGACGAGGATGAATTTTTCGGCAACTATGAGGCTTTATTTCTGAGAAATCTGTATGGAATTCCTTGTGGCTTCGTGCTACAAACCGGTGGTTGTCTATTTTCCCTTAGCCCTTCCGCCACCTTGCGGGATTCCGCAGAACTGATTTGCGATATGTATATATATATTGTAGAGAAGCCTTGGGACATGGCAATGGGTTACCCTCTCCAGCGCCTTCTAGTGGGTCGTCCTCTTTGGTTGCTTGAAAAAAGAACGCAGCTCGCGCAGAGAGTTCGTGCCTTGCCGTGACTGTCGCCATTACTCATTGTCGTTGAGTGCTGTCTATTAAACACCTTAACAATTTGGTGGAGAGTGCTCTGCTCCCATTCAATGCCCCTGGAGCTCCGATTCCGTACCCTGCCATCTACCATGCCTCAAGACGCCGCCCAGCAAACGCCTCCTCTCGCAACGAGCACATGTCCCGGTGTCCCCCGTATACGCGACCCACCTATCTTCACTGGCGCCGATAGCACCGACGTGGAGGACTGGCTCGCAATTTACGAGCGCGTCAGCATCCCCAACAAATGGGACGAAGAAGGCAAGTTAAGCAACTTGGTATTCTACCTCGCGGGCGTAGCAAGCTTGTGGTACGACAACCACGCGTCCGATTTTGCGACTTGGTCCGATTTCAAGACCGCCGTCATCAGCGTTTTTGGCCGCCCAGCAGTTCGTAAGCTGCAAGCCGAACAGCGCTTACGTGAACGATCTCAGCAGGCCGGTGAATCTTTCACAAGTTATATCGAAGACGTCCTCGACTTGTGTAAGAAGGCCAATGGAACCATGTCTGAGTCTGACAAGATCCGGAACGTAATGAAAGGCATTGACGACGATGCCTTCACCATGCTGCTCGCCAAAAACCCTGGCACAGTGGCCGAGGTCATAACGCTGTGCCAGAGCTACGAGGAGCTCCGCCGGCAGCGTTCGATGACCCGTCGCTCCCCATCACGCGACGCAGAGCTTGCTGGCTTGGCGGCAATATCTGACCAGGCCGCGTTGCTGGCAGAAGTCAAGTCATTCGTGCGCGAGGAAATTGCACGCCACGTCTCCCTCCTCGCCTTTGCCCACCCGCCGCATGTTCAACAGTCGTCGACCACCCTTCTTCCTCCTCTCCGCCGAGCGATTGAGCAGGAAATTGCGGAGGTCATGCCTGAGTACCACCCGCAACCTCCGGCTCCTGCGCCCCAGAGTAACCCTCCAGTTGTTGCCAGGACGCCCCAAGTAATTCCTGCGGCTGCCCCAATGAGTTACGCCGAAGCCGCCGCTAGACCTCCGTTCTTTCAGGCGGGTGTGCCGGCTACATATGCTGACGCCATCCCTCGGCCCCGACTGCAGCCCACCATGCAGTCATTTCAGCAGCCGACCCGTCAATCACGTACTGCGACATGGGCGGGACCTACCCCGGCGAACCGATGGCGCACCCCCGACAACCGGCCCATCTGCTTTGCTTGCGGTTACGCCGGTCACGTGGCACGTTATTGTCAACGCGTGCAGCCGCGTCACCTGTCGCGTCACCTGTCACCAGCCAGTCAAGCCGTGCATTCTACGACCCACCTCCACCTATGTCGCCGACGTCACGCCCACCTCCAGCTACTCGCCGCTCTCCGTCCCCACGACGTCGATCACTGTCACCCATGCGACCACGTTCGGTCGCATGAGAGCAGGAAAACTAGTCGTCGCAGTCCAGGAGGCAAGGGCTGCGACGCTATCGAACTGTGAAAGCCTTCAGCGAAGTCCATCGAATGTAATCGACGTGAATGTGGACGGTGTTCGCGCATCGGCCCTTATCGATACTGGAGCCGCTGTATCCGTTATGGACGCAAAACTTTGCCGCTTACTTCGAAAAGTGATGAGACCACTTTCTGGGATGTCCCTCCGTACCGCGAGCTCCCAGAGTATTCATCCCACAGCAGTATGCACTGCCCGCGTCGTCATTCAGGACGTTCTGTACGACGTCGAGTTCATCATAATTGCGGCATGCTCTCACGACGTCATCTTGGGATGGGATTTCCTCTCCCGCCACGACGCCGTAATTCGTTGCGCACCAGCCGAAATCGAACTCTCACCGTTCTCACATTTGAGGCCGACAGACAGTCCATCGGCAGTGAGCAAGATCCTCGTCAAAGGCGATACGAAAGTGCCTCCAAACTCGTCAACGGCTGTGTCGGTCTACTGCGCCGGTCTCTCCGACACCATTGCTCTCCTTTCGCCATCTGCCCGCGTCTGCACTAGGAAAGGGTTGCTGGTACCTTTTGCGACCGTGCGAGTCACTCAGGGCAGCACCACTATTTTTGTTACCAACCCATACCCGTGCATTGTTACGTTGGTTCGAGGGGAATGTCTCGGCAAAGTGGAACCCGTTCAAGACGCACAAGTTGTGGACGCACCCGATGACTCGCACTGTACCAGTTCCCGCACCATCAGTGCTGTTCCCACGTCTGATTCGTCACCTACTGATGTATTTGGTCCCTCCATTGCTAACAACCTTATATCGGTCCAGCGTTCGCAGCTTCTGTGCTTGTTGGATAAATTTCGTCATTCTTTCGATGTCGGGCAAACATCCCTCGGCCGCACGTCCGCTTTTACGCATCGCATCGACACTGGCGCCCAACCACCACTGCGGCAACGTTCATGTCGCGTGTCTCCCACAGAACGCCGGGTAATTAACGAGCAAGTGGACGATATGCTTCGAAGCGATGTAATTCGACCCTCCGACAGCCCATGGGCGTCTCCTGTTGTTCTCGTTGCGAAGAAGGACGGTTCTGTGCGGTTCTCTGTAGACTACCAGAGCCGAGACCAATTACTCAGTCACGGAAAAAGAGTGCCTGGCGATCATATGGGCCCTTACAAAGTTCCGACCTTATTTGTATGGTCGCCCATTCGATGTCGTCACCGACCATCATGCACTATGCTGGTTGTCGTCATTGAAGGATCCCTCAGGCCGTCTCGCCCGCTGGGCACTTCGCCTTCAGGACTACGACATCCGCGTGCTGTACCGCAACGGACGCCAGCATGCTGACGCCGACGCCCTCTCGCGCTTTCCCTTGCCTGACGACAATGCCCCCTGCTCAGTATCTCACATAGCTGTTGCTTCAATCAGCGTTCACACCATCGCTACCGAACAGCGCAAGGATAAATGGATCACCTCGCTGATCGACTTGCTCACTGATCCGACGGCAACACCATCCACTCGCGCGTTGCGTCGTCAAGGCCACCATTTCGCCGTTCGTGACGACCTCCTGCACCGACGAAATTACAACGCCGACGGCCGCCAGTGGCTCCTAGTGATACCCCGCAGTCTGCGTTCTGATATATGCGAGGCCTTCCACTCTGACCCGAAATGCGCGCACTCTGGGGTATCCAAAACTTACCACCGCATTCGACAACGATACTTCTGGCGTGGGATGTACCGCTACCTGCAGAAGCTCGTTCGCTCCTGCCTCGATTGCCAACGCCGAAAACCTGCAACGCACGTGTCGCCAGCAGGTCTACAACCATTACCTTGCCCTAACCGTTCGTTCGGGTGCGTGGGCATCGATTTGTATGGACCACTTCCTCTGACTTCGGCTGGTAACCGCTGGGCCATCGTCGCTGTTGACCATCTAACGCGATACGCCGAAACCGCCGCCCTCCCAGCGGCTACAGCGCGCGATGTTGCCTCCTTCCTACTACACCGATTCATACTGCGTCACGGTCCACCTCAAGAGCTTCTCAGCGATCGAGGCCGTGTCTTCTTATCGGAAGTCGTGGAAGCCATTCTGAAAGAGCGGCATGCTGTTCACCGCAAAACTACTGCTTACCATCCGCAGACGAATGGCCTAACCGAACGCTTTAACCGCACGCTCGGCGACATGCTGTCAAAGTACGTCGCCGCCGATCACACCAATTGGGATGCCATTCTGCCCTTCGTCACCTACGCCTATAACACCGCCCCTCATAGCACTACTGGTTTTTCACCGTTCTTCTTACTGTACGGAGGCACCCGTCGCACACCATCGACACGATACTTCCATACAAGCCGGATTCATCTAAGTGTGCGCCTATTTCTGACACAGCCAGGCTCGCTGAAGAGTGTCAAGAGCTTGCCAAGACATTTACGACGCAGGAACAAGAGCTGCAGAAGAGCATTCGCGATTGCACCACCACTTCTGAACCCACGTTCCTCCCTGGAGCGCTCGTATGGCTCTCGGTCCCTACCACTGCAAGTGGCCTTTCTTCAAAACTGCTGCCGAAATACGAAGGCCCATACCGGGTCGTCGAGCGCACATCCCCGGTCAACTACTTGATCGTACCCATCGAACCAGCTTCGGACATGCGCCGTCGAGGGCGCGACATTGTCAACGTGGAGCGCCTCAAGGCCTACTATGACCCACTCATAGTGACGAGCTGTTAGGTCGCCGGACGGCTCCCTTTTCGTACCCGGGGTAATTGCGCCTTGGGACATGGTAATGGGTTACCCTCTCCAGCGCCTTCTAGTGGGTCGTCCTCTTTGGTTGCGTGAAAAAAGAACGCCGCTCGCGCAGAGAGTTCGTGCCTTGGCGTGACTGTCGCCATTACTCATTGTCGTTGAGTGCTGTCTATTAAACACCTTAACAATATATATATATATATATATATATATATATATATATATATATATATATATATATATATATATATATATGCCACAAAAAATAATTCAGAAATACTTTTCGACGCGCGGAATCGAAGGGCGACCTCTCGCTCCGTAGCGCGCGGCGTTAGACGGCTAGGCCTCGAAGAGTACCGTCTCTCAGCATGCTAACGGCGAGCTATTTATATACACCATTTACGCCAACATGTTTTCCTGCGCACTAGCGAGATGGCGCGAAGTGCGCGCTTTAAAGGTCATCGCACAGCTCGCAGCGTTGCGAGCGCGCCTCCGTGCACTTCGCCCTACAGGGCGTGGTCGCCTGCGTGCGCGATTGTCTCGTGGAGGGAGCAGGGGTGGTTGTATGTCTTGTGCGTTCACCGTGATGTCCGCGCTGAAGTTACAGAGCGTACGAAGGTCGCTTCGCTCGCTGCAGCGGCCGCGTTTGCGAAACGAGCACGCTGTTCATACAGAAATAAGTAGCAACTGTGACACTTGATAGTTCGCGCTGGTCATGTGCGTGTTCTTTTCGTGCGTACTTTGCGCTTGAGCGAAGCGCTGGAAATTTCGAGCTGATTTCCGTTCTTCGCGTTACATTCCTATTTGTTGCGATCGCATTTATTGCTTCGCCGTTGCGGCGAAACTGTGACTGTTTTGCTCACACCGCTCGTGCCGCCGCCAAATCCCGCTACTGATCACGCCACCGCCCAATAATTGCGGCGCGCCGCCGTTAGTCTTTTGTTTTAAACCGAACGGGCGATCGGGGCAAGCCCTCCGATGTCCGTTCTGTAGCACCTAAATGCGTTAATTTCGGGTATATACGTAATGTCAAAGCTATTATGTACATACGCGATCAGTGTACTTAGCTGTGTATCCTGCGATCAGTGGTACAAATCGGGGACGATCGGCTTTATCGGGGACGATGGGCCGCGGGGATTTTCGCCTTTTCAGTTGCGTTCTCCCTTAATTCATCTCTCTCTTCCTGAGCATTGGACTGTTTTATTGCGCATCCTCAAATGGTCTCTTGATTGTTTTCTTCCGTTTGTATGTACTGCAAATGGGGATACGTGCGTGTCCACTTTCGCAAGGTACAACCAAAGGCAAAACAGAGACAGTTACGGCAATCGCGGAGGCCGCGGGTACAACAAGCCTGATGGTGGTCACGACCAACATTTTGCTATTTACTTGTATGACACACGTGTTATTCATTTATTGATTTATTTACCATACCTTACAGGCTCTCGTTAGATCATAGGGTAAGGGAGGCATACAGAAAACAGAAAGAAATGAGAACGTATGTAGTTGAAATATACAAATTAAATGCAACATAACAGCGACACTAATAGCAGTAATGGAACATTAATTACAAGGAAAATACAGTCACCAATTAAAATGCACATCCATACAAATGTCTATGAAATGATGCTAAGTGTAGTGAGAGAGTAGGTGCTCGCGGAACGCGTTGTTGTTAGCTAGTTAGAACCGGAACTCTGAGCCTTGAGGGGTCTGAGCGATACAGCCGCCGCTCTCGGAACACACGGAGACAGTTCACGCGGTCCTGCTACAAACGTGGACGTTACGGCGAGTTGGCCGGCCGAATCCTATACAAACTAGTGTCACGTGGTCGTGACGTCGACGAAGACAGCAGTCGGCGTTTGCAGAATGAAACTGTTTATTTGGCCGAACTTGTGGCCGGGAAAATGAGAACCAGAACTACAGCAATACACGCTGTACAATGATAGCGGCGAACAGGGCGTCGTCCGTCGATCAACTGACAAGCGGTCAAGCGCGTCGGCTTTTATACAGGCGCTATGGAACTTTCCAGCAATATCGCTGGTGGCGGCGTTATCTCTCGACAAAGCTGGAACATTCGCGTGCGGCGCGCAATCTTAACAAAACGATCTACCAAAATCGTGAAGCTTCTCGAACACTGCTTCGGGGCCAGTGTCGAGCGTTGATAACCGTCCTTGCTGGTCAAACTCGAACACATCAAAATAAAAGAGAGAAGCGGGCGTGGCATTGCCCCCCTCTGAAAAAGCATCGTCCCGATGCTTGCAACAGAACATGGAAAGGAAAAAAAAAACAAGTGCATACACAAATAAATTACAATAACAAAGGAAAAAGTAGAGTCCCCAGGTTCGCTAACGCGCAAAAAACGGCTTAAGGCGCACGACATGGACGACTTCAGGTCGTGCGCGGCGTCGCTGGGAGTTCGTAATGCCGTCCGGGACGACCTCGTAGTCAAGAGCGCCGTGACGTCGAAGCACCTTGTATGGCCCGAAGTATCGCCGAAGGAGTTTTTCACTGAGCCCACGTCGGCGTATCGGCGTCCAGACCCACACACGGTCACCCGGTTGGTACTCCATGTGGCGTCGTCGAAGATTATAGTGACGGCTGTCGACCCTCTGCTGGTTCTTGATGCGCAGGCGGGCGAGCTGTCGAGCTTCTTCGGCGCGTTGCAAATAGGCGGCAACGTCGAGGTCGTCTTCGTCGGTGGCGGTTGGTAGCATTGCGTCGAGCGTCGTTGCCGGGCTCCTTCCGTAGACCAGCTTGTACGGCGTCATCTGCGTCGTTTCTTGCATGGCCGTGTTGTATGCGAAGGTCACATACGGAAGGATGGCATCCCACGTCTTGTGTTCGACGTCGACATACATGGCCAGCATGTCGGCGATGGTCTTGTTTAGCCGCTCGGTGAGTCCATTGGTCTGTGGGTGGTACGCTGTGGTCCGGCGGTGGCTTGTTTGGCTGTATCTCAGTATTGCCTGAGTTAGGTCAGCAGTAAACGCCGTACCTCTGTCGGTGATGAGGACCTCTGGGGCGCCATGACGCAGGAGGATGTTCTCAACGAAGAACTTCGCTACCTCGGCGGCACTGCCTCTGGGTAGGGCCCTTGTCTCGGCGTAGCGGGTGAGGTAGTCGGTAGCTACGACGATCCATTTGTTTCCGGTATTGGACGTCGGGAACGGCCCCAGTAAGTCCATCCCAATTTGCTGGAACGGCCGTCGAGGTGGCTCGATAGGCTGCAGAAGTCCGACTGGCCTAGTCGGCGGTGTCTTGCGTCGCTGACAGTCCCGGCAGGTCTTGACGTAGCGAGTTACGTCGGCGACAAGGCGCGGCCAGTAGTACTTTTCCTGTATTCTTGCGAGCGTGCGAGAAACACCCAGGTGTCCAGACGTCGGGTCATCATGCAGAGCCTGGAGGACCTCTGGTCGCAATGTCGTGGGCACTAGGAGAAGGGAATCGGCTCGAAGCGGCGAGAAGTTCTTCTTAAGGAGAACACCGTTGCGCAAGAAAAACGACGTCAGTCCTCTCGTGAATACCTTGGGAACAACGGTGGTCCTGCCCTCGAGGTATTCCACAAGGCCCCTGAGTTCTGGGTCCGCTCGCTGTCGTTCGGCGAAGTCTTCGGCACTTATGGTTCCCAAGAAGCAGTCATCCTCCATGTCGTCCTGCGGCGGTGGGTCGACGGGGGCGCGGGACAGGCAGTCAGCGTCGGAGTGTTTTCTTCCGGACTTGTAAACGACGGTTATGTCAAATTCTTGAAGTCGTAGGCTCCACCGTGCAAGGCGACCTGAAGGGTCCTTCAAGTTAGCTAGCCAACACAAGGCGTGGTGGTCGCTCACAACTTTGAAGGGCCGGCCGTAGAGGTAGGGGCGAAACTTCGATGTAGCCCAGATGATGGCCAGGCACTCCTTTTCTGTTGTGGAGTAGTTGATTTCTGCCTTTGATAGCGACCGGCTAGCATAACTGATGACCCTTTCGAATCCGTCGGTCTTTTGCACAAGGACGGCGCCGAGTCCTACGCTGCTTGCGTCGGTGTGGATTTGCGTATCGGCGTATTCGTCGAAATGCGCAAGTATGGGAGGCGTCTGCAGGCGTCGTTTCAGTTCTTGAAATGCTTGAACTTGCGACGTTTCCCACCTGAATTCGACGTCGGCCTTCGTGAGTTGCGTCAGCGGCTCGGCGGTCCGTGAAAATTCCTTGACGAAACGTCTGTAATAGGCGCACAAGCCGAGAAAACGGCGTACGGCCTTCTTGTCGGTGGGCGTCGGGAAGTCAGCGATGGCAGCTGTTTTCCGCGGGTCCGGGCGAACACCATCCTTGCTGATCACGTGACCCAAGAACAAGAGCTCCTCGTACGCGAAGCGGCACTTTTCAGGCTTCAAGGTGAGTCCGGAGGTCTTGATTGCTTGAAGTACAACTTCAAGGCGCCGAAGGTGTTCGTCGAAGTTCGAGGAAAACACAACGACGTCGTCCAAGTACACGAGACACGTCTGCCACTTCAAGCCGGCCAGTACTGTATCCATAACCCGTTGAAAAGTCGCAGGTGCCGAGCAAAGACCAAAGGGCATGACCTTGAACTCGAACAGGCCGTCTGGTGTTATAAAAGCAGTCTTTTCTCGGTCTCTCTCGTCAACCTCTATTTGCCAGTAACCGGTCTTGAGGTCTATCGACGAAAAGTACTTTGCGTTGTGTAATCGATCCAGGGTGTCGTCTATCCGGGGAAGGGGATACACGTCCTTCTTCGTAACTTTGTTCAGGCGACGATAATCGACGCAAAAACGTAGAGTCCCATCCTTCTTCTTCACTAGCACCACCGGGGATGCCCACGGACTCTTCGACGGCTGGATGATGTCGTCGCGTAGCATTTCGTCGACCTGTTTCTTCACGGCCTCGCGTTCTCGCGTCGAAACTCTGTACGGGCTCTGACGGAGTGGTCTGGCGCTTTCCTCTGTTATGATGCGATGTTTTGCCACGGGAGTCTGCCGAATTCTTGACGACGACGAAAAGCAGTCTTTGTATTGCAAGAGCAGGGTTTTGAGCTGTTCTTGTTTGTGCTTCTGAAGGCTGGGATTGATGTCGAAAGCTGGTTGCGGTGCTTTATTCGTCGGAGTGGGCTCGGGAGAATCGGTGAGGCCGAAAGCATTGCTGGCTTCTACGATTTCTTCGATGTAGGCGACCGTCGTGCCTTTGCTCACGTGCTTGTACTCGTTGCTGAAATTCGTGAGCATAACTGTTGCTTTCCCTGCCCGCAGCTCTGCTACTCCTCTTGCGACGCAAATCTTGCGGTTAATCAAGTGGTGCTGGTCGCCTTCAACAACGCCTTCCAGGTCTGCTGATTTCTGAGTGCCGACGGAAATGATGACGCTGGGGGAATGGTGACCTGGTCTTCCAGCACATTCAAGGGATGCTTTCTTGGCGGAGTGTGCGGCGGTAGTGCCTTTTCCGTGGACAGTGTTATTGACTTAGACCTCAGGTCGATGATTGCACCATGAAGGCCTAAGAAGTCCATACCAAGGATGACATCTCTCGAGCAACGCGGCAGGATTACGAAGTTCGCGGGATAAATCCGGTTGTTAATGGTGAGTCTCGCTGTGCAGATTCCCTCCGGGGTTACGAGGTGACCTCCAGATGTCCGGATTTCGTGGCCTTCCCAGGCTGTCCTAACTTTCTTCAGCTTCGTGGCGAACGGTCCACTGATGACAGAATAGTCGGCTCCTGTGTCGACGAGGGCTGTGACGCTGTGGCCGTCAATAAGAACGTCGAGGTCGCTAGTTCGTCGTCTTGCGTTGCAGTTAGGCCGTGGCGTCGGGTCACGGCTACGTCGGTTTGTTCCGCTGCTTCCACGTTGCGTCGTCAGGTCTACTTCGGTCCGCGAGGTTTCGTCGTCAGGGGTTCGCGTCATGCCCTGAAGCCTTCGTCGTGGCGGCGGCGTCGGCGGCGGAGGATCTTCGGTATTTCGTCGTACAGCAACCGCACCTCCATCGGTTGCTGCCCTTAGTTTTCCGGATGCGGGCTAGGTGACCGGCCCCGGGTTGGGCCAGTGTATGTTCGGCGTTGGGGAGAGGCGTAACGGCCTGGCGACGGCGATCGGGAAGGTCCTCGGGGGGTCCACTGCGCTCCTGCCAGGTAGTCGGCGATGTCACGTGGTCGTTCCCCCTGCTGTGGACGCGGCGCGTCGACGGCGAACCCACGCAGTCCCATCTGTCGATAATGGCAGCGGCGGTAGGTGTGGCCGGCTTCTCCGCAGTGGTAGCAGAGTGGACGATGGTCGGGGGCGCGCCAAACGTCGGTCTTCCTCGGCGTGTATCGCTGACCGGCTGGCGGGCGGTATGACGTCGGTGGTGGCGGCGGTGGTGCCTGGCGGCGGAACTGCTGGGGCGGCGCGGCGTCTTGACGTGGGCGAGGAGGGGGGGCGTTGCGTCGGGCTGCAGCAGCATAACTCATTGCTTGAAGCTGCGGGGGTGCCGGCTGAGGAACACCCAGTGACTCTTTGATTTCCTCGCGGACAATGTCTGCGATCGAATCCACTTGAGGCTGCGGCGAAGGTAACAGCTTGCGCAACTCCTCCCGCACGATCGCTCGGATGGTTTCACGCAAGTCGTCGGTGGCTAGTGAGTGCACTTCGGAATAGGTTGCACACAGCGGCGAGCGGTTGTACTGTTTCGTCCGCATGTCCAGTGTCTTCTCAATAGTCGTAGCCTCGGTGAGGAATTCGGCGACCGTCGTGGGCGGGTTGCGGACAAGTCTCGCGAAAAGTTCTTGTTTGACACCCCGCATGAGCAGGCGAACTTTTTTGTCTTCCGCCATCGCAGCGTCGGCCTGACGGAAAAGTCGAGTCATCTCTTCCGTGAAGATGGTGACGTTTTCGTTTGGCAGCTGCACCCGGGTCTCCAGCAAAGAAGCGGCTCTTTCCCTGCGCACGACGCTTGTGAACGTGTGCAGGAATGCGCTGCGGAAAAGATCCCAGGTCTGCAGTGAGGACTCCCGATTCTCAAACCAGGTTCTGGCCGCGTCTTCGAGGTAGAAGTACACGTGACGCATCTTGTCTTCATTGGTCCAGTTGTTAAAGGCGGCGACACGGTCGTATGTTTCAAGCCAGGTTTCCGGGTCTTCAAACGACGATCCGCGGAAGGTTGGCGGCTCCTTGGGATGCCGAAGAAGGATCGGCGCAGGCTGCACGGGGTCGGTCATTGTCGCTGCGGTCGATGTTGGGATCTGCGGCTGTCTGTCTTTTTCGGGAAGGAGCCCGTGCTCTGGCGGCAGTCCCTTCTGCCTGCGGCTTGTTCGACGATCCGGGTTCTCCTTGCCGTCGTCCTCGTCGCGGCTTGGGCTTGGGTCAGCGCTTCGCGGGGGCGTCCGGATCATGGAAGAAGCAGCACCTCCACCAGATGTCACGTGGTCGTGACGTCGACGAAGACAGCAGTCGGCGTTTGCAGAATGAAACTGTTTATTTGGCCGAACTTGTGGCCGGGAAAATGAGAACCAGAACTACAACAATACACGCTGTACAATGATAGCGGCGAACAGGGCGTCGTCCGTCGATCAACTGACAAGCGGTCAAGCGCGTCGGCTTTTATACAGGCGCTATGGAACTTTCCAGCAATATCGCTGGTGGCGGCGTTATCTCTCGACAAAGCTGGAACATTCGCGTGCGGCGCGCAATCTTAACAAAACGATCTACCAAAATCGTGAAGCTTCTCGAACACTGCTTCGGGGCCAGTGTCGAGCGTTGATAACCGTCCTTGCTGGTCAAACTCGAACACATCAAAATAAAAGAGAGAAGCGGGCGTGGCACTAGTAACACGCTAAACCTTATACGATGACATTGAATACTGGGAAAACATAACGCACACTCAAGACAACATAAGATATACAATACACCATAACAGAAGACAACATAAGACATACAATACAATACACCACGAATGCGGCGCCACCGATGCACGATTCACCACGAGGGCCCGAGAGAAGCGAGCCGCGATATCGTCCCCCCGGACCCACCGTGGCAGACGCCCATCCACGCACGCCGCCACACCCCAAAAGAGACTCGTTGCTGTTTTTCACTCGTTTCACTAACGAGTGAAACGCTCGGTCACGTGAGCACACAGAACAGTGACGCATATCCGCGCGGTCTGTCGTCGTCGGGCTCATCGTCGTCTGATGGCGTCGATTTTCTTCCGGCGGGGATGGAAGGAACTTTCGACGTGGCGAATCACTTCAGGTTTGACCCGCTGGCGAGGAGCGATTCGTCGGGAAGCGCGTCAAAACAGAAATGGCGGCTATGACGTCATTATAACTTGTACCAGCTACAACGGTTACGTAGGGGAAGTAGGGGGGTCACCTCGGGTCACCTCCAAGGGTGTCAATGCACTAGGTACGGCCTATAATGCTGGATCGCGCTCGCGAACTTCAAAATTCATATAAAATACCTTCCAAGCTTTATTCGCTGTCGATATTTTGCAGATGGTACACGCACGTACACGGGAATCGATCCAGCAGGCTATCTCGGCCGGGAAACTTTGTGTCAGTACCCCTTTAAATCAACACATATCTCCCCAAAAAACCTAAAACAAACCGCTACACAAGCTCTACGAAAGAAGACAACACATGTGGCGTAAATGTCCCAAAGGATGTCCGTACACCGCGACACAGCCGCTGCTCGACACCGCTGCACTGGCTCGACGACTTGACGTCAGTCTCGGAACCGCACAGGCAACGTGGCCGTCGGCGCAAGAGTGCCTCGCTCGCCCCTACATGTCTTCTGGTTGCGGGCAGCACTCACGAGGGCGCCGATTTGAAGGCAGCTACGCAGGTCATGGGCATGTCCATTGCCCAAGATGTCTCGACCGCATTCCTGGCCAGCGGTGAAGACGATGTGCAGAAGACAGCCAGCCGCGGGTTACAACTCCACTGCGTGCACTCGAAACACTCTCGAAAGAACGGTGCAGTCCGGCTAGCAATGACATCGGCGGTGACTGAGACGACAAATGCAAGTGAACAGTTGCTTTTCTTAGTTTAATCGTGCCACACAAGCTAAAATGAGGGAAGCAGAGTGCAACAGCTCTACGCCACGATCCAACGGGTTGTGTCCCACGTGCGACAGGCGGCTGCGCAGAGCCTTAGGCCTAACGAGTCGCTCGACAACAACCGGCATCCAAACAAGCACCCCGCACAGGCGCAGAAGAGGTAGCCGCGAGGAGACATCAGCTCTGTGAGGTGGCCCTACGCGCTCGCTGCACACAGCAGCTTACCGAGCGATCGGCGCCCACCGTCCCGGACGATGTCACGACGCCCCGGTGTCGAGCCGAAATACCAGCAGCAACGACACCCGTGGTCCCTGGCCAGCCGGCTACACAAGCCGCGACTCCCAGAGTGAAACAGACAAAAGAAACTATTTACAGAAAACTCGGATAACCTACGAGGCTACCGTACTCACTCGCATCCACATGCTCTATGCCTCGCTCTCCCAGGATGCGGCCCACGTGACTCTCGTACCGGCAACTCAGCGACGTTCTTAAAAATAAAAATGAACCACTTGCGAACAGAAAAAACTCTTAGCGTGCCGACAAGTTCAAACACGCCACAGCAACCGATCTCCTCGCTCTCAAAAAAGCACGCCGCCTACGCTAGCGATGAAAATGGCCCCCTTGGCTTACTCTAACCCGGCTCACACAAATGTTGCCCCGAACCGCGAAAACTGTTGCCCGATGCCCCAAGAGCCCCACGTTGGGCAGCCAGTGTGGGGGTCTGAGCGATACAGCCGCCGCTCTCGGAACACACGGAGACAGTTCACGTGGTCGTGCAACAAAGGTGGACGTTTATTGAACACTTCTTTACATACGGCGAGCGCGCCGGCCGAATCCTATACAAACTAGTAACACGCTAAACCTTATACCATGACATTGAATGCTGGCAAAACATAACATACACTCAAGACAACATAATAGACATACAATACACCATAACATAAGACAACATAAGACATACAATACAATACACCACGAATGCGGCGCCGCCGATGCACGACATGCCACGAGGGCCCGAGGGAAGCCAGCCGCGGCATCGTTCCCCCGGACCCACCGTGGCAGACGCCCATCCACGCACGCCGCCACACCCCAAAAGAGACTCGTTGCTGTTTTCTATGCGCCGGCCCAACTTCTCCGCGGCGGCACTGCCGGCGCCACCGTGCTAATCCTAACGCGTGCCAGCACAGCGCCACTGCTTGCTCGACGGCGGCTGCGGCCTATCCGCGAGACGCGCGTGCGCCATGAGGCATAAACAACTTTACAGGGGGTGATAGCGCCTCCACAGCCTTCAAAACGTACGTCCGCGATGCTGTGCGCTGACGACCAACTCAGATTATAGGATGTCGCGGTGTGCGTATCACGCGTCTTCAGTCTGCCTCAGCTGCACACTCTGTTATACGGCATGCACCGCGGTCAGAGCCTCTGCTGAGCTTCATAGTCAAGATTACCACGGTTCTCCAACAGGGCTACGCAAAACAACAGCAGAGCCACATTATCACACTTTTTCATGCGACCGGCTCTGGAGAACGCCGGTACTTCGCTTACCCAACACGTTCTCAACGGCCCGTATCCAGTGCTCTCGCCTTCTTCTTCGTAGCACAACTATGGAAATCGGTAAAACTGAACGTTTTTATTCGGTCCTTTACGTCAGTGGCAATTCACAACGCGACAGTAGCGTCGATTGCGGCGTTTCGTCGTAGCGTGCGGTGCGGTCTCGTCTGCTGTTTTTGCCGTCGTTAAGTCGAGTGGTAGCGAAGGTTGGATGGCGCGTCCGAATAGCGGAGAGAAATTCACAGCTGGGTTATTCCACGTAAGATTGAACGAACGATGGCTGGTCGACCTTTTAAATTTATTTCAAAATTTTATATATTATTGCCTGATGAGGAGAAAGAAGAGATCCGCAATTTGTTCTGCCGCGAAAATTTTTTTCGAAGCACAGGAAATCAATAATGACTAAGAGGTGGAGTGGAGCGCTCATCCGCTCTGCTGCTTTGGCCAAATTTCGTTATGAATTGCGCAAAATATATTAAACTTAGGTAGCTGAAATTTCTTTAACTAAATATATGCATGTTTTTGCTTCTTCCCAGGTATTTTTAGCTTTATGTGTAGTGTAGATTTTTTTATAAAAAGCCTCGAAATTGGCCCATGAAACCTTATTTTCTTAACTTTGAAGGTCTATCTCAAAAAAGCCTTGTAGCAGAGCGACGAAAACTCCGCATTACGTTCTTCGCATACTTATCTAGCAAACTGCAGAATCTTATATTTATATAATTTTTCAGTAAAGAGATACGATCGGGCTATGTTAAAGAAAACACCGAACAATGGAAACTTCTGACGACAATTAAAAAAAACATTTTTTATATTTCTTAAACTTTGTCCACTTATTCTCCTCCACATCAGCTTTCACAATCATTGAAAAGATATTGCATAATTTTGTTACACTAATAGTTACGGCCCCTCCAATGACACCTTCAGGCAAGGATTGGCGATTCCGACTTTTTGCCCAGCAAGTGTATAAGATGCAGGCAGGATTGTATTTCTTTTGATTAAAAGGCCAACAGTACTGTTATGCCAAGGCTCCCAACTCAAACTTCCTTGCTTCGGCAAGGAGTTGAAGCTGGTAGAACGTCTGACGCAAGTGGCGTCAACATCGATACACTGTCTGGGGCAACCAACGTCAACACCAGCGAGGTGCCTGATGCAACGGGTGCCAACCAAGGCAGGAGTCTCATGCAACCCACGACAACTCCTACGGTGCGCCTGACGCAACCGATGGCAATTCCTCACGCAACGTGGGCAAGCCCTCTCATCCACGGATCCGATTCAAGCCAGCGACCAACGGCGGTTCCTGATTGGAGGCTTCCAACTACTGGCTGATGCAAGGAATCGTCCAGGGCTATAAAATAACCAAGCTGCGCGGGGAGACAGGGACAGCGAACGAAGAAATCCCGGGTCGTCGTCGCACCTCAGTGCGAGTCCCATAAGCTGTCGGCCCCAGTGCCGAATATGTAACGCCTCTGTTTATATGTATATAAATTTGCCCTAACTCACCGTCGCCTTGTCTACTTCGTCTATCAGCTCTGCGCAGATGCAGCCGCAACCTGAGACAGCCGAAAAAGGTACCCAACAGTACCGAAAAAGGTGTCGGCGGCACTGAAGACGTTACTTTTGAAATTATTTGGTCACTGCAGCGGCCACGAGCGCGGGGCTACCAAGCAGGCGCGTAAGAGACGGCGCAGTGAGCGCTTGTTTTCGCGTCCTCAGACCGATTGAGTTCCAAACAGCAACACCTCTCGGGTGACTTGAAAGCACGTGCACCGGAAGTCGCAGTGATCTGGTTAACGACGTCGATTTCTTTTTCAGGAGGCATAAGAATGTCATCGTTCAACTACGCGTTCCGTGAAGATCTTTCATTGCAGTGGTAGCAAAAGCACGCGTAGCACAAGTAGTCCGTCTCACTGACAGTCACTGATCTTTCGGGTGTTAAACGTTCCTTCAAAGCATTGATGTCTAGGTCGGTAACTCTGCGAAATTTTGGCTTCTTTGCAATAATTAAAGGAGTACTGACACGATTTTGAGACATCGGAAAAGGGACATTTTTTGCTTCGTTGGTATGCAGTGCCAACGCTGTCCACACACCGGAGTCGGAGAACACATATAAAATATTTTAATTTGACTTTGAAGTTGTCGTCGCTGAGAATTTGAAATCCAGCCCCGCTGCAAGGACATTATCCCGAGGAGTCAAGACAGTTCCCCGAGATTGCGAGTTCTGCGTCCTGCATGCAGCCTAAATCGTAGGAATCACTGTCAGGGACACTGGACGACAATTCACTCATCGTTGTTTATGTGCACCACGGTGCAGATGACGGATTTGCCGCTAGTACGTCGCGAGTTTCTGTATCCCCGTGACGTCACACTACTATGAAACGTCACTGAGAAGCCACCCCCTCGATATCAAAACCGAAAGTGGCTATTTAAGGTGGCGCTAATTAAAATATATACGATGC
Source organism: Rhipicephalus sanguineus (assembly GCF_013339695.2). Classification (NCBI taxonomy): domain Eukaryota; kingdom Metazoa; phylum Arthropoda; class Arachnida; order Ixodida; family Ixodidae; genus Rhipicephalus; species Rhipicephalus sanguineus. The sequence continues at coordinate 144,307,544 of NC_051186.1, read as the reverse complement.
ATTCCCAGGCACCACAGTACTAATTTTAAGTTTCTCGACACCAGTATTTTAGGGGCGAAGCTCCTTAAAGCGGCACCCGTTCGTCCCTCGTAGTCGTAGTGCGTAACCAGTCGTAACGCTAGTACCAGATCTTGACCTCCAAGGTGGTGCCGGTGGAAGATTTTTCGTGTGCGTTGTTGAACTATAAAAAATTCGCAGCGTGCGCGTTAACTAAAAGCCGAATTCTTCTGTCTCTCAGTCCCCATTAGCAGCCATTGGCATGTTCCAGTAGGAAACGTTAGTAGAAGTAGAAGTGTAAGTGTTAGCTAAAAACCGACTTCTTCTGTCTCTCATTCCCATTAGCAGCCATTGTTTACCTCCAAGGTAGTGCCTGGTGAGATTTCTGCTGTGCGTGATTAAACAATAAAAAATTTTGTTCAAAACGCCGTTGATTGATGAAATAAACCAACGAAAGACGCCAGATGTTTTCTAAAAGCAAAACGAAAGAACGCCAGATGTTTCTAAAGCAAAACGAAAAGACGCCAGATGTTTTCTAAAGCAATGGTTTTCTAAACAATGAAAATTCACAGCGTACATGTAAAATTAAAGTGAGCTGCAAGTCGTCATAACTCTCATCGAACCTTTAGTATAAACGCGCCCGATCTCACGTCGGTGATGATGTACTGGGCAGAATTCACGGAAGATTCACGGTTTACCGATGAACCTCCGCAGCTTCGCCCACTCATCATCATTCACTCCGTGGATATGCTGTGATTTTTTTATTTAGCGCAACAATCCTAACTTTTTTTTAATTCGTGTGAGTACTTCTTTAAGCTTCTTGTGCTTCGAAAGGCCGTTTCCACAAAACACTCATTCAGAGCTATACTTTCTCGCCATGAGACGCACAGGCGGAGTAGAGTAAGAGCAAAGCGCAAGAACTATCGGTGCCGAATGAAGTGTAAACAGCGGACCAAACGCGCGGCCAGTTCAGGCCGTCTGTTCCCGACATCTAAGATATGCAAGCTCATCCGGTTACCGATAGTTTTGGTTTTCTTGCCTTTGACATTCCATATTTTGCTTTGTCACTGGAGCGCCACGTTCATTCTTTCCACTGATCGCAACTGGCGCAGCGCAGTTTCTCTGGCAGCAGCGTGCGTGAATTGAGCGCTCATAGCTCCCTTATAGAGTTTTCATCTTGCTTCCGCCTCCGCCGTGTTATCAGCGCCTAGCTGCGATGCGAACAGAGGGCGGATAGAATAGCGGAGCTCCAGTGTACGTACTTTCAAGTCACCCGAGAGGTGTTGCTGTTTCGAACTCAATCGGTCTGAGGACGCGAAAACGAGCTCTCACTGCGCCGTCTCCTACAACGAGCATCTCGGGTGCGCGCGCGCCTGCTTGGTAGTCCCGCGCTCGTGGCCGCTGCAGTGACCAAATAATTCTAAAGTTAACGTCTTCAGTGCCGCCGACACCTTTTTCGGTACTGATCACCTTTTAATAAAAAGAAATTCAATCCTGCCTGCATTTTATACACTTGCTGGGCAAAAATTCGGAATTGCCAATCCTTTCCCAAGGGTCTCATTGGAGGGGCCGTAACTATTAGTGCAACAAAATTATGCATTATGTTTTGAATGATTGTGAAAGCTGATGTGGAGGAGAATAAGTGGCAGGAAAAATTGTTTTTTTTATTGTCGTCAGAAGTTTGCATTGTTCGGTGTCTTGAAATTAGCCCGATCTTATCTCTTTACTGAAAAGCACCTCCACCACTTGTGACGTCGCAGTTGACATGCCTTTAATAAGCCTTCGAGATTTAGCGAACCGAACACATCCGAGGAACAGAACAATCTCAAGATATGTCCCCACAATCGAAGATGATAAAGAACACCATGTGATGATGATAATGTACAGATGATGAAGAAGGGCCTGATAAATGCCCACTACATAAGATTCGGCAGTTTGGTACATAAGTATGCGAAGAACGTAATGCGGAATTCTTGTCGCTCTGCTACAAGGCTTTTTGAGATAAAGACCTTCAAAGTAAAGAAAATAACGTTTCCTGGGCCAATTGTGAGGTTTTTAACAAGAAATTGTTTTATGCCGGTGTCCACCAAGTACAGCCGTCACGGATATGACGTGTTTAAATTGGACGCCAACGGGTGAGAAATAAAAAGAATCCCCCGCTGGGAATCGAACCCACGACCTTGCGGCCACGACGGCAAGCGCCCGACGCCCTACCGACTAAGCTATCTCGGCAGATGCAGGACACGGCGCGAACGCGCCTTATGTCTTTCACGCATTCTCTTTCGCACGGTGCTCTCTGTTGGCGGTGTACAGGCGGGGCGGAGCGGGGCGGTGCCGCCGTCTGTGAGAGGTGAAAAGAAGCAATGGTTCACGATCGACATTTAATAGCGCTTACTCCGAGATTGCGCGCGTTATCGGAGGTCATGGTTAAAACGCCTCGGCGCGCTGGCGTCGCCGAGCCACCCTTGACGCAGTCGTTCTTTGCATTTCGCTTCGTGTTAGCGTGCGTCGGCTCATCGGAGTTGTGCCGCTTCCACATGCACTACGGGATTTTTCCGCCGCCGACTGCTTCCATTGCGAGAGCACCGACTAACAAAACTGCTGCAATAGGCGTTGCAGAAAGGACGCGATTTCGACGGGCGAATGTCGTGCCTTGGTGGAGCGCGACCAGCGCCTGCGAGACAGAGGCCAGCGGAACGCACGCGTTTTGCGGCTCAGGCTACGAACCTCTACTTCCCCTGTTGCTGAAGCGCAGTGTGTGGGAGTGTATGGATGAGCGCAGGCGTCAGTCACCCATTGCTAGAAAGTGCATACTGTGTCGTTTCTCTCCTTAATTGACGACGCTTTGAAGAAGTGCATACCGGGTATCAGTGTTGATTATGAGGTTGTTGATATCATCCTTACGTGGGATTCACGATTCGCTGTGTCCAAATATATGTTCACAACGTCAGCTACCACAACGGTTTAATCATGATCATGGACGTTAGTCTTCGCGATAGAGACATGACGTCAACATGGGTGCATCTACGTCAAACGGTGCTATAGCGGCCAAACACGAATAGACATTGTAGAAGCTCTCATATATCACTATACAATAAGCACTACTTCTGTGAAGACACGTTTCACTTTCGTGTTATACAGATTCCTATGCCGGAGGGATCAGCCATGCTTTTTTATAAAAACATCTACACTACAGATAAAGCTAAAAATACCTGAAAGTAGCAAAAACATGCACATATTTAGTTAAAGAAATTTCAGCTACCTAACTTTAATATATTTTGTGCAATTCATAACGAAAGTTGGTCAAAACAGCAGAGCGGATGAGCGCTCCACTCCACATCTTCGTCATTATTGATTTACTGTGCTTTGAAAAAAAATTTTGGCGGCAAAACAAATTGCGGATCTCTTCTTTCCACTCATCAGGCAATAATATAAAATTTTGAAGTAAATTTAAGAGGTCGACCAGCCATCGTTTGTTCGATCTCATGTGGAATCACCCAGCTCTCTTTTTGAGTGTTAAATGCTCAAACACACGCAATATTAAGCTCAACCGTTGTTTCGTACTCGCTATAGCAGAGTGTGACGTTGGGCGTGTTGGTGCATAGCTTAATGAAATATTTGTGGCACAACTGTGACCACCAAAGAAAAAAAGGAAGAGAGGAGAGGGCGCCAGGCTAACTCATATGTGCTGTGTTGAGTGTGTGTTGAGTTGAAAGCCTGGCGTCCTATCCCGTCTTCTCTTTTTTAGATGCGTGGCTGCTCTTTGACTAGCCAGTGTAACGCTGTCCGTCCGTACAAACGCGAGGCAACGGGCTTCCCTCGGCGCAGGTGTTGGAGCGGTGCCAAGTAGGTCACGCCGCAGCTGGGCGTTGACGTCACGCACCCCTCGCACGCTTCCCTCGCAGGTGCGCGCGTACGTCACTCTCTCCCTCACCCGCCGGAGCGCCGCAGCTGCCGGCTGCCTCCCGTGTCTGCGTTTCAAACAAACGTTTACACCAGTAAACGCTACACCGAGTTTCGCTTCAAACGAATCTTCCAGCGCTCACCGCAGCACGCGCGTTAGCGCCGTTCAACCCGTGACGCCACCCGTGCGCAACGCTGCTGCTTCGCATCCCATCAGCGTTCCCTTCGGGGAGATGGTCCAATTTTTTTTTCGTTTGTCTCAGTTGCGCCACAAATATTTTATTAAAATCGCACTCGCTAGTTGCACCTGGTCCCACAGCAAGCTATGCGAGGGAGTCGGTCTTTGTACTACCCATTACTTCTCCGACAGGTGGCGCCACGCTTCTTGGAAACTCCAGAGTCTGACGTCTACACAGCAGCGTTTGTAGGGTTACGCGAGACAGGATAAAAAATGTAGTGCTAGCCGTAGTTCGTATACCATTACGACATGCTACCTTCGCGTTCACAGCTTCGCTTTATGGTTGAAACACATTCTGTTTGAATTTCGAGGGACAAATTTCTCTGGCTACCGACTCTCTAATCTACCCCTACCGAATACGGAGCAGCCACATATGGGAATATGCCATCCTCGTACATGGTGGCTGTGTACCCAGAATTAGGAGGACCACATGGGCCACCCAAGGCAGGTGCAGACGATAGCTCAGGTGTGACTAACCGCTAATGCTGGAAAAATGCAAGTTTGCCCAGCCGGAAGTCAAGTGCCATGGCCACATTATAGGTGTGGGAAATCTCCTTTGCAGCCTTTATTAGCGCACCTGCACGATACCGTCCCAACATGGCGTACGTAAGAAGAACAGTCGAAAACTCCTCCAGCCTCAGTTCCACTACTCTTCTTCCTCGTCTTTCTCTCCGCGCCGCGCAACACTTTCCAACATCCTCCGCCCGACAATTTCCCTAACCCTTTTCTAAAGTTCTCCTGGGCAGTTTTCAATGTCAGTATCGTCCCTTCTCAAAACCCTCCCCGCGACGAATCACGTTCAGCTGAAATTCACGTTATTTGTGGTCGTCGCACGGAAATCATGAACTGTAAGCCTCGTATAATCTGGTATAGTTCACGCCTGTCTTGAACGTCAGAGCTTCTTAGAATAAAAACAGAAAAGTCAGAAATGCGTTAGCCGTACGCACCAGCCTAGATCTCATGAACTGCTCTAACAACCCCCACCTGAAAAACAACAGTGTAGGCTTTCACGTTAAAATCCCTTCTCACAAGCAAGGCCCAGCAACGCTCAGACGCCGATGACTTGAAACGGCTGTGATCGGGGCACTCTGTCTTGTGTAAGAGTGCTGTTGGGTTGTGAAGTAGCATTCAATCGGAATCGCTTGCAATTCATGGCTCACTTTCTCAACAAACTGCATTCTCTAAGAAGCCCGCACTTTTCCACGTAGCTCAGCCAGTGTTGCAACACCACACGAAGAATGCGCCGATGCATGACTTTTCCAATGAGGTGTATGCTGTGCTTGTCTGGCTGTAGCAAAGCGCTGCCCCTCACGTCGTCCAAAGTCGTTGCCATGGCGAGGGAAGGTTTGGCACAAAGAGCGTCTCTGTACCATAACTCCCTCTTCAAGTTGAACATCACAAAAGAACTCTCCTGTTCCGTACAAAGAGGCGTCAAACCAACTGTGCATTCTTGTTGCCATTGATTGCCTCGCGGATTACTTCTTCGGACCTTTTAACTTCGGCGATCTTCTCGGCATGTCTGTCTTTCTTGTGTTGCCTCATAGTTTTGTCGTAACATTTGACTACTTCCTTCCTCTGCGAAATGGCGACTTTGGGATTATCAACCAAGCCTGCACTTTGCTGATTTCAAGGATTAGTCAGCATTGTATGCTAATGTATTCACTACACAAGGACACAGAACTCATGAATCGCCTCTTTTTCTTTGCTCTAAAGATTTAGAGTTTATGCAATAGGTGCAGGTAAACAAGCACCCGACCAGAAAGGGTTTTGGGGTTCAAGACAATTTTCGGCTGCCAGAATAAACGCGCATTGCGGAGCTTTCTCGGGCTGTGTGACTATTAGCGCGACTACGTGCCTGGGTACCTACGCTAGTGTTACCGCTAATGGATCTTCACAGGGCGCGGGTCCGCAGCAATACCGTGGAGCGACCGCCGCGCTAAAAGCCCTTGAACGATTAAGCAGCAGTTATCAAATGCGCCGACACATCACGCGCTGACGTATCAAGGGCTACATTCTTGGCAACAGGCCTCCGCATGTAGCCTTAGGCGCATGCCTTGATCAAATATCTGAAAAAGGCAGGGAAATGCCGGTAGCTTTCTCAGAGTGAAGCTAACACACGGCCCGACAACTCGTTGGACCACGATTGACGAGAGGCTTATGGTTTTTTCGTGGTGGTGGTGCAAATGTCACGGTAGTGATGACCATACTCCTCTGAGTTCTTCACTTTGAGTCCATCAGAGTCGCGCGGCTTATGCGCTGGGCGCTGGCACTACGAAGTTTAACGTTACATCGTGCACAAAAGGAGTAAACTTAATGCGAACGCGTTGTCTCGGCTGGCAAGCCCGAATCGTTGGGGTAGGATATGAATGCATGTATAGGAATTATGCTGGTCGTGGCACTGTAAGCTTTTAGTGGAGTGGTACATCCGTACTTTGCACTCCCTCCGTGATTGACCTGTATTATCTAGCCTGTTCAGGAAGCAACAAATATACACGTCGGCCATTGGTGTGCTGCACCACAACACGTTCATATAATACAATGGTGGCGGAGGTGTCAGGCGGAGCAATGCGGCGCCTGCGACTCGTATAAACAAAAGCGAGCTGCGGGCGAACGTCCGGGGACGGCAGGTATATCAGCTGGCTCCGGCGGTGTTTTCCATGAAGCGCGCCTTCGGGAACGCATTTTTGGTGTTGGCGGGAACATATCCGTCAGCGCCTCGCACAACCGTGTGGTGGCCGCAAGCCATTGAGGGGGACCCAGACAGCGACGGCAGCGAGCGACTACTCAACGAGCTTGGGGCTCCCATTTACAACTTAAGTGCTCACCACGTACTGCGACTCTGCCGAGCTACATGACCCGACGACTATGGAGTTGCAGATCTCAATGGCTGGAGGCATACGAGCACCGTGCTCGAGCCGTGTGAACGTGACCTTCGCTCGAGAGCGCCGTGGATGAACTTGTGGAGACCCCGTGCAGCAGTGTTTTAACAGACGCGAGGGGAGGGTCCGGAGAGAGACGGATTTCGGAACGCGCCGAGTGCGCATCGTGAATAAATAAACTGCATTGACCCAGTCTTAGCCTCCTCTCAACGGGGACATACGACAGCCGGCTTTCTCGGTCCACACCGGAGAAAGGTGCACCCGAACTTCACTCCCATAATAAGAATTCACATGTCTGAATGTAAATGCAACTTGCTTCTCCAATTTACTCTAGAATGTGAGATCAGCTACTCCAGGGTGCTTCTAGACGCAAAATTTCCTGCTCCGAAGTGCTTTCGCTCTCGCACTTTCACTTGTCCACCAAGCCGGAGTCCTGCTTAAATAACACTCGCAGTTATCGGGCCGTGCCTTACGAGTGATCTATACCGCTGGGCAATCTGCGTTACTATTTTTGCTTCGTCTTCGAATGATGTGGACAAAGCAGCTGGGACGGCATGAATAGGAAGAGCTCGCAAACTCCAAAAGTATCATGCCTCTCAAGGTATGCATTATGATACTACTACGTGCTCTTTATGTAATATTATGTAACCGATCCGTTGCAATGCCTTTCACAAACCGCCGCCGAATGTCTGGGAAGCTTCCAGATTTTAGAATCTTCTGATAGGCATCAGCGCGCAAACGCGAAGAGTTGAGTTTGTTCTGGAACTACCGCAGCCACCAGCGATAAGACTCGAATGCTCGGTGCCACATGTATGAATGCCGGCACGCCTAGCCGCACATCAGATTACCGAAGGCCGACGCTCTGTTCGTCGCTATCAGTGTATAGCTGTAGTTTGACTGTTCTTTTCCGAGCACAGGTTCGCCCAATTAAAGAGTTTCATCTTGAACACGCCCACTGCTGCCTTCGTCAATGTCACGACCACGTCACATCTGGTGGAGTTGCTGTTCGTTCATGTTCCGGACGCCCCTTCAAGCCGTGAACACAGTACAAGTCGCTAAGGAGTGTCACATATAGGAGGTGACAAAGAAAATGTGGTAGAAAAGGAATACGTCAAGCGTAGCGTGACGTTGCACGAAGAGGATAGAAGAAAAGAACGAAGGGAAGATATAAAAATCACAGCATATCCACGGGGTAAATGATGATGAGTAGGGCGAGCTACGGAGGGAATCATCTGTCAACCGTGAAACTCTTCCGTGAAATGCGCCCAGTACATAATATAAAGAGTGTGAAATCGTGTATATATAAACATCAAACTTTTATTGTACTGTTGGTTTACGTGGTCCCTTCATTATCACTTGTGATCGGTGAAATGCAAGGAAGAAGTCCGCTCCCGAGCGAAAGAGCGCCAAGAGCGACCGCATTCCCCGCTCGCCCTGTGCGAATTAAAGGCAAGGCTAGAGGGAAGACAGGACGCGCGTTCCACGACGCGAGGTCGGTAGCATGCCCAACGAAAGCCAACGGAACGCGATCGTGCAAGTGCTCCGGCTTCGCATCGCCTCATGGTTCCATTTAGCGTCCCAAAACCAAATATATTGCTCAAGGTGTGCCTTGCGTTTTTCGTAGAAATAATTTCTTTATCATGTACATTAAGACGAAAAGTTGAAAGCTCACTAGAGTGTATCGCCCGCAAAGTATGTCTTTTAGTGTGATTTAACTCTCGTACGGCAGGGTCCTCGCGCCGTTGCCGGTCCACCTCGCCCGTTGACGATCGGGCGAGGTGGCTACATACAAACTACTGCTACTACACTTAAAAAAACATCGGCATTCTTTCGTTCTGCTTTTACAAAACATCTGGCGTCTTTCGTTGGTTTATTTCATCAATCAACGGCGTTTTGAACAAAATTTTATTGTTTAATCACGCACAGGAGAAATCTCACCAGGCACTACCTTGGAGGTAAACAATGGCTGCTAATGGGAATGAGAGACAGAAGAAGTCGGCTTTTAGCTAACACTTACACTTCTACTTCTACTAACGTTTCCTACTGGAACATGCCAATGGCTGCTAATGGGAATGAGAGACAGAAGAATTCGGCTTTTAGTTAACGCGCACGCTGCGAATTTTTTAGTTCAACAACGCACAGGAGAAATCTCCCACTGGCACCACCTTGGAGGTCAAAGCGTAAGACTTGTTACGGACTACTACGACGACTACGAGGGACGAACGGGTGCCGCCTTAAGGAGCTTCGCCCCTAAAAAAAAATGCCCCCACCTCCCCGAAGAAAATCGTGAGGAAATGCGAATGCATTTCTTGCGCCGAGAGTACAGGGCGTAGTAATTTTAATGGCGTAATGCTGGACACATCGACGCGCTCAAGTGTCTCCCTTTTGAGCGCCTCTTTCAACGAACGCCTCCTACGTGCGTTCGAAATCACCTCAGGGATGTTGCCACCGCCTTCAATGCAGCACAAACGCGCTTAGAACGCGCTGTTTTCAGGCGTGCCAAGGCAGCACAAACGCTACAAACAGGGTGTCGGAACGGAATGTTTTTCGTTTCGGTTTTAGTTTTGTTTCACAGCAAAAAGTTCCGTTTCGTTTCTGTTCCGGAACGAAAAAAAAAACGTTCCGTAACGGTTCGTAACGGTTCTTTTTTTCTTTGTATAAAAAAGGAAAGTATGAAAAAGGTAAAGCAATCATTAAAAAAAAAAACATTGGATTTGTGATGTAGTTACTTGCTCTCCTCTTAAAGTAGGACAAGGGTAAAACGCGTTCTTCAGAGGAGCGGAAGTAACTTTACCACGTATTCCTACCAACTAGCACAAACCAGTATTCATTTCAAAGTCATAGTATTTATTTTCTCACAAGAAAAATACGAATTTTTTAGTTGGCTTAATTCTTTGTGTCAAGGGAGCGAGCACGATCTCAGAAGCAGCACGTCATTGAGTGTACTCTCTGATGTACGTGACCGCTGCTCTGATAAAAAGATCACCAGGCCTGCGTGAAACACGCAGCAAGTCACAGCAAAAGCTAGAAGAGCGGACTTTGTAGAGCCCGTTGTTATCTTTTGGGGCTCCAAGTAGACATGCAACGTGCCCACTACGTCATAAATCGTCGCAATTTTCTGAAGTAGCTAAGTTCCCAACTATGCCATTTTTCTTCATTCTTCGGAGAATCGCGGTACCCGCTACACATCTGTAGGGCATTATCTGCACTTTGTGCTGTGGCTGATAATGAAGAATTATGGCTGAGCACTTTGCAGGGGTGGGAAGGAGTATTGCGGAATGGGCGCCTCCATTCGATTCCAATTCTATTCCGGAGAATTAGAACTTGCCCAAATTCCATTCAATTCCTCGGAATGAAAAAAGCCCATTGGCACTCAGGGAATGGCCTGGCAGTCCGATTCCATTCCTGTAATTCCTCAACGTAGGAAAGGCATCTTGATAGTTTTATCGAGTTAAGAATGAACGCCCCATAAAGCTGATGTCATCAAATGCATTAAGAACTGCAAAAGTACGCAAAACACGTTGCCAAGGTCGAGGAATAGTAGCTTGGTGATATATATCGTGCAGTACAACCCCCCTACTAATTCCAATAGGGGCAGTTCTCCCGCTACCGATAGTATTTGCGTGGTCAACATGTTTGAACGAATGGTGGTGTTTCAATATTGTTTAAGCTTAAATCTGTTAATGCTAAAATGGCGACATAGCGTATTTTTATGCTGACAAAAGCGCCTTTGCATCGAATACGGAACACTGGGCCGCACTGCCCGTCAGCATTCACGCTTGTAAAGCGCGCCTCGCAAGCATGGATGGGGTGAGGAGAACTTTCTGTGTTCGCCTGTGCGCAGGTATGCAATGTCTTACTTGTCGCAAAGGTTATTACGTGTGTCAGGTACTAAACTGCTCGTGAGATAAAGATCAGGCTGTGCATAAAGTATTCGCCACTTTCGGGTGGGGGTATCAATGGAAACCAACGCGCAGGGGTAATTTGTTTCTCCCTTCGGTATCTGCTGGGATATGCATTTGCTTTTACACTAACTTATGCCTCCGTTTGTAGTAGGCGCGTTCCTTATAAATGTACCGCGCTTGTAATCAGCTAAGCCATTTTAAAATACTGCTTTCGTGTTAACTTGCGAGGCTCTGACTTACTAACGTTTGAAGCTTGAAAAACAGCACGTAGGCGAAAACATCCTCTATTTTCGGAAAAAGACGTAATTCCATTCCCATTCCCTTCTTCCGAGCGTTGTCCCCATTCCATTGCGGGGTCGCGAAAGTGTTGAAGATTCCGGAGTCATTCCAATTCCGGAGTGGTAACTCCGCAACACTGGTGGCAAGCACTAAACCACACACTCTTTGCGCTATTAGCATTGTGTGATGACTGGTTGTTATTTTACTCTTCTGCCACCCCTATATTACATATGTTAACGCGATTCCTTGCCCGACATAACGCCTGTGTAGAGTATTTTTGCGATGGAGTTATAAGCACCAGCGTGACGCTGTGGTGGAAGACCCGACTGCCACGCAAAAGGCGCGGATACTAGAAATTTGTTTCTCATTTAATTCTTTCTTATACCACGCGCTAGCGGTTACGTACACCGGCGGCTGCGGACAACTATGGAGCCAAAATCGGCTGTTGTGATCTCATAACAGCTTTCGCTGTAACAAACTTCAGCGCCGACAATGCCCTCTCCACTTTGGCCTGCTTGACAGGCGCGCAAAAGTCCACTTGCGTTAATATAAACATCTCTGGCTGCTACTGTTCTCGTTTTTCGCACAATTTCAACATATCTTTGCTTTGGATTTCCTGTCTGAGGTACGCGCTAATACTATACCCTGAGATATGCTCACATTGCATGAGCTCAGTTGTTCCGGATTGCGAAATTTTCTCGTGAACCGAAAAACGATTGAAAAAATTTCGGTTTCACTCCGGAACGAAATAATAAATAACGTTTCGGTTGCGTTTTCGTTCCGGTCAAAAATATCGTTTTTTTCGTTTTTCGTTTTTGGTTTTCGTTCCGTTCCGACACTCTGGCTACAAACGCGTTTCAAACGCACTGCATTGAGGCGGTGGCGCAGGGAGGACAGAGAGCGAACGGCGAGAGAAAGAGCGGCGAAGCACTGCACCTACCCCTCCTACACTCTCTCCACACACGGGAGCTCCGCCGAGCTCCCACGATGCGAGCGCGCTCCTCCTCTCCACTCACTCTCCGCTACTCCGCCTGCACCACCTGCTCCGGTTGCTAGGGGCGAGGATAAGCGCGCGCGCCCGCAGCTGTTGCTATGGGAGTGGGAGTGAGAGCGGAGAGGCGCGCGGAGAACGCCGGATGCCTCACATAGCCCGACTAACAAATGCATTCACATTTAAAAGAGAAAAGATGACGTGGGCATAGGGGTCCTCGGTGTTCGATCGGGAGCGCCTGAGGCGGGCACGAGCGTCGCCGGCCTGTGTTCCGGGCGCTCGGGCTCCCTTTGTTCTACGGCATCGCACTGTAGTCTCGTGCTCAATCGCTCTACGGCATCGCACCGTAGTCACCGGCCATTCAAGGACACGTCCTAGGAAATGGATGGCAGGCGCGAACACCCGCAGCGGCCAGGGAGCGTCATCGGCTTGTGCACCGAGCGCAGCGTCCTACGGCACCGCTCCGTAGCCCTTGCCTGAGCCAGGTCCTATTCCCGGGAAACGCTGACCAGCCTCAAGTACCTGCGACGCACAGGTCAATGAACCCTATGCCTTCCAGCCTCAACGATAACGCCAGCTCGCGTTCCACAACAGAGAACGCCTTCGTCACCGACTTGTACGCCGACGTTGACTCCAGTGACCAACGCAACGCCTCCACTCATCTCGCATCGGCACAGAACGCTGTGAGTTAAGCGACGAACGCTTCACACGGTTTAGCGACTACTATAACTTGTTTGTTGTCTGTATCATAGCTTTGTTTAGTGCCGGTATGTTTTATGTTTGCAGTGGTTGGGGTAACAATGTGTTTTTCTTTTTGTGTGTAATTAAAATAGGTGTGTGTAACGCTCTCGCCTTGTCCGTTCCTTCTGTCCGACTGTTGTCCGGACATCCGTGACAAGGAGACATCGACGCCAACCCGGACCAGCTGGCCAGCCGCAGACAACGAGGTTACCAACAGAGTATGGGCTTGTACCCGATAAGACCCAGGAGACAAAGGCCATGACCACGACGGCGGCAACGATGACAGCCCTTGTGCCACCGCCCGCGACAGTCGTGCTACAACAACGCAGGCAGCCGCCAACCTTCCGCGGATCATCATTTGAAGACCCGAAAAGCTGGCTCGTAGCGTTCGACCGCGTCGCCGTCTTCAATACCTGGACCATTGAAGACAAGCTACGGCACGTCTACTTCGCCTTGGAAGACGCCGCTCGGACCTGGTTCCAGAACCTGGCAACGTGGGACATTTTCCTCAGCAGGTTCCTAGCCACATTCACAAGCGTCGTCCGCAAGGAGCGGGCCGAGGCTCTGCTCGAAACCCGTGTGCAGCTGCCAAATGAAAACGTGGCGCTATTGACGCAAGAGATGACCAGTTCCACACGCTCATGCTACCATGCCCGAAGACAAGAAAGTTCGCCTCCTTATGCGTGGAGTGAACCAGGAGCTCTTCTCGGAACTCATGCGGAACCATAGGCGTATCTACCGGGGAGGGGGGCAAGGGGGGCGGAGGGAGAAACGAAGGGAGACACACACCAGGTGCTTGATGCATGCCTCCTTTCCTGCTTAGAATGCTGTGTTAGAGCAAGATGGCGAGTTGGGACTGCTGGTTTACGTCCATGTTTGGAAAATTAGGTTGAAGCACACTGAAAAAAAAACGTGGACAGTAGAAGTGGACAGGAGTAAGCGCTATTCTCACACTCACACACATAAGCACAATTTAGCTTCACTTCATCCTTGCGTTTGATTAAGTGAAGCTAATGAGACGACGCTTACATATTGCAGAATGGTTGTGCCAGATCCTAAATTTTGTCATATTGCACTGTTAGTTGTTTGACCACAATTTTGCGAATGATGAATCGTGCAACAAAAAGTGTTCTTTAAGGTACGTTGGATACTATATAGCTGCATTTTAATTACCGCGATATTTACGTTGTTTTGCCGCTTCTGAATAATGTTATATAGTCGAATGCTATATCTCATTTCGTGATTTTTACGTTTCTAGCTGCACAGGAATCGTTGCTGTTTTACATAATAAATTATGACATGACCACTTTTGTCTGTCAATCTACTGAGCTCTCACTCTGTAATAGTAACTGTAATTACTATAACAGAGAGGGCTTCCTAAAAACGTGCACTATTAAAACTGCATGCGCAAAAACAAAACAGGTAAAAGAAAACAGATCCTGCATGACGTCTTAAAAACGTTTAGAAAACGACTTTTCAAAGACGATGCAATGGGAAATTTTTATTTTAAAAACGGGATTTTTTGCGACGTTTTTAAAACGTTTTCTCGATCGTCTTAAAAACGTTTAGAAAACGTTTTTTCAAAGGCGATGCAATGGGATATTTTTATCTGTTTTAAAATGGGATTTTTGCGACATTTTTAAAACGTTTTCTAGATCGTTTGAAAAACGTTTTTTAGATAGTCTTCGAAACGTTTTCTAGATGGTCTTAAAAACGCATTCTAGCCGGACATTAGACGAGATATAAAACGTTTTCCAGACCTTTAGCTTCTATTCCGTGACGTTTTCTAAAAGTTTTATCGTCTGGGATAAACGTTTATAAAACGTCATTTATCCGTTTTGTGCTACCTGGGATGGGCCTACGCAGATTCGCCGTCAACGCACCGCGTCCACAGCGCGGTGAGCGGCCACGGGACATCGCCCACTACTTGGCCACCACTGAATGGGCATGTATCGAGAGAGGAGGGAGACGTCACGTCGGCCGACGTGGCCGTGTCGTGCTCGCCACTTTATTCCAAGGCAAACGGCGGAGCGGCGGCGGCGGCTGCCGGCGTCCACACCACCAGGAGCGTTAGCGCGTTCTTTTCTACCTCGCGCCTCCAGCGCAAGGCATGAGCTGCGCGAGAGGCGCGGCGCGGTGGCGGGAAACTGATGATGATTATGAAAGGCAATGATGATGGCGCTACAGATTACCCCTTCCCGCAGAAATGAACCCGTAATGATAACTATAGGGGCGTGTTCATGACGCGGGACGAAGGAGTCCGTGGACAGTCCAAGTACTCAATCTAACGAGGCGTTCTGGGTGACCAAGTCTTCTGACGGTAGAGCTGAGCAGCGAGAGATGACACTCCGGACAATATCGAAACGTAGCTTTTATGAATAACCCGTCGTCATTTTCACCTTCCAAACCATATCCCCACTACCCATTATTTCCAGCACAGTTATCTCCCCCGGGAAAAGAAGCCGTCCCGGCTACCTAGGCGTACGATAGCACAGTGGGATAATATCGCTTTAAACGTTCTACATGCGCAATTTCGCGGTTGCGACGACGCTTATCGGAAGGTGGTTCAAGAGGCTTCTCGATATTGTCACGTGGTCGTGACGTCGACGAAGGCAGCAGTCAGCACGTCGAGATGAAACTCTTTATTAGGCCGAACTTGTGGCCGAGAAACTGAAAGCTACAGCAATACACTGATAGCGGCGAACAGAGCGTCGACCGTCGATGAAGTGACAAGCGGTCAAGCGTGTCGGCTTTTATACAGGCGCTATCGAAATTTCCAGCGATATCGCTGGTGGCGGCGTTATCTCTCGACAAAGCTGGAACATTCGCGTGCGGCGCGCAATCTTAACAAAACGATCTACTACAATCGCGAAGTTTCTCGAACACTGCTTCGCGGACAGCGTCGAGCGTTGGTAACCGTCCTTGCTGGTCAAACCCGAATACATCAAAATAAAAGAACAAGTGGGCGTGGTATTCCCCCCTCTGAAAAGGCATCGTCCCGAGGCTTGTGAAAGAACAAAAAGAAAAAAAAACAAGTGCCTATATAAATAAATTACAATAACAAAGGAAAAAGTACAGTCCCCAGGTTCGCTAACGCGCAAAAAAACGGCTTAAGGCGTACGACGTGAACGACTTCAGCTCGTGCGCGGCGTCGCTGGTAGTTCGTAATGCCGTCCGGGATGACACCGTAGTAAAGAGCGCCGAGACGTCGAAGAACCTTGTATGGCCCGAAGTATCGCCGAAGGAGTTTTTCGCTAAGCCCACGTCGGCGTATCGGCGTCCAAACCCAAACACGTTCGCCGGGCTGGTATTCCACGAAGCGTCGTCGAAGATTGTAGCGACGGCTGTCGGTGTACTGCTGGGTCTTGATGCGCAGGCGTGCGAGCTTTCGAGCTTCTTCGGCACGTTGTAAGTAAGCGGCGGCGTCGAGGTTTTCTTCGTCGGTGACGTTCGATAGCATGGCGTCGAGCGTCGTCGCCGGGCTCCTTCCGTAGACCAACTTGTACGGCGTCATCTGCGTTGTTTCTTGGACGGCCGTGTTGTAAGCGAAGGTCACGTACGGAAGGACGGCGTCCCACGTCTTGTGCTCAACGTCGACGTACATGGCCAGCATGTCGGCGATGGTCTTATTGAGACGCTCGGTCAGGCCGTTGGTCTGTGGGTGGTACACGGTGGTCCGGCGGTGGCTTGTGTACAGGGCTGGGCAGAGATACTCAGAAAAGTATTCCGGAATACAGATATCGAAATACACGAACTGGAAGCCTAAAATACAGATACTGAGATACATTTGCCTTTAACGTAACGGGATATTTCGGAGATACTTTTGCAATAAGACGAAAAAAGTATTCCGGAATACAGTTACAGCGATACAGATACTGGAGTACTTTTTTTTTATTTGAAGGATGCTCATACTACGCAAAGACACTATTAGTGCAGCATATTGTTGTACGTAGCGTGTATTAGCGCGGCACATAAAAGAAAGGGACAGGACACAGACGTAGAGATAGGTAGGCGCTAAACTTCCAACTGTTTATTTCATGCCAATCACACCCATTTTATACATCCACGAGAAAGCACAACTCATCTTGCACGTGTTCTTAAACCAAGGAACGTCATCTCCTTTTCCGAGAAGGAAATCGATGACGAGCTTACACACAAGTCCTAATTCTTTTATAGCTTCGGCTCTTTCATCTCCCGTGTGAGCCGATCCTAGACTACCGATAACAATGCAGCTATACAGATCAGGGGAGCACCCACAGCCTTTGCAGTGTGCCGCCAGGAACCCTCCGGCCGTAAGCTTATTTCTCGCGTTATAGCAGTGCTCGCGCAATCTGTCATTCAGACACCGTTTTGTCTGCCCAATATAGTACATCCCGCAGGATAAAGAAAACTTGTAGATGACACAGGATACACAATCAACGAATCTAACGTGGTGTTTCTTATCACAAGCTGGGGGAGCAACATTTCTTGGACAAGTTAGCTTGCAAAGCTCCCTAGTTTTTTAGGCGCTGAAAAAAACGACGCGTACGTTAGCCCTCTGGGCCACTTTCTTTAAGTTGTGAGAAACTGCGTGCATGTAAGGAATCACACCTACTTTGCAGCCTGAGTACGCGGAAACTTCACGCCTGTTTTCTTTGCGAGACTCCTTGAGAATGCGTTCGGCTACGGAAGCCTGTAGCAGAATTGGGTAGCCCGCGTCGTTACACGCTTGCTTTGGGTGTCGAAACTGGACGCCATCTTGTGGTGACACGATTGGTCAGGGCATTTTTAAAACACAAGTTCGCTATGCCCTCTTAATGAGTTTGAATGCGCGGAAGCGAAGGAAGAAGAGGCTTTTTGCTCGCGGCTCATACCACCAGCACGGGTGTGTTTCTGAGAGAAATAACCTGAGGTCCAAAAACCGAATAGAGCCGTCTTGCGGAAGTTCGCAAGTGACCTCAGGGGCCAAGGCATTGCTTAATCGCGGGCAACACCTCATCAACCCTCGCTTCTACGTCCCAGAAGTGCAGTCAATTAAAAACAGGAAGTCGTCGACAAGCGAAACTTTGCACACTTTGGTGTTTTGTAGCGTTTTAGACAAGGTAATGCTAAGACCAGATAAAAACAAATCACTAAGAATGGTGCTATACACGAACCGATACACACGCCCTTTTTTTGCAAGTACAGTGCGTTGTTCCACAAATAAAGGTGGACGATAAGTAAAACGATAAGTTCTAAAAAATGACTCATTGACAATGAGCTTCGTTTTGGAAGCGCGTGGCGCCATATTCATGTGGCATGTTCAATGGAAGACAACAGAACACTGTAAGGGATTGAATAATACAAATCTTTATGTCTACCGAAAACGCTTGGTAGCCTGTACGAGGATGGTCCTTCAAGAACCCAACCACTTGATCAGAGTTCCTAATCAAGAACGGATCATTCACGGGCAAACAGTTAAGCTTGGCTTGAAGAAACAAAGCGACTGACTTCTGCCAGGTGTCATTCTCCGATACAATTACCCTTACGGACGTCTGGTTTGTGGGTTTTAGCACTGAACAATACCTGAAGGTGACATCGCTTGCTATCATTAATACTTTTCCGCATTTTATCGAGATTGAGCCTACCACAAAGTTTTTTTGGCCTGCACCTTAACCTTAGTCAAAGTGATGTCATCATTTCGTTTAAAAACACTGGAGATGGCCTCGTCTGCCTTAGCACAAAACGTGCCTGTAGGCAAAACGGCGAAGCCACCTTCCTTCTCGGCGGGTAAAACACACAACGCACTGCTAGTCAAAAAATCCGCAACACGTTGACAGAGTGTTTGGGACGCATGATATTATGACGTGAAAGTTTTAGCGCCTACCTATCTCTACGTCTGTGTCCTGTCCCTTTCTTTTATGTGCCGCGCTAATACACGCTACGTTCATGGATGACCAACTCGCCCGATCAGCAACCCTTTGAACTTCATATGTTTAATTAAAGTTAAAGCGCATCGAAACATTCAGTTCATTTATTTATTTATTATAGTACCTCAGCGCCATTAGACATTGCAGGGGAGGGGGCGGACAAAGTAATAATGACATAATTACAAGTTGAATTGCAATAAAAATACACTATTTCACAGCAACAGTAACAAGGATTGGTCACCGAAATCGACATATTTGGCGAACAAACTAAGCTATGCTAGAAATAGCACACTTTAAGCATAATAGCGTTTGCTGTCGGGCTAGTTGGTGCATAGCTGAACTTCAATTGGGCGCAAATGTTAAACAGGAACGTAGAAGACACGTAAGACACGGACAAGCGCACATTCGCAACTAAATTTTATTCTTCCGAAAGCTTAGCTTAAGAACCCTCAAGCATGCGCACAACACCACAAAAGCAAAATCAATCTGATACCCCCGCTTGATCAAAACCTATCCACCAAAAAACTACTCATTTTGATAAAGAGTTATAGAAGGAACACTGACACACAGATCGCCAGCTTTCTGTATGTACATAGCCTCAGCCAATTCCCTTGCCACTTTGTATTTGCTTTCCGCAAAATGCGCACGCTGCCCAGTAGTGGTTTACACTACTGGGTTCTGAACCACTTTAAAGCAAATCACTCGAATCACTAATTAACACCAGTGAATTGAAAAAAAAAATACATTTATTTGAAGATCTGCTTTGCTGAGAAGGTTGCTGTGTAGGCTTCTCAAATAGGCTGTCTTCTAACAGCGTCGGTTCAGCCTCAGCAGAAGACTCAGGAAAGAAGAAAAAGTCATGCCTACCGCTGAAGGCGAGCACAAATTCGTGTTACAGTGAATAAATATCGCCTTCATAGCCGGATTGCCCTGCAGCGTGGCGATATCTCATCTCGGGTCATCTAGATACCGAAACGCTTCCGCCCTCACTTGGGTTGTTCTGACTGTTCAGAATCCGAAGTCTGTCCCCATCTCGAATCACTAAGCCGTCTGACCCTGTCGGCTTCAATGAAGCTGTCACCAACCACCGACGCTACCAGCACCCATTTCAGAAAGCCGCAACAGTCGAAGTCGGCTCCGGCGGTGGGGGAGCCAGCTACCACAAAGACCGTGTTCAGGCATGTAATCAATTAGGAACGCACCCTGAAATTGGAGAGGTGGCTGAAAGCGCATCAAAGATAGCCATCTTCTAGTCACTTCCGCCGCGACTACGGGAACTCCTTTTGGAAAGTGCCGCCGCTTGAGAACTCAACGCACGCGAAGGCGTGCTGCACTGACCTTAGAAGACAGCGACTTTTGTCGGCGGAGGCCGACAACACTGCCCCCGCGATTCTGCCGTCTGCGGCGTTCGCGCGCTTTACCACATGGACCATCTGTGCTTGAGGGGAAACCTCGCCGCCCTATCTGTCGGCGACCGGCGGCGCGCCTTTGCTTGTCTTGGGACAAAAAGAAAAAAAACGCCGTTCCCCCATTGGAAAACACGCCTCAACTCATTTCCGCCACACAACAATACAATGTAACGAGATACCCATGTCCTGCATAGTATCGCGATACAGGCGATACATCGTAAGTGTATTTCACTACTGAGATACAAATACATTTTTCCATATCTCGATACAGGAATACAGATACTCGAAAGTATCTCTGAAAATACTATCGCGATACTCTTGTATCGCGATACTGCCCAGCCCTGGTTCATGTTCGCATATAATAATATTTTTCGAAAAAACAGCCGGTATCGCATAGCGTATTAATGATAACTGTGCGTACGATCGCTTGTTAGTGCTACGAAATCACAATCCTTCGATTACGCTTTGCACCCCAACTAACGTTCCGCAGCGCAAAACTGGCTGGGACAGCCCGTCGGCGTCTCTCACAGGCGCGCGCGTCGGCTAGAGACGCCGCTCGGCATAGCATGGTCCTACGGCTATCGCCGTCTGGTGGCCGCCGGTGAAGGCATCATTCTCCGTGCCACCGCGACGCCCGCGGTCGGCACACTAGTAAGTATATTCTAGGCACTATAACGTCACCGCTCTCGTCGATACTGGAGCCGACTATTGCGTCATCAGTGGGCCCTTCGCCACGAAGTTGAAGAAAGTTAAGACTGCTTGGGAAGGCCCCGAAATCCGTACCGCTGGAGGCCATCTAATAACGCCGTCTGGAGTCTGCACAGCAAGAATCACAATCAATGATCGCACGTATCCTGCGAGTTTCGTAATCTTGCAGCACTGCTCCAGGGACGTCATACTTGGCATGGACTTCTTAAACCATCACGGCGACGTATCGACTTAAGAACCAAGTCGATAACCCTATCGTCGGCCAAAACTACACCGCCGTATACGAACCATGTCAACATGCCCTGAACGTGCTCGAGGATCAAGTTAGCATCCCGCCCCGCTCCAGCGTCATAATTCCCGTCAGCAACGAAAAAAACTGGAGGACATCGAAGGTATCATCGAGAGCGATCAGCGTTTGCTGCTAGACCGCGACATTTGCGTCGCAAGGGGCATTGCTCGGTTACATGAAGGAAAGAAAGCGTGATGCTAACAAACTTCAGCCCAGAATACAGACACCTGAGCAAGGGCACGACGATTGCATACATCGAAGAAATCTTGGCCGCCAGCGATGCGCTTGTTTTTTTCAGATTCTGACGAAGCCACGACGACGACCCCAATACCTGAGCCACCCTTCAACGTAAACCCAAGTCTTCCCGCCCGCCAACAGCAACAGCTTCGATGTATTCTGCAGGAATACAAGGACTGTTTCTCGTTGTCATCGCGGGTCCGACAAACACTCGTTGCTAAGCACCGCATTATAACGGAAGAAAATGCTCGACCACTCCGTCAGAATCCCTACCGGGTTTCGACGCGGGAACGGGAGGCCGTTAAGACACAAGTCGACGAAATGCTACGCGACGACATCATCCAGCCGTCCCAAGAGCCCGTGAGCGTCTCCCGCGGTGTCAGTGAAGAAGAAGGATGGGACCCTATGTTTTTGCGTCGATTATCGTCGCCTGAACAACATCACAATGGACGTGTACCCTCTCCCACGGATAGACGACGCCCTGGATCGACCCCACAACGCGAAGTACTTTTCTTCGATGGACCTCAAAACCGGCTACTGGCAAATCGAAGTCGACGAGAGAGACCGCGAAAAGACTGCCTTCATAACACCGGATGGCCTGTTCGAGTTCAAGGTCATGCCCTTCGGTCTTTGCTCGGCACCTGCGACTTTCCAACGAGTCGTGGATACAGTGTTAGCTGGCTTGAAGTGGCAAACTTGCCTTGTTTACTTGGACGACGTCGTTGTGTTTTCCTCGAGCTTCGACGAACACCTCCGGCGCCTCGAATCCGTACTTCAAGCAATCAAGAACTCCGGGCTCACCCTGAAACCAAAAAAGTGCCGCTTCGCGTACGAGGAGCTCTTGTTTTTGGGACACGTGATCAGCAAGACAGGAGTGCGCCCAGACCCGCAGAAAACCGCTGCCATCGCCGCTGTCCCGCCACTCGCCGACAAGAAGGCCGTGCGCCGATTGGTCGGCCTTTCCAGTCCCTCCATCCGCGGTGCAGCGGATGGAGGGACTGGAAAAGGTTATCAGTTATGCTAGCCGGTCGCTGTCTAAGGCAGAGGCCAACTATTCCACAACAGAAAAGGAGTGCCTCGCCATCATCTGGGCTACGTCAAAGTTTCGCCCCTACCTCTAGGCAGGCCCTTCAAAGTTGTGAGCGACCATCACGCCTTGTGTTGGCTAGCTAACTTGAAGGACCCTTCAGGTCGCCTCGCACGGTGAAGCCTAAGACTTCAAGAATTCGACATTACCGTTGTGTACAAGTCCGCAAGGAAACATTCCGACGCCGACTGCTTGTCTCGTGCCCCCGTCGACCCAACACCGCCCGATGACCAGGATGATGACAGCTTCTTGGGAGCCATAAATGCCGACGACTTCGCCGACCGACAGCGAGCCGACCCGGAACTGAAGGGTCTAGTGGAATACCTGGAGGGCAGGACCATCGTTGTCCCAAAAGTATTCAGGCGATGATTGCATCATTTTCCTTGAAAAACAACGTCCTCGTAAAGAACTTCTCTCCGGCCCGAGCCAGCTACCTTAACGTTGTACCTTCGGGACTGCGACCAGAAATTCTGCATGCCCTGCACGACGACCCGACGGCTGGACACCTCAGAGTTTCGCGCACGCTCGCACGAGTACAGGAAAAGCACTACTGGCCGCGCCTTGCCGCCGACGTCACTCGCTACGTAAGGACGTGCCGAGACTGTCAGCGACGGAAGACACCGCCCACAAGACCAGCAGGCTTCCTTCAGCCGATCGAGCCTCCTCAGCGACCATTCCAGCAGATCGGGAAGACCTCCTGGGGCCGTTCCCAACGTCGACTTGCGGAAACAAATGGATCATCGTCGCTACCGACTACCTCACCCACTAAGCCGAAAC
The DNA here is from genome assembly GCF_013339695.2 of Rhipicephalus sanguineus. NCBI lineage: Eukaryota > Metazoa > Arthropoda > Arachnida > Ixodida > Ixodidae > Rhipicephalus > Rhipicephalus sanguineus. The sequence continues at coordinate 144,284,216 of NC_051186.1, read as the reverse complement.
AAAAGCCCTGCCCAAAGCCAGTGCCGCTGAGGTAGCCAAGTTCTTCGTTGAGAGCATCGTCCTTCGACACGGCGCCCCAGAGGTTCTCATCACCGACAGAGGTACGGCGTTTACGGCTGACCTAACTCAGGCGATCTTGGAATACAGCCACACAAGCAGGGCTGGGCAGTATCGCGATACAAGAGTATCACGATAGTATTTAAGAGATACTTTTGAGTATCTGTATTCCTGTATCGAGATACATTTGAAGAATGTATTTGTATCGCAGTAGTGAAATACTTTTACGATGTATCGCCTGTATCGCGATACTATGCAGGACATGGGTATCTCGTTACATTGTTTTTTTGTGTCGGAAATGAGTTGAGGCGTGTTTCCAATGGGGGAATGGCGTTTTTTTTTTCTTTTTTGTCCCAAGACAAGCAAAGGCGCGCCGCCGGTCGCCGACAGATAGGGCGGCGATGGTTTCCCCTCAAGCACAGAAGGGTCCATGTGGTAAAGCGCGCGACGCCGCAGACGGCAGAATCGCGGGGGCAGTGTTGTCGGCCTCCGCCGACAAAAGTCGCTGTCTCTTAAGGTCAGTGCAGCACGCCTAATTTTTTTCGGGTGGCAAGCCATTACTTCGCGACTCCCCGCGCGGATACCGCCTTGGAACAGGCTTTGCAATGCTTCGCGTGCGTTCAGTTCTCAAAGCGGCGGCACTTCCAAAAGCAGTTGCCGTAGTCGCGGCGGAAGTGACTAGAAGATGGCTATCTTTGACGCGCTTTCAGCCACCTCTCCAATGTCAGGGTGCGTTCCTAATTGATTACATGCCTGAAACGGTCTTTGTGGTAGCTGGCTCCCCCACCGCCGGAGCCGACTTCGACTGTTGCGGCTTTCTGAAATGGGTGCTGGTAGCGTCGGTGGTGGTGACAGCTTCATTGAAGCCGACAGGGCCAGACGGCTTAGGATTCCGAAGATGGGGACAGACAGAACAACCCAAGTGAGGGCGGAAGCGTTTCGGTATCTAGATGACCCGAGATGAGGTATCGCCACGCTGCAGGGCAATCCGGCTATGAAGGCGATATTTATTCACTATAACACGAACTTGTGCTCGCCTTCAGCGGTAGGCAGACTTTTCTTCTTTCCTGAGTCTTCTGCTGAGGCTGAGCCGACGCTGTTAGAAGACAGCCTATTTGAGAAGCCTACACAGCAACCTTCTCAGCAAAGCAGATCTTCAAAATAAATGTGTATTTTTTCTCAATTCACTGGTGTTAATTAGTGATTCGAGTGATTTGCTTAAAGTGTGCTATTTCTAGCATAGCTTAGTTTGTTCGCCAAACATGTCGATTTCGGTGACCAATCCTTGTTACTGTTGCTGTGAAATAGTGTATATTTATTGCAATTCATACTTGTAATGTCATTATTACTAATTATGTACTTTGTCCGCCCCTCCCCTGCAATGTCTTAATGGCGCTGAGGGTACTATAATAAATAAATAAATGAACTGAATGTTTCGATGCGCTTTAACTTTAATTACAACAATATGCTGCACTAATAAGTGTCTTTGCGTAGTATGAGCATCCTTCAAATAAAAAAAGTACTCCAGTATCGGTATCGCTGTAACTGTATTCCAGAATACTTTTTTCGTCTTATTGCAAAAGTATCTCCGAAATATCCCGTTACGTTAAAGGCAAATGTATCTCAGTATCTGTATTTTAGGCTTCCAGTTCGTGTATTTCGATATCTGTATTCCGGAATACTTTTCTGAGTATCTCTGCCCAGCCCTGAATGACCACAAATGCTAAATTCACGGCAATTTGTAGCTAATTACCATACATTTACTAATGATCTGTTTATTTACCTCAGGACACATATTTAACTAATTATCTATTTAATCAGCTAACGACACATATTTTACTCATTATCTATTTAATTACCTAAGGACACATTATTTTACCAATTATCTAGTAATCCCCTAACGACGCTCAGTGTAGCAATTATTGAAGTGTTTCTCGCAAACGACAGCCGCCGGAGTTAGTCTTCGATTTGTGCTCTTTATATTATTCTCCCGCTCGGCTAAACTTAATTAAATTTCTGTGACCACAGGAGCGCTGAATAATGAGACCCGCTCGTTGTTTGAGCGGTAGCCACTCGTACCATATGGGACAAAACAGGTGCTGTCTTTACGCCTCGTTTTCTGCGACCACATCGCGGTTCTGTGAACAGAAACAAGTGCGGAGCGCGCGCACAGAAAAGAAACCAAGCAATGACATGGGGAGACACAATAAGCTACTGGCTCGAAAGCGACAACGCCCCACAAGTTTACCGCAACGGAATATTTCTTAACTCCGTGATCACAACCGACTGCGCTTATGAACGGGCATCCGAAGCGCAATTGAGCGACGCGCGAGCAACGCGCGCGCTTGGCTTGATGCGCCGCTCGGTTAGCATGGTCCCTAAGGGTGTCGCCGTCTGGTGGCGTCCGGCGGAAGGCATCACCGTCGGTGCCAGCGTCTCCCATTGGAAACGCTCGGCGGTCGGCACACTAATAAGTATATTCTAGGCACTCTAGTGACGTTGTGGCCGTCGATGAGAACGTCGAGGTCGCTAGTTTGTCGTCTTGCGTTGCGGTTGGGTCGTGGCGTCGGGTCACGGCTCCATCGGTTTGTTCCACTGCTTCGACCTTGCGTCGTCAGGTCTCCTTCGGGCCGTGAAGTTTCGACGTCAGGGCTTCGTTCGGCTTGCGGCGTGTTCTTTAGGTTTCGTTGCGGCGGTGTCGTCGGCGGCGGAGGATCTTCGGCAGTTCGTCGTACAGCAACCGCACCTCCATCGGTTGCTGCCCTTAGTTTTCCGGATACGGGCTAGGCGACCGGCCCCGGTTTGGGCCAGTGTACTGCCGGCAATGTGGTGACATGTAGCGGCCGGGCGACGGCGATCGGGAAGGTCGTCGTTCTTGCCACTGTGTTTCGGTGAGGTAGTCGTTGCTGTCGCGAGGCCGTTCGCCTGGCTGCGGGCGCGGCGCGTTTACGGCGAAACCGCGTAGCCCCATCTGTCGGTACTGGCAGCGGCGGTACATGCGGCCGGCCTCCCCGCTGTGGTAGCAGAGCGGGCGGTTGTCAGGGGCGCGCCAAACATCGGTCTTCCTCGGCGTGTATCGCTGGCCGGCTGGCGGGCGGTATGACGTCGCTGTTAACGGCGGTGGTGCCTCGCGGCGGAACTGCTGGGGCGGCGCGGCGTCTCGACGTGGTCGAGGAAGGGGGCGTTGCGTCGGGCTGCAGCAGCATAGCTCATTGCTTGCGGCTGCGGCTCTGCTAGCTGAGGCGCGCCCAGTGACTGCTGGATCTCCTGGCGCACGACGTCGGCGATGGAATCTACTTGAGGTTGCTGTGAAGGTAGAATTTTTCGCAACTCCTCTTGCACGATTGCTCGGATCGTCTCGCGCAAGTCGCCAGAGCCGAGGGCATGAATAGCTGCGCTGTCCTTAAATGCGCGGCGATTGTACTGCCGGCTGCGCATCTCGAGCGTCCTCTCGATGGTTGTTGCCTCCGCGAGGAATTCTTGGATGGTCTTGGGTGGGTTCCTGATCAGTCCCGCGAACAGCTCCTGCTTGATACCTTGCATGAGGAAGCGAACTTTCTTCTCCTCGGGCATGTGAGGGTCTGCGTGGCGGAACAGTCTCGTCATTACTTCTGTGAAGAGTGCCACGTTTTCGTTTGGCAGCTGCACGCGGGTTTCGAGCAGAGCCTCGGCCCTCTCCTTGCGGACGACGCTGGTGAATGTTGCCAGGAACCTGGTGCGAAAAACGCCCCATGTCGTCAGGGTTCGCTCTTGGTTCTCGAACCAGGTCCGAGCGGCGTCTTCCACAGAGAAATAGACATGCCTTAGGTTGTCTTCGCTGGTCAAGGCATTGAAAACGGCGACTCGGTCCTAGGCTTCGAGCCAACTTTCCGGGTCTTCGAACGACGATCCGCGGAAGGTTGGCGGCTCCTTAGGGGTCCGGAGAAGGATCGGTGCGGGCGGCACAGCGTCTGTCATCGTCGCTGTGGTCGAGGTCAGGGTCTTTGTTTGCCGGATATTTTCAGGTAGAGGCCCGTGCTCTGGCGGTAGGCCTTGTTGCCTGCGGCTTGCTCGCTGCTCGGCCTTGGCGTCGATGTCTTCTCCGCGCTGTGGGCTGGGTTCACGGCTTGGCGGGGGCGTCCGGAACGTGAACGAACAGCACCTCCACCAGATGTCACGTGGTCGTGACGTCGACGAAGGCAGCAGTCAGCACGTCGGGATGAAACTCTTTATTACGCCGAACTTGTGGCCGAGAAACTGAAAGCTACAGCAATACACTGATAGCGGTGAACAGAGCGTCGACTGTCGATGAAGTGACAAGCCGTCAAGCGTGTCGGCTTTTATACAGGCGCTATCGAACTTTCCAGCGATATCGCTGGTGGCGGCGTTATCTCCCGACAAAGCTGGAACATTCGCGTGCCGCGCGCATTCTTAACAAAACGATCTACTACAGTCGCGAAGTTTCTCGAACACTGCTTCGCGGACAGCGTCGAGCGTTGGTAACCGTCCTTGCTGGTCAAACGCGGATACATCAAAATAAAAGAACAAGTGGGCATGGCAATATATAGTTTACGGGAGATGTTTGGTTCCCTACACGGTAGTGACCCTGATACTTTAACATTAGTTTCGAGGACAACCCAGGGGTCGTGGCATGCACCCAAATCCACACAAGCGAGCCAGGCGCATATGATGCAGGCGCGATGGCAGGATCACAGTGATGCTTCTGGCGCTGCTGGTCCTCTGACGTCAATATACGGGAGAGCTTTCGATACTCTTCTGCGTGTGCAGCAGCCTGGGATAGGGTAGTAAATTCTGAGGCATCAGGGCGATACAAAAGAATGGTATCCAGGGTGGAGGATGGTTCGTGCGCATAAAGTAGGAAGAAGGGGGAAAATCCTGTGGCGGCCTGCGTGGCGGAATTGTAAGTATATGTGACAAATGGGAGAACATGGTCCCAATTGCTATGGTCAGATGCGACGTACATTGCCATCATGTCACCAAGAGTGCGATTGAAGCGCTCAGTCAGAGGCACGGGGTCTTTATGATCTTTCCGGCGGGCGACACTGGGAGAAGCGCAGCTGGCGAAGAACTGGGCGAAAGTACCCATTTCAGAAAGGAGAACGTTTGGGCGTGTTAGTTATTCATCGTTCAGCAGCAACCATAGCGCAACAAAGAACACGGGACAAGGAAGTGACCAGGACAAGCGCTCACTATCAACAAGTCGTCGTGGGACCCGTACCCAGGCGGGTCCCACGACGACTTGATGGGGCCTCTCGGTCGCGCACCGGGTGTCGCGAGTGAGCGCGGCTGGCAGCGGTGCCCGCAGATAGATTTGAGGGCTGGTTCATAAGGGCCGGTGCGTTTGATGTGCGCGAAACAATGCGAAATGGCACAGTTAAACCACGACGACCAACCACCGACGAGTAATTGCTGCGATGGGTCTTTCCAGTGCCGGCAGAGCGCTGACGCGGATGTTGGTACATTATCATTGTGCCCTGAGCGGTGTCCAAAGATGCGTCGACTTGGTCGCTTACGTTGGCAGTGGGTCGGTAGTGCTGGTGTGGATTTCGTCGTCGGCTCAATGTCGACCTCAGCGTTGTTTTGCGTCCGGTGTGCTGGCACGGGCACGCAAGTCGACGGATGCAGAAACGTCGTGGTCCAAGAACCATGCCACGTGTAATACGAGTAGTGATGGGGTGTACGGCCTGTCGGGCAGCGGTAGAAGACGCTTGCGCCGTATCGAAGGGCATGCCTGCATTCAAGTTGCATTCGTGCTGGTTCGTGTCCCCAGTCAAGGACTCCGGAGGAGGGATTTCGTGGAGCCCAGCAAGCAGGGACTCTGGATGAGGCTCAGTCGGTGCACCTGGGACCGCGGAAGGACCTTCGGTAGTCGGCGTACGAGGGTTGGTGTGAGAGTGAGCAACTGGGCGTGTTGGTATTGCATGATTCGAAATAGTAGGCGCAAATATGACGACAGTCGAAAAGGGAGACACACACACACAGGGCGCCACAGCCAACAATGTTCATTCTCTTAAGCTGTTTATTGGACAGCACTCGGCGACAATGAGCTATGGCGACAGTCAAGGCAAAGGCACGGGCTCTGAGCGCGAGCGGCGTTTAAAAGAGGACGACCCACTAGGAGCCGCTGGAGAGCGCAACCGTTAAACAGTACCAATTGCTTCGCCACAATTACCCCGGGTACGAAAAGGGAGCCGTCCGGCGACCTAACAGCTCGTCACTATAAGTGGGTCATAGTAGGCCTTGAGGCACTCCACGTTGACTATGTCGCGCCCTCGACGCGCATGTCCGAAGCTGGTTCGATGGGTTCGATCAGGTAGTTAACCGGGGATGTTCGCTCGACGACCCGGCAGGGGCCTTCGTATTTCGGCAGTAGTTTTGACGAGAGACCAGTTGCAGTGGTAGGGACCGAGAGCCATACGAGCGCTCCGGGGAGGAACGTGGACTCAGAAGTGGTGGTGCCACCGCGAAGGCTCTTCTGCCGCTCTTGTTCGTGCGTTGTAAAGGACTTTGCAAGCTCGCGACACTCTTCAGCAAGCCTGGCTGTGTTACAAGAAGAATCCAGAGATGGCGCAACCATCGCGTGCAGTGTCTTACGCAAGCCGCACGCTCCTTCGGGATTCTCCGCTTCCTCCCTCTCTGTTTATTTCCTCCTCCTCCTCCTCTATGAACTCCGAGCGGTATCAGGTTGCGTCTGGCCCTCGGGATCGCGGGCTGCTCCCCCGCCTCGGAACTCTCCACTCTGCATTCCTACCTCCATGTAGCCACGCCTATTCCTGTACCCCAACACTTATTAAACTCAGTTAATCCCCGTAACAAAAGCCCAGTGTTTTATCGGCCACTGAAATAAGACATAACAAAACATGGTGTCAGAAGTTAACCAGTTTTAAGTCAGCGCATAAGCCATGGAGAAGATTCCGGCACCAGCGAAATTCGACTCCAGGGGCAACGCTGCAGAACAATGGCGAGCCTTCAAGCAGAGCTTCACGTTGTACCTCAAGGCAACTAACACAGCTAGAGCATCATCTGACCGGCAAGTAGCACTTCTTTTGACCGTCGGAGGCTCTTCACTGCTTGATATATACAACACTTTGGACTTCGGGGAATCAACTGCAGAAAGACCAAACCCAGAATTCAATTATGCTCATGTCATCAGCCTTCTCGACGCGCATTTCTTACCAAAGCACAACGAACTGTACTCGCGATACGTCTTCAGAACTCGCATGCAACGGGTTGAAGAGCAGTTCGACAGCTTCGTAACTGATTTGAAGCTCAAAGCGCGCGACTGTGGATTTGGAAACGAACGAGAAAAAATGATCCGCGACCAGATCGTCTGTGGCATCTACGACGAAAAGGCTCGTGCCGACATTCTCAAATTAGAAGATCCAACACTAGAGAAGGTTGAAAAAGTGTGTCGAGCCCATGAAGCAACAGGAATTCAAATGCAAGCATTTAAAGAGGGTACTTCAAGCAGCAGCGATTCTGTGCACGCATTAAAGAAATTCGTCCATCGCACCAACGCCAAAACCTCAAAGTTTGCTAAAGGAATGCCACAGAAATCTACTGTACCAAAGTGCAGGTACTGCGGTGGTAGCCATGAGCGCAAACGAGAAGCATGCCCAGCTTGGAAGCAAACATGCAGCAAGTGCAAGGAACAAAATCACTTCGCAGCAGTTTGCAAAAGCAGCAAAGTAGTTGCGGGCCTGGCAGTAGATAGCGAAGACGAAACCATCTTGGCAATTCAAAGCAGCCAACCAAGATACATCCACACGTTCCTCACAGTGAATGGAAAGTCAGTAAAATTTCAAGTGGACAGCGGAGCAGCCGTAGACGTGATCCCAGCTAGACACGTCAACGCACAGCAAATAGAACCGTGCACAACGACACTGCGAACATGGAACGGAAGCAAAGTGCGCTGCTGGGGCAAAACTCAACTAGAAGTCACCACAGCGAACGGGCAGCGACATTCCGTAGAGTTTGTAGTGGTTAAAGAAGACCTCACTCCTCTGATTGGAAGAACAACAGCTGAGAAAATGGGACTGACAACTGTAGACTATAACCTCGTGGCCGCAATAGATGAAACTCCCGAAGAGCAGTGCAGTCAGATAATAGAAAAATACCCTGACGTCTTTGGAAACACTCTAGGAACACTTCCGGGAACTGTTCAGTTGGTGACTAAGCCAGATAAGCTTCCGAAAGCAATAACGAGTTGCAGAGTGCCTGTCAGCATTAAACCGCAAGTCGAAGACACGCTGACGGACCTGGAAAAAAGAGGTGTCATCAAAAGCGTAACAGAGCCAACGCAATGGGTCAGCAGAATGGTTGTCGCAACCAAGAAAAATGGACAAATGCGAATATGCATTGATCCGCAAGCGCTCAACGAGGCTCTCGAGCGAGAACGTCACACATTGCCCATTCTTGATGATGTTTTACCCGATCTTGCTAAAGCCAAAATTTTCTCAAAACTGGATTTGCGAGAAGGGTACTGGCAATGTTCTCTCGATGACGAATCAAGCTTGCTGACTACTTTCCAAACTCCGAAAGGTCGTTACCGATGGCTCCGCCTGCCATTTGGACTCGCGGTAAGCAGCGAAATATTCCAAAAGAGACTTCAAGTGGCACTTGAGGGACTTCCTGGTGTTCTCTGCATCGCAGATGACATTCTTGTCTTCGGAGTGGGCGAGAATGAAAAAGATGCTCAAGCGGACCACGACAGGAAGTTAGAAAGCCTACTTCAGAGATGCCGACAAATTGGAATCCGTCTCAACAAGGACAAAACACAGCTTCGAACCACATCAGTCGTCTTCCTAGGACACGTACTGACCAATAAAGGACTCAAAGTTGATCCAAATAAGGTCAAGGCAATACAGCAGATGCCAAAGCCAACTGATGTCCAAGGAGTACAGCGCTTCTGCGGTATGATGAATTACCTCTCCAGATTCCTGCCTGAAATTTCGCGTGTATTGGAGCCTTTGAGGAAACTCACTGTCAAAGATGCACCATGGCACTGGGGGAAACTGCAAGAAGAAGCATTCGAAAAGGCAAAAGAGTCCGTGACAAGAGCTCCTGTTCTAGCCTATTTCGATCCACGAAAGCAGCTGGAAATCCAGTGTGATGCGAGCGATCTTGGACTCGGAGCAGTTCTTCTTCAGGATCGACAGCCAGTCTCCTTCGTCAGCAGAGCACTGACACCGACGGAAGCTCGATATGCACAAATAGAAAAGGAAATGCTGGCCATCGTCTTCGCCTTAAACAAGTTTCATCAGTACACATTCGGCAAAGAAACGAAGATAATCAGCGATCATAAACCACTGCAAGCAATCCTGAAGAAACGATTGGATCAAGTTCCAAGACGACTGCAAGGCATGATCCTTCAGACGCAAAGATACAACATCACAATCGAACACAGACCAGGAAAGGAATTAATCTTGGCAGACACGATATCTCGGGCCTTCCTTCCCAACGAAAGCAAAGAACAGGAACTCGAAAACATCAATGTCGTACACTACCTCCCTGTGAGAAAGGAAACCTTGGAAAAGATTCGAGCAGCGACTGAGAGCGATGACTCATTACAAAGACTAAAGTCAATCATACTGTCAGGCTGGCCACAGGACAAACGTGGACTACCCAAAGACATGCGCGTATACTTCACGTACAGAGATGAGCTCACAGTTGAGGACGACCTGATCTTCAAAGGCTTACGCCTAATCGTCCCAATGTCTTTGCGAGGTGAAATCAAAGTGAAACTCCACTCATCGCATCTTGGAATCGAGAGCTGTCTCCAACGCGCTCGGGAATGCGTCTTCTGGCCGGGAATGGATGCAGAACTGAAAGACTTCATCATGAGGTGTGAAATATGCCAAAAGCACGCACACGCTCAGCAAAGAGAAACTCTATCGCTCCATCCAGAACCAAGCTATCCATGGGAACGAGTCGGATGCGACATCTTCGAATTCAAAGGAAAGAATTTCTTGGTTACAGTCGATTACTACAGCAACTTTTGGGAAGTGGACCAACTCAGATCGATGACCTCAAACCAAGTGGTACTGAAACTAAAGACTCACTTTGCAAGGTACGGGATACCGAGAATCCTGATCAGCGACAATGGACCGCAATTCACCAGCGAAGAATTCCTAAACTTCACGAAGAGCTGGAACTTCGAACACAAAACATCAAGCCCAGGATACCCGCGTTCCAATGGAATGGCTGAATCAGCTGTCAAGACGGCGAAAATGCTCCTCAAAAAGGCAGATGAAAGCCACTCAGACCCACAAATGGCATTTCTTGATTATAGAAACACGCCACTGCAAGAGCTGAATGCTAGTCCAGCGCAATTGCTAATGAGTCGCCGCACTAGAACGACTGTACCAACAGCTTCGGAGCTACTGCAACCCGAAACAGTCGATGTGGGCGAAAGAAGAAAGCAGAAGAGGCGAAAAATCACGCACTATCATGACAGACAAGCGAAAGATTTACCGAGCCTCAGAGAAGGTCAGAATGTCACAGTTCGACCGACGAAAACTGGACCATGGGTCAAAGGCACCATAATCAAGAGAATTGACGACAGGTCGTATGAAGTTCAGACGGAAGACAGCGTCCTGAGAAGGAACCGAGTATTTATCAGGGCAAGCCCTTCCTCGGAACAACACACTGAAGTCAATCAGCCAACTAGAGCGACAGATCAACCGAAGCAGACGGAAACTTCTGCCGGACCTCGAAGAACCATACAGCTTCCAAAGAGACTCGAGGATTTCATCGTAGGTTGAAGGATCGACTCCAAAAAAGGAAGGATGTTACAAGAATCCAGAGATGGCGCAACCATCGCGTGCAGTGTCTTACGCAAGCCGCACGCTCCTTCGGGATTCTCCGCTTCCTCCCTCTCTGTTTATTTCCTCCTCCTCCTCCTCTATGAACTCCGAGCGGTATCAGGTTGCGTCTGGCCCTCGGGATCGCGGGCTGCTCCCCCGCCTCGGAACTCTCCACTCTGCATTCCTACCTCCATGTAGCCGCACCTATTCCTGTACCCCAACGCTTATTAAACTCAGTTAATCCCCGTAACAAAAGCCCAGTGTTTTATCGGCCACTGAAATAAGTCATAACAAAACAGGCTGTGTCAGAAATAGGTGCACAATCACATGGATCCGGCTTGTAGGGTAGTATCGTGTCAATGGTGTGCGACGGGTGCCTTCCGTACAACAGGAAAAAGGGTGAAAACCAGTAGTGCTTTGAGGGGCGGTATTATAGGCGTAGGTGACGAAGGGCAGAATGGCATCCCAATTTGTGTGATCGGCGGCGACGTACATTGAGAGCATGTCGCCGAGCGTGCGGTTAAAGCGTTCGGTTAGGCCATTCGTGTGCGGGTGGTAAGCAGTAGGTTTGCGGTGAACAGCATGGCACTCTTTGAGAATGGCTTCGACGACCTCCGACAAAAAGACACGGCCTCGATCGCTGAGAAGCTCCTGGGGTGGACCGTGACGCAGCATGAATCGGTGTAGCAGGAAGGAGGCAACATCGCGCGCTGTGTCCGCTGGGAGGGCAGCGGTTTCGGCGTATCGCGTTAGATGGTCGACGGCGACGATGGCCCAACGGTTACCAGCCGACGTCAGAGGAAGTGGTCCATATAAATCGATGCCCACGCGCCCAAACGGACGGTTAGGGCAAGGTAATGGTTGTAGACCGACTGGTGACACGTGCGTTGAAGGTTTTTGGCGTTGGCAATCGAGGGAGGAGCGGACGAATTTCTGCACGTAGCGGTACATCCCTCGCCAGAAGTATCGTTGTCGAATGCGCTGGTAAGATTTGGATACCCCAGAGTGCGCGCATTGCGGATCAGAGTGGAAGGACTCGCATATTTCAGCACACAGACTTCGGGGTATCACAAGTAGCCACTGGCGGCCGTCGGCGTTGTAATTGCGTCGGTGCAGTAGGTCGTCACGAATGGCGAAATGGTGGGCTTGACGACGCAACGCGCGAGTGGTTGGTGTTGCCGACGGATCAGTGAGCAAGTCTATCAGCGAGGCGATCCACTTATCCTTGCGCTGCTCGGTAGCGATGGTGTGGACATCGATAGAAGAAACAGCAATACTGTGAGATACTGAGCAGGAGGCATTGTCGCCAGGCAAGGGGGAGCGTGAGAGGGCGTCGGCGTCAGCATGCTGGCGTCCGTTGCGGTACAGCACGCGGATGTCGTAGTCTTGCAGGCGAAGTGCCCAGCGGGCGAGACGGCCCGAGGGATCCTTCAATGACGACAGCCAGCATAGTGCATGATGATCGGTGACGGCATCAAATGGGCGACCATACAAATAAGGTCGGAATTTTGTAAGAGCCCAGATGATCGCCAGACACTCTTTTTCCGTGACGGTGTAATTGGTCTCGGCTGTAGTAAGCGTACGACTTGCGTATGCTACGACATATTCGGGGAACCCTGGTTTGCGCTGCGCAAGAACAGCGCCGAGGCCTACACCGCTCGCGTCCGTGTGTACCTCCGTTGGGGCCGTAGGGTCGTAGTGACGTAGTATGGGAGGAGACGTCAACAAACGACGGAGCTTCGCGAACGCGTCGTCGCATTCGGACGACCACGAATGTAGGGGCGCGTTACTCCCAAGGAGCTTCGTCAGCGGCGATATGATGGTGGCAAAGTTGCGTATGAAACGTCGAAAATATGAGCACAGTCCGACGAAACTGCGCAGCTCTTTGACGGACGTGGGTTTGGGAAATTCGGCCACGGCCCGAATCATGGCCGGATCGGGAAGGATTCCGTCCTTGGACACGACGTAGCCTACGATTGTCAGCTGCCGTGCTGCAAATCGGCACTTCTTCAGATTCAGTTGGAGGCCGGCGTTGCTCAAACGCGTCAGAACATGCCGCAGACGCTGAAGATGCGTGGAGAAGTCCGGAGCGAAAACGACGACGTCGTCCAGGTAACACAAGCACGCGTGCTATTTTCGCGCTAATTGCTTTCGTCATGAATTACCAACTCGCCCAACAATCAATCCTTCTATGCCATTTCAAGTTGCGCAGAACGGTGTCCATCATGCGCTCGAAGGTCGCGGGCGCATTGCACAGACCAAACGGCATGACGTTGAACTCGTACAAGCCGTCGGGCGTGACAAAGGCAGTCTTCGGTCGAGCATCATCAGCCATGGGTGGGTACTTGCCAGTACCTCGAGCGCAAATCGAGAGATGAGAAGTATTCTGCTCCTTGGAGGCTGTCAATCGCGTCGTCGATGCGCGGCAGCGGATAAACATCCTTCCGAGTGATCTTGTTGAGCCTTCGGTAGTCCACACAGAACCGCACAGAACCGTCCTTCTTGGCAATGAGAACAACAGGAGACGCCCATGGGCTGTCCGAGGGTCGAATAACGTCGCGTCGAAGCATATCGTCGACTTGCTCATTAATTACCCGTCGTTCTGTGGGAGACACGCGATATGGACGTTGCCGCAGTGGTGGTTGGGCGCCAGTGTCGATGCTATGCGTAACAGCGGACGTGCGGCCGAGAGAAGTTTGCCCGACATCGAAAGAAGAACGAAATTCTTCCAACAGACACAGAAGCTGGGAACGCTGGACCGGCGTAAGGTTGTCAGCAATGGCGGGACCAAATACATCCGCGGGTGATGAATCAGACGTGGAAACGGCACTGATGGTACGGGAACTGGTGCAGTGCGAGTCATCGGGTGCGTCCAGAACTTGTGCGTCTTCGAGGGGCTCCACTCTGCCGAGATATTCCCCTCGCACCAAAGTAACAATGTGCGGGGATAGGTTGGTAACAAAAAAATCACAGCATATCCACGGAGTGAATGATGATGAGTGGGCGAAGCTGCGGAGGTTCATCGGTAAACCGTGAATCTTCCGTGAATTCTGCCCAGTACATCATCACCGACGTGAGATCGGGCGCGTTTATACTAAAGGTTCGATGAGTTATGACGACTTGCAGCTCACTTTAATTTTACATGTACGCTGTGAATTTTCATTGTTTAGAAAACCATTGCTTTAGAAAACATCTGGCGTCTTTCGTTAAGCAGCTGGCGTCTTTTCGTTTTGCTTTAGAAACATCTGGCGTTCTTTGGTTTTGCTTTTACAAAACATCTGGCGTCTTTCGTTGGTTTATTTCATCAATCAACGGCGTTTTGAACAAAATTTTTATTGTTTAATCACGCACAGGAGAAATCTCACCAGGCACTACCTTGGAGGTAAACAATGGCTGCTAATGGGAATGAGAGACAGAAGAAGTCGGCTTTTAGCTAACACTTACACTTCTACTTCTAGTAACGTTTCCTACTGGAACATGCCAATGGGTGCTAATGGGGAATGAGAGACAGAAGAATTCGGCTTTTAGTTAACGCGCACGCTGCGAATTATTTATTGTTCAACAACGCACAGGAAAAATCTCCCACCGGCACCACCTTGGAGGTCAAACCGTAAGACTGGTTACGCACTACGACTACTACGACTACGACTACGAGGGACGAGCGGGTGCCGCCTTAAGGAGCTTCGCCCCTAAAATCTCCCACCGGCACCACCTTGGAGGTCAAAGCGTAAGACTGGTTACGCACTACGACGACTACGACTACGAGGGACGAACGGGTGCCGCCTTAAGGAGCTTCGCCCCTAAAATAGCGGTGCTACCCTGAGTGACTTGCACGGTCGCGAAAGGTACCAGCAAACCATTCCTAGTGCAAACGCGGTCAGATGGCGAAAGTAGTGCAATCGTGTCACAGAGACCGGCGCAGTAAACTGGCACGGCCGTCGACGAGCTTGGGGGAACTTTGCTATCGTCTTTGACGAGGATCTTCGTGCATGCCGATGGACTGTATGCCGGTGTCAAATGTGAGAACGGTGAGAGTTCGAGGGCGGCTGGTGCGCAGTGAATTATAGCGTCGTGGAGGGAGAGAAACCCCCATCCCAGGATGACATCGTGGGAGCATGCAGCAATTATGATGAACTCGACGTCGTACAGTGTTACGTTGTGGTTTCAGGTTTTTCGCACAACGTGCAGGTTCTTTGTTTACTCGGAATGTCCGAGGCGTTACCTCAAGACTCTCCACAAAAGGACGAGACCGCTTATAACCCACATTTAATAACACTAAAACGAGCACACGTAACACGAACAAAGACAGAAGAGTACCCCACAGAAATAACCGACTATACTACTGAGGACAAGACACTAATAATGACTAAGCTACATGCTTAGTTCCCATCACTCAGTTCCTAGCCTATAGTTGGTCGCGGGGACAAGTGAAGGCGCGGTGCTGGTCTCACCAAGGTGCCACGGAGATGTCACGGAGCGAAGTACCGCAGCCGGTGAGGGACGCCGTTGCCGTCGGTGCCGAGCAGCTCGATGACGACAGGTTGACCCTGGAGTCGAAACGCCAACTGCGAAGATGTGTTCCGGTCGGACAGCCTCGTCCGAGCTCGAGCCCAAAGCCCGACTGCTTGGACCTGTCCGCGGGCCCAGGAACGTTGGCCCAGGAGCAGCACGCGAGCGACCCACAGCCAAGAACAGCAGGTACTCAGTAGGTCGCTCAGGACACGGGTCGACGAAGGTAGACGCCCATGGCTCGGGTTCGAAACTCGACGGCCAAGACGCGTGGCCCCTCTTCCTGGCTGCCTCCCTGCTACTGCTTCATTCTCTTCGCTTCGCTTCCTTCTCTCTTCGCGTGCCTCGGAACCATAGCCGTGATTTCCTCCAATTGGTGTTTCATTTATTTGTCCTTTTGTTGTTTCGCGCCCGTGTCAGTTTCTTCTTCTTTATCTTCTTCCACCGTTTCACGGCGCGCACTTTAAAATCCCGCGCACTTCACCACAGAAGCCCCCCTTTCATTTAGTTTTTTTTTCCAAAAAACAAACTGCCGGTAAGTGCGCGTTTTACACCACACCACAAATGCATCACATATATGTCCCCCACACAGTTCACTACGTTGCCCACATGTCCACCTTTACTAAACACTAAATGCACCAAAAGGAAAAATGAAAATATGGAAACCCCTTAGAACACAAAACTAGTCTATTCTGAAGTTATATCTCGCCTGCCAACCTGCTCAAGAAGTCTGCGCCAGCATTATCTGACCCTTCTATATCCTGGATGACAAACGAGTATTCTTGCAAGGCTAAACTCCACCTTAAGACTCTACTGTTTAGGTATTTGGCTTTTGCTATGTACTGTAAAGGCTGATGGCCGGTTTGTACAATGAAGTGTTTTCCATACAGAAAAATGTGAAATTTCTGTATAGCCCACACTAGTGCCAAAACACTCACGCTCTATGGTGGAGTAATTTCTCTCCCGAGGCAACAGCTGGCGGCTGGCGTAAGATACCGGATGCAAGACGTCGCCATGCTCCTGCATTAATATCGCGCCAATACACGTATCGGAAGCGTCCATGCGAAGCACAAACATCCGTTCCGGATCAGGGGCCTTCACAATTGGTCCCGAAGCCAGTGCCTTCTTTAATGTTTCAAACGCCGCTTCTCGGTGAGGATTCCAGCAAATCTTGTTTTTTTCCATTTTTCTTGTCAACTCGGTTAGAGGCTGGGCCTTCTCCGCATAACGGGGTATCAGATCTCGGTAGTAACCCGTCAGTCCAAGAAAGGATCGGAGTTGCCTTTTTGTCTCGGGTCTTGGTGCTTTGGCGATCTTGTCCACCGTTCCTTCAACGGCCTGGATGTTTCCTCCTTCTAAACGATGACCCAAGAATACGACGGACGTCATGGCGATCTCGCATTTTTGGGGCTTGATGGTCAATCCTGCTTCTTTCTAAAAAGACAGGGCGTGCAAACAAGGACACAAGAAAGAAGTCAGGACACCACAAACGCCGACTAACAACTGAAGAGACGCACAACGGCTGAAAAGAAAGAAGGCACGAAAACTTATCTGCGCATGCCCATGCAACAGGCGAACCTATCAATCCGGCACGCGTGGCGGTCTACGTGGAAGATAACTGTTAAGGCATTTGATTTCATCTTTATGCAAGTTAATCGACGGTTGGCTCACGCATGCACTACCACTATTCTCGATATGCCATGCTTCAATCATCAGGCGCGTTTCTTCATATCTATGCCGGTACAACACTGCGCATTCATCAAATTTTGGCGTGCACTTACAATCTCGACAATGTAAAGACAGATTAGAAGGTGAGCCTCCTGTAAGCGATCTCTTATGTTCCAACAATCTCTGGTTGATGCATCGGCCCGTCTGTTCTACGTAGAAGCGGCCGCAGCTGAAAGGAATCTTATACACCACACTCGTACGGCAATCAGTGAATTTGTTGGTGTGTTTTACGAAACAAATATCGGTCCGCTTCTTGTCTTTAACTCCCTCATTCTTCCTCTGCACAGCGGCACAAATCTTACCTAGCTTATTGGCAGCCGTGAAAACAACATTAACGCCGTATCTAGTTCCTACTTTCTTTAGCCTGTGAGATACGCGATGAATGTACGGTATGCCTACGACACGTTTCTTCCTATCGCTTTCTGCAACCATGCTTGGACTTAACACAATAGACTTCTTTAAACGTTCAGCGACCGTGGCCACTGTATCACGAGGATACCCTACATCTAAAAGACGTGTAACCTGTGCGTTAAAGCTATCACTCATTTTGTGCTCACACGACTTGGTGAGGGCTGACTTAAGGCAAGACATGGCGATGCCGTTTTTTACAACTTTCGAGTGCTTTGACGAAAAATTTAACAGCGGTTTTGAAGATCAAGGAGAATACTGCCAACACACGTGGTTCTTCTGGAACGTTAAGAAAATGTCTAGAAATTGCATTGCATTATTCTGAGGCACCTCTTTAGTAAAGCTTAGTCCTCCTCCATTTAATTCAAATTTTTTGCTCACGGAAGTTACCACCTTTTCAAAGTCCTCACCACTACAAAAAATCAAGTAATCGACCACATAACGAAAAAACCTTAATAACCGAATTACCTAAGGCGCCTTCCAAAAGATTGTCAATCTTGCTAAGGTATAAATCACTAAGAACCGGAGCAACTTTAGAACCAATACATATCCCTGATTTCTGCACATAAACGCCTTCCTTCCAACCTACCAGCGTCGACTTTAAATACATGGAAAGGATTTCTAGAAATGCACCGGTAGAAACACCACATTTTTCGGTGAAAACCGTCTGGTGCTCTTGTTCGTTAATACATTCATTAACACATTTTAACAAGTCATCATGCGGCAAAGAATAATACAGGTCTTCAATATCCATACTAAATGCCTTACAACAGCCGGGGTTCTTCTCTGACAGGAACTGAACTAGCGCCTGAGAATTACGCATAAGAAAAGGGTCTGAAAAACTCAAAGAGGTTAAGCAGTTCTGCAAATAACTAGATACAGCGACTTGCCAGGTGCCTTGCTCTGAAACGATTGCTCGAAACGGAATCTCGTTCTTATGTGTTTTGGCTGAAAAAAACAATTCTAAAGTAAGTGATTTGGCCTTCTTGACATTACAAGCTATTCTCTCAAGATTATGTCTTAATAAAAGGTCGACAGCACGTTGCCTAACTACGGATAGCTTAAGTTTTACCGTCCTAAAATTCTTTTTCTATGGCGGTTAATGCTTTTTCTGAGAACAAACTGTCCGGCATAATTACAAAATACCCTTCCTTATCAGAAACTACTGGCCTGAGTTTCTTCTCGACACAGTAATTAACCAAAGGCCGGATAGGATCAGAACACTTGAGATGCATATTAGAACCCTTGATGCTAGCAACGCAGTCTGAAATGCAGTGGGAACGCTCTTCTTCAGGAACAAGTCTAGTGATTGTATGCGGCAAACTTTAAAAGTCTATTGGTTTCAGGTTCGTCTTAAAACAGTATTTAGGACCTAAGGCTAGGGTTTTGCAGTGACTATCATCTAAGACAGCTCCTCCAAGGACTAGCAAGTTATTTTGCGGTACAACAGTAGAAATAATCTTCCTCTTACATGGTTGAAGTTCTCGAAGTTTTACCCTCCATATGAATTCCGCATGCTGGTTAGCTACCCTCATCCAGTCGGCGTACATCCGCTTCTGGCGGCGATCGTCACGCGAAGTCGAGCAACGGACCTTGAGGCATTCCTGGTAAAATCTCACTTGACGCCATGATTTCGCGGTCAATATGGCACATATCCTCCTGACATGTCCGGTAGATGGTTGCAGAAAGCCGCACAAAAGTTGAACTTCAACTGGGCAAACTCTATTTTTTGAAAACCATGAAAAAGTTCTAGCACGGACCAAGCAAATAGCAATTAAAGAAGCCAAAGAGGCAGGATTGTTCAGATAAGTAGGGGAACACGGAAAAGGGCTCAGAGTACTAGAAATGAAGCTTAGAATAACAGAGAGCTGAGCTAGTTGGTAAGTATTCATTCTAAAAAGACAGGGCGTGCAAACAAGGACACAAGAAAGAAGTCAGGACACCACAAACGCCGACTAACAATTGTTTGTTAGTCGAATTGTTTTTTTCAGCCAAAACACATAAGAACGAGATTCCGTTTCGAGCAATCGTTTCAGAGCAAGGCACCTGGCAAGTCGCTGTATCTAGTTATTTGCAGAACTGCTTAACCTCTTTGAGTTTTTCAGACCCTTTTCGTATGCGTAATTCTCAGGCGCTAGTTCAGTTCCTCTCAGAGGAGAACCCCGGCTGTTGTAAGGCATTTAGTATGGATATTGAAGACCTGTATTATTCTTTGCCGCATGATGACTTGTTAAAATGTGTTAATGAATGTATTGCCACGCCCACTTCTTGTCTTGTTTTGATGTATTCGGGTTTGACCGGCAGAGACGGTTATCAACGCTCGACGCTGTCCGCGAAGTAGTGTTCTAGAAGCGTCGCGAATGTAGTAGATCGGTTTGTTAAGATTGCGCCCCGCACGCGAATGTTCCAGCTTCGTCTAGAGATTACGCCGCCACCAGCGATATTGCTGGAAAGTTCGATAGCGCCTGTATAAAAGCCGACGCGCGTGACCGCTTGTCAGTTGATCGACGGACGACGCCCTGTTCGCCGCTATCATTGTACAGCGTGCATTGCTGTAGTTCTGGTTCTCATTTTCCGGCCACAAGTTCGGCCAAATAAACAGTTTCATCCTACAAACGCCGACTGCTGTCTTCGTCCACGTCACGACCACGTGACATCTGGTTGAGGTGCTGCTTCATGATCCGGACGCCACCGCGGAGCGCTGACCCAAGCCCAAGCCGCGAAGAAGACGACTCTAAGGACAACCCGGATCCTCGAACCAGCCGCCGGCAGAAAGGACTACCCCCCCAATACGGACTCCTACCGGATAATCCAAAAGCCACGGCGACAAGAACAACAGGCACGATGACGGCCGCAACGAACCCTGCCGCGATAGTGATGCAGCCGCCCAGGGAGCCGGCGACATTTCGTGGTTCGCCATGTGAAGACCCCGAAACCTGGCTGGAGACGTTCGAAAGGGTCGCAACATTTAACAACTGGAACGCCGACGACAAGCTGCGCCACGTGTACTTCTACCTGGAAGAAGCAGCAAGGACATGGCTCGAGAACCGGGAGTCCACGCTTCGAACCTGGGATCTCTTTCGTAGTGCTTTTTTGGAGACGTTCACCAGCGTCGTTCGAAAGGAAAGGGCCGCATCCTTGCTGGAGCCACGGGTTCAACTCCCGAACGAAAACGTGAGCATCTTCGCGGAAGAAATGACCCGGCTGTTCCGCCACGCTGACCCCAACATGCCTGAAGAAAAGAAGGTTCGTTTCCTCATGCGAGGAGTAAAGGAACAGCTCTTCGCTGGCCTTATGAGGAATCCGCCGAATACCGTCCAAGAATTTGTCTCCGAAGCAACAACAATCGAGAAAACGCTTGAGATGCGAACACGGCAATACAACCGCAGCCTCTCGACCACAAGCTACGCCGACGTTCAAGCGCTAGGATCCGCCGACCTGCGTGAGACGATTCGAGCAATCGTGCAAGAGGAGCTGCGAAAACTTCTACCTTCGTCGCAACCTCAAGTAGATTCCATCGCCGACCTTGTGCGCCAGGAGATCCAGCATTCACTCGGTGCGCCTCAGCTAGTAGAGCCGCAGCCGCAAGCTATGAGCTATGCTGCTGCAGCCCGCCGTCATGCTCCTCCTCCACGCCCACGCCAAGACGATACACCGCCGCAGTACCGTCGCCAGACGCCGCCGCCGCCACCGATGCCCTACCGTCCACCTGTCGGCCATACGCCGCCGCCGCCACCGACGCCCTACCGCCCACCTGTCGGCCAGCGCTACACCCCGAGGAAGACCGATGTCTGGCGCGCCCCTGACTACCGCCCGCTCTGCTACCATTGCGGGGATGCCGGCCACACGTACCGCCGCTGCCAGTACCGACAGATGGGACTACGAGGATTCGCCATCAACGCGCCGCGACCGCAGCCAGGCGAACGGCCTCGCCACATCGACGACTACCTAACCGGAACGCAGTGGCAAGAACGACGTCCTTCACGCTCGCCGTCGCCCGGCCGCTACATGTCACCGCACCGCCGGCCGTACACTGGCCCAAACCGGAGCCGGTCGCCTAGCCCGTATCCGGAAAACTAAGGGCAGCAACCGATGGAGGTGCGGTTGCTGTACGACGAACTACCGAAGATCCTCCGCCGACGACGACGACGTCGCGACGAAACCTTCAGAACACGACGCGAACCAGACAGACCCCTGACGACGAGATCTTGCGGACCAAAGAAGACCCGACGACGCAACATGGAAGCAGCGGAACAAACCGACGCAGCCGTGACCCGACGCCGAGACCCAACCGCAACGCAAGACGACGAACTAGCGACCTCGACGTTCTCACCGACGGCCACAACGTCACCGCTCTCGTCGATACTGGAGCCGACTATTGCGTCATCAGTGGGCCCTTCGCCACGAAGTTGAAGAAAGTTAAGACCGCTTGGGAAGGCCCCGAAATATGCACCTCTGGAGGCCATCTGATAACGCCGATTGGTGTCTGCACGGCGAGAGTCACCATCAATAACCGGACCTATCCTGCGAGCTTTGTAATCCTACAAAACTGCTCCAGGGATGCAATACTTGGAATGGACTTCCTAAGTGAACACGGCGCCGTCATCGACCTGAGGTCCGAGTCGATAGCACTAACCTCAGATAAAGCGCTCCCGCCCCGCGCGACGCCAGGGAACCATGCATTGAATGTGATAGAAGAGCAGGTGACCATTCCGCCGCGTTCCAGCGTCATTATTTCCGTCGGCACCGAAAAGGCTGAAGACATCGAAGGTGTCATCGAGAGCGATCAGCGTTTGCTGCTAGACCGTGACATTTGCGTCGCAAGGGGCATTGCTCGGTTGCATGAAGGAAAAGGAAGCGTGATGCTAACGAACTTCAGCCAGGAATACAGACACCTGAGCAGCGGCACGACGATTGCATACATCGAAGAAATCTTGGCCGTCAGCGATGCGTTTGCCTTTTCAGATTCTGACGAAGCTACGACGACGATCCCTGAGCCACCCTTCGACGTAAACCTAAGTCTTCCCGCTCGCCAACAGCAACAGCTCCGACGCCTTCTGCAGGAATACAGGGACTGTTTCTCGTCGTCATCGCGGGTCCGACAAACGCCCCTTGCTAAGCACCGCATCATAACAGAAGAAAATGCTCGACCACTCCGTCAGAGTCCCTACCGGGTTTCGACGCGGGAACGGGAGGCCGTTAAGAAACAAGTCGATGAAATGCTACGCGACGACATCATCCAGCCGTCCAACAGCCCGTGGGCGTCTCCCGTGGTGTTAGTGAAGAAGAAGAATGGGACCCTACGTTTCTGCGTCGATTATCGTCGCCTGAACAAAATCACAAAGAAGGACGTGTACCCTCTCCCACGGATAGACGACACCCTGGATCGACTCCACAACGCGAATTACTTTTCGTCGATGGACCTCAAGACCGGCTACTGGCAAATTGAAGTCGACGAGAGAGACCGAGAAAAGACCGCCTTCATAACACCGGACGGCCTGTTCGAGATCAAGGTCATGCCTTTCGGTCTTTGCTCGGCGCCTGCGACTTTCCAACGAGTCATGGATACTGTGTTAGCTGGCTTGAAGTGGCAGACTTGCCTTGTTTACTTGGACGACGTCGTTGTGTATTCCTCGAACTTCGACGAACACCTCCAGCGACTTCAATCCGTACTTCAAGCAATCAAGAACTCCGGGCTCACCCTGAAGCCAGAAAGGTGCCGCTTCGCGTACGAGGAGCTCTTGTTTTTGGGTCACGTGATCAGCAAGACTGGAGTGCTCCCAGACCCGCAGAAAACAGCTGCCATCGCCGCTTTCCCGCCACCCACCGACAAGAAGGCCGTGCGCCGATTTCTCGGCTTGTGCGCCTATTACAGACGCTTTGTCAAAGACTTTTCACGGATCGCCGAGCCACTAACGCAACTCACGAAGACCGACGTCGAATTCAGGTGGCAAACAGCGCAAGTCGAAGCATTTCATGAACTGAAACGACGCCTGCAGACACCTCCGATACTTGCGCATTTCGACGAACACGCCGATACGGAGATTCACACCGATGCAAGCAGCATAGGACTCGGCGCCGTCCTTGTGCAGCGGACGGGCGGACTGGAAAGGGTTATCAGTTATGCTAGCCGGTCGCTGTCTAAAGCAGAGGTCAACTATTCCACAACAGAAAAGGAGTGCCTCGCCATCATCTGGGCAACGTCAAAATTTCGCCCCTACCTCTACGGCAGGCCCTTCAAAGTTGTGAGCGACCATCACGCCTTGTGTTGGCTAGCTAACTTGAAGGACCCTTCAGGTCGCCTCGCACGGTGGAGCCTAAGACTTCAAGAATTTGACATTACTGTCGTCTACAAGTCCGGAAGGAAACACTCCGACGCCGACTGCTTGTCTCGTGCCCCCGTCGACCCACCAACGCCCGACGACCAGGATGATGACAGCTTCTTGGGAGCCATAAGTACCGAAGACTTCGCCGAACGACAGCGAGCCGACCCGGAACTGAAGGGTCTAGTGGAATACCTGGAGGGCAGGACCGTCGTTGTCCCAAAAGTATTCAGGCGAGGATTGGCATCATTTTCCTTGAAAAACAATGTCCTCGTAAAGAAGAACTTCACTCCGGCCCGAGCCAGCTACCTTACCGTTGTACCTTCGGGACTGCGACCAGAAATTTTGCATGCCCTGCACGACGACCCAACGGCTGGACACCTCGGACTTTCCCGAACGCTCGCACGAGTACAAGAAGAGTACTACTGGCCGCGCCTTGCCGCCGACGTCACTCGCTACGTAAGGACGTGCCGAGACTGTCAGCGACGGAAGACACCACCCACAAGACCAGCAGGCTTCCTTCAGCCGATCGAGCCTCCTCGGCGACCATTCCAGCAGATCGGGATGGACCTCCTGGGGCCGTTCCCACCGTCGACTTGCGGAAATAAATGGATCGTCGTGGCTACCGACTACCTCACCCGCTACGCCGAAACAA
This sequence comes from Rhipicephalus sanguineus, assembly GCF_013339695.2. Classification (NCBI taxonomy): domain Eukaryota; kingdom Metazoa; phylum Arthropoda; class Arachnida; order Ixodida; family Ixodidae; genus Rhipicephalus; species Rhipicephalus sanguineus. Next base: position 144,259,731 of record NC_051186.1, on the reverse strand, counting down.
AAGCCCTGCCCAAAGGCAGTGCCGCTGAGGTAGCCAAGTTCTTCGTTGAGAACATCGTCCTTCGACACGGCGCCCCAGAGGTTCTCATCACCGACAGAGGTACGGCGTTCACGGCTGACCTGACTCAGGCGATCTTGGAATACAGCCACACAAGCCACCGCCGCACCACCGCGTACCACCCACAGACCAACGGCCTCACCGAGCGTCTAAATAAGACCATCGCCGACATGCTGGCCATGTACGTCGACGTCGAACACAAGACGTGGGACGCCATCCTTCCGTACGTGACCTTCGCGTACAACACGGCCGTGCAGGAAACGACGCAGATGACGCCATACAAGTTGGTCTACGGACGGAGCCCGGCAACGACGCTCGACGCCATGCTACCAAACGTGACCGACGAGGAAAACATCGACGTGACCACCTACTTACAGCGCGCCGAAGAAGCACGACAGCTCGCCCGCCTACGGATCAAGAACCAGCAGACGACTGACAGCCGCCGCTACAACCTTCGACGACGCCACATGGAATACCAACCCGGTGACCGTGTATGGGTATGGACGCCAATACGCCGACGAGGACTTAGTGAGAAGCTTCTTCGACGATACTTCGGACCGTACAGGGTACTTCGACGCCTGGGCACACTCGACTATGAGGTTGTCCCAGACGGCATTACGAACTCTCAGCGGCGCCGTTCGCGACCTGAAGTCGTCCATGTCGTGCGCCTTAAGCCGTTTTTCGCGCGTTAGCGGGCCTGGGGACTCTATTTTTTTTTCTTTGTTATGGTAATTTATTTGTGTATACACTTGTTTTTTTCTCTTCTATGTTCTTTCACAAGCATCGGGACGATGCTTTTTCAGAGGGGGGCATTGCCACGCCCACTTCTTGTCTTGTTTTGATGTATTCGGGTTTGACCGGCAGAGACGGTTATCAACGCTCGACGCTGTCCACGAAGTAGTGTTCTAGAAGCGTCGCGATTGTAGTAGATCGGTTTGTTAAGATTGCGCCCCGCACGCGAATGTTCCAGCTTCGTCTAGAGATTACGCCGCCACCAGCGATATTGCTGGAAAGTTCGATAGCGCCTGTATAAAAGCCGACGCGCGTGACCGCTTGTCAGTTGATCGACGGACGACGCCCTGTTCGCCGCTATCATTGTACAGCGTGCATTGCTGTAGTTCTGGTTCTCATTTTCCGGCCACAAGTTCGGCCAAATAAACAGTTTCATCCTACAAACGCCGACTGCTGTCTTCGTCCACGTCACGACCACGTGACAGTATTAACGAACAAGAGCACCAGACGGTTTTCACCGATAAATGTGGTGTTTCTACCGGGGCATTTCTATAAATCCTTTCCATGTATTTAAAGTCGACGCTGGTAGGTTGGAAGGAAGGTGTTTATGTGCAGAAATCAGGGATATGTATTGGTTCAAAGGTTGCTCCGGTTCTTAGTGATTTATACCTTAGCAAGATTGACAATCTTTTGGAAGGCGCCTTAGGTAATTCGGTTATTAAGGTTTTTCGTTATGTGGACGACTACTTGATTTTTTGTAGTGGTGAGGACTTTGAAAAGGTGGTAACTTCCGTGAGCAAAAAAATTGAATTAAATGGAGGAGGACTAAGCTTTACTAAAGAGGTGCCTCAGAATAATGCAATACAATTTCTAGACATTTTCTTAACGTTCCAGAAGAACCACGTGTGTTGGCAGTATTCTCCTAGATCTTCAAAACCGCTGTTAAATTTTTCGTCAAAGCACTGGAAAGTTGTAAAAAACGGCATCGCCATGTCTTGCCTTAAGACAGCCCTCACCAAGCCGTGTGAGCACAAAATGAGTGATAGCTTTAACGCACAGGTTACACGTCTTTTAGATGTAGGGTATCCTCGTGATACAGTGGCCACGGTCGCTGAACGTTTAAAGAAGTCTATTGTGTTAAGTCCAAGCATGGTTGCAGAAAGCGATAGGAAGAAACGTGTCGTAGGTATACCGTACATTCATCGCGTATCTCACAGGCTAAAGAAAGTAGGAACTAGATACGGCGTTAATGTTGTTTTCACGGCTGCCAATAAGCTAGGTAAGATTTGTGCCGCTGTGCAGAGGAAGAATGAGGGAGTTAAAGACAAGAAGCGGACCGATATTTGTTTCGTAAAACACACCAACAAATTCACTGATTGCCGTACGAGTGTGGTGTATAAGATTCCTTTCAGCTGCGGCCGCTTCTACGTAGGACAGACGGGCCGATGCATCAACCAGAGATTGTTGGAACATAAGAGATCGCTTACAGGAGGCTCACCTTCTAATCTGTCTTTACATTGTCGAGATTGTAAGTGCACGCCAAAATTTGATGAATGCGCAGTGTTGTACCGGCATAGAAATGAAGAAACGCGCCTGATGATTGAAGCATGGCATATCGAGAATAGTGGTAGTGCATGCGTGAGCCAACCGTCGATTAACTTGCATAAAGATGAAATCAAATGCCTTAACAGTTATCTTCCACGTAGACCGCCACGCGTGCCGGATTGATAGGTTCGCCTGTTGCATGGGCATGCGCAGATAAGTTTTCGTGCCTTCTTTCTTTTCAGCCGTTGTGCGTCTCTTCAGTTGTTAGTCGGCGTTTGTGGTGTCCTGACTTCTTTCTTGTGTCCTTGTTTGCACGCCCTGTCTTTTTAGAATGAATACTTACCAACTAGCTCAGCTCTCTGTTATTCTAATCCTGCTTCTCTCACTTTGTGCAAGAATTGCTTCAAAGTCTTTACGTGTTCTTCCCACGTCATTGTGGCGATGAGCACGTCGTCTATGTAATGGACGACATTTGAGAGGTCTTGAAGCAGGGTTCTCATCAACCGAGTGAATACCGCAGACGCGGTCTTTATGCCAAACGGCATGTAGATAAACTGGTAGTGTCCCGTTTGAGTTGAAAAGGCTGTTATGGATCTTGATGTGTATGCTAGCGGCACTTGCCAATATCCTTTAGTGAGATCAAATTTGGAGAAGTATTTCTTCGTGCCGACCTCCGCAAACATTATATCCATTCTCGGTATCGGTTCTGCATCTGACACCAACACATCATTATTTCGACAGAAGTCGATGCCTGTCCGGTACGTGTTGTCAGGCTTCTTGATAATAACGAACGGATAGTTGTAGGGGGACTCAGACCGCTCAATTACCCCTAGTTTCATCATCTCTCGAACCTCCTTTTCCATCACTTCTTTCATTGCCAATGGTAGTGGGTATTGAGGTGTAGCAATTGGTTCGGAAGTCGTCAAGCGAAGTTGGCATTCCAAGAGGTTGGTATTTCCAGGAACCTCTGAAAATACGTCTTGGTATTCAGTCACAATTTGACGGATCTCTGCTTTCTTGTCCACCTCCAATCCCTCACCGATCGGAATTGCCTTCACACTTGCCCTTATGTCATTTATACATACAGGAATGGGTGTATCTGTCTCGTCCTCTTCCATCACGACGAAAGAGGCTGTTTGTGGAGTTAACTCCATTGGGCGGTCCTCATAATATTTTAACATGTTTATGTGGAACAATTTAGTTTCGCGTCCGAAGTCCAGCCAGTAATCATGATTTCCTTTTTTCCCAGTGACGCGAACAGGTCCCTTCCATTGCATGAGCAACTTATTCGTCGTAGTGGGCAGTAGGATGAGAGCACGGTCGCCTACTCCGAGCTGACGATTTCTGCTCCTTCGATCATAATAAGTCTTCTGGGTCTTTCTCGCCCGCATAAGGTTCTCGTGGGCCACTTTTAACGTCTTCTCTAGACGGTCCCGGAGGTCTAGGACGTATCCATATGTGGTTTTAACCTCCTCGCCGATGTGTTCTCCAGTCCACACTTCCTTGAGCAAACTGAGAGGTCCTCTGACGTACCGCCCGTAGATGAGTTCAAATTGGGAGAACCCCATACTGGTCTGCGGCACTTCACGGTAGGCAAATAACAGCGGTGCAAGCAGTCGATCCCAGGATTTTGGTTCCTCCTGGCAGAGCTTCCTCAACATCTGTTTTAAGGTTCCGTTAAAACGTTCGACCAGGCCGTTGCACATAGGGTGATATGGTGTAGAGCTCAGGTGCTTTATGGCCAATAAATCATTCACCTCTCGCATCAAGTCGGAAGTAAAGCAGTATGCCTGATCGCATAGGATTTCACGTGGAAATCCGACTCTTGAGAACATTTCTACCAGTCCCTCCGCCACGGTCGCTGAATCGATTGCTGGCAACGCTACCGCATCAGGATACCGCGTGGCGAATTCTACCATGGTCAGGATGTATCGATGTCCACTTCTTGTAATTGGTTTCAAGGGCCCAATGATATCCACGGCTACTCGTTCGAAAGGAGTGTCGATTAGAGGCATTTGACCCAGAGGCGCCTTGCCCACTTTACTCTTTGGGTAAGTCATTTGGCAGATATCACAGGACCGCACGTACCTTTTCACTTCCTCCTGAACTCCTGGCCAGTAGAAAGACCCCAGCACTCGGTCTATTGTCCTCTTATGCCCGCCCATCAAGCTTTCGTGGGCCAACTTGAGTATGTGGCTTCTCAGTAAGCGCGGAACAACGACCTGCTGTATTGTCTTGCCTGACGATATAACGACGATATAGAAGTCCCTTCTCCATGACAAACGAATATTGTGTCGATCCTCTCCCGTAAAAGATTTGCCCGACCTTGTTCCTACAAGACTCCAGGGTCTAATCTTTCGCTTGTGCATCCTTGAGATGTCGCTGGTTTACTTCCCAGGCCTTTAACTTGGTGGAGCCCGAATCCAGTGATGAGCTTGTGCTCTTGATTGCCCCGAGTAACAGGCTCCTGCCGACATCTTCCTTCTTTTCGTCTAGTCCACTCGCTACTTTATTCGGCTTCACCTTCCTCATGGTCCCTTTTCCTTCCATCCATTGTCCGGGTCCTGGGGATCACGAGCTCCTGGGACATTCCCAATGATAACGTCATACAGGGGGGACGTCATGCATTTCACAGTTGCCATGCCGCAAAAGTAGGGCGAAACTATTTCCACCTTTGCTTCTGGGACAGTTATTTTGCTGTCATCGGCTAAGAACACCGTCGTAGTGGACCCCGTAAGTGCTTCATCTGGCACAAGTGAACGTCGCCCTACTGTTGTGTTGCTCCCCGTGTCCCGTAAAACAGCTACAGTTTTGCCGAACAAAAGGCCTTGCAAAACCGGCATCCGGCATTTCGTGCTTTTCCGTTCCGTATTTACTGCCCCGGTAATGTTATCTTCTGGTCTGTCGCCGGCGGCCTTATCACTGTCTCCCAAGTTTTCTTCAGACCACATACATGAAGTCTTCTTCTGCGTGGCGGGTTCTCTCGTGCACACTTGAATATCGTGCCCAGTTTTTCGACAATACCCGCAATACGGTTGCTTCGACCTTGTCCGACAGTCCGCCGCTTTGTGACCTGTTTTGTGACACACGAAACATTGTGGTGTCGGCCTCGGAACTGAGCTCCCACTTTTCGAAGCCAGGCCGCTTTCTGTTTTCTTCCGGAAAACGAGCAAGTTCGACTGCCGTTGAGCCTCTAAAAAATTATCGGCCGCTTCAGCCACGTCTTCAAGTTTGCGGCAGTTCCTTTCCCGCAGGAATAGTGCCAATCGTTCATGGCATTTGCTCACGAACTGCTCGGCCACTATGAGGTCACGAACAGATGAATATTCTTTCTCTGTCTTAGACACCTCTACCCACCGGTCAAAAAAACTCATGAGCCTCGTGGCGTACTGCTTGCCTGTTTCGCCATCTTGAGGCTTACTATGGCGAAACTTTTCTCGGTACCCTTCTGCGGTAAACCGAAACCGTTGTAGCAGGGCTAGCTTCGCCTTGTCATAGTCGAGTGCCTCTTCGGGAGACAAACGACCGAACACCTTAAGAGCTTCGCCGCTCAAGCACAAGCTCAAGGCTGTAGCCCACTAATCCCTAGGCCATTCTTGACCCGTAGCCACGTTCTCGAACCTTTTCAAGTAGGCGTCAAGGTCGTCCCCGTTCTCGTCAAATCCCGGTATAAAGTTACGCGGATTTACTTTCGATGGCCCTTGGGCTGGTCGACCTATGTCCGCCACGGACGATTCTCGGGTGTTTTCGGTTGCCGCCAATTGAAGACGCAACTGAAGCGTCCTTTGAGATTGCTCCTCAAGCTGTCGTTGCATCTCCATTTGTTCCTTCTTTGCCTCTCGCTCTGCAGCCCTTTCGTCACGCGCACGCGCTTCGCGTTCCTCGACCCATGCCTTCAACTCTGCGCCTTCTAAACATATGCGTAACGCCAAGGCGGTAAACTCTGCCGTACTCATCTTTCAAAATAACGTTGACTCGCGAACACTGTTGACAAACGGCATCGTCTTGTCGCTGCGGACGCCAATGTTACCTTGTGGTTTCAGGTTTTTCGCACAACGTGCAGGTTCTTTGTTTACTTGGAATGTCCGAGGCGTTACTTCAAGACACTCCACAAAAGGACGACACCGCTTATAACCCACATTTAATAACACTAAAACGAGCACACGTAACACGAACAAAGACAGAAGAGTACCCTACAGAAATAACCGACTATACTACTGAGGACAAGACACTAATAATGACTAAGCTACATGCTTAGTTCCCATCACTCAGTTCCTAGCCTATAGTTGGTCGCGGAGACAAGTGAAGGCGCGGTGCTGGTCTCACCAAGGTGCCACGGAGATGTCACGGAGCGAAGTACCGCAGCCGGTGAGGGACGCCGTTGCCGTCGGTGCCGAGCAGCTCGATGACGTCAGGTTGACCCTGGAGTCGAAGTGCCAACTGCGAAGAGGTGTTCCGGCCGGACAGCCTCGTCCGAGCTCGAGCCCGAAGCCCGACTCCTTGGACCTGTCCACGGGCCCAGGAACGTTGGCCCAGGAGCAGCACGCGAGCGACCCACAGCCAAGAACAGCAGGTACTCAGTAGGTCGCTCAGGACACGGGTCGACGAAGGTAGACGCCCATGGCTCGGGTCCGAAACTCGAGGGCCAAGACGCGCGGCCCGTCTTCCTGGCTGCCTCCCTGCTACTGCTTCATCCTCTTCGCTTCGCTTCCTTCTCTCTTCGCATGCCTCGGAACCATAGCCGTGGTTTCCTCCAATTGGCGTTTCATTTATTTGTCCTTTTGTTGTTTCGCGCCCGTGCCAGTTTCTTCTTCTTTATTTTCTCCCACCGTTTCACGGCACGCACTTTAAAATCCCGCGCACTTCACCACATACAGAACGTCCTGGATGACGGCGCGAGAAGTGCATACTGCTGTAGACCTAATACTCTGGGAGCTGGCGCTACGGAGGGACATACCAGAAAGTGGCGTCGTCACTTTTCGGAGTAAGCGGCTAAGTTTTGCGTCCATAACGGATACGGCGGCTCCAGTGTCGACAAGGGCAGATGCGCGAACACCGTCCACAAACACGTCTATGACATTCGATGGACTTCGCTGAGGGCTTTTACAGTTCGATAGCGTCGCAGCCCTTGCCTCGTGTACTGCGACGACTAGTTTTCCTGCTCTCGTGCCACAGAACGTGGCCGCATTGGTGACAGTCAGCGAGGTCGTGGAGACGGAGAGCGGCGAGTGGATGGAGCTGGGCGTGACGTCGGTGACATAGGCGGGTCGTAGAATGCACGGCTTGACTGGCTGGTGGTGGTTGACGCGACGCGAGGCGGCTGCACGCGATGGCAGTAACGTGCCACGTGACCGGCATAACCGCATGCAAAGCAGATGGGCCGATTGTCGGGTGTGCGCCATCGGTTCGCCGGGGCAGGTCCCGCCCATGTCGCAGGATGCGATTGACGGGGCGGCTGCTGAAACGACTGCATGGTGGGTTGCAGTCGGGGCCTAGGGATCACGGCAGCATACGGAGCCGGCACGCCCGCTTCGAAGGACGGAGGTCTAGCGGCGGCTTCGGCGTAGCTCAATGGAGCAGCCGCAGGGATTGCCTTGTGCCTCCTAGCGACAACTTGAGCGTAACTCTGTGGCGCAGGAGTCGGAGGTTGCTGGTGGTACTCAGGCATCACCTCGGCAATTTCCTGCTCAATTGCTCGTCGGAGGGGAGGAAGAAGGGTCCTCGACGACTGTTGAACGTGCGGCGGGTGGGCGAAGGCCAGAGGAGAGAACTGGCGTGCGATTTCCTCGCGCACGAATGCCTTCACTTCTGCCAGCAGCGTGGCCTGGTCAGGTATGGCCGCCAAGCCAGCAAGCTCGTCGTCGCGTGATGGAGAGCGACGGGTCATCGAACGTTGCCGGCGGAGCTCCTCGTAGCTCTGGCACAGTGTTATGACCTCGGCCACGGTGGAAGAAGGGTTTTTGGCGAGCAACATGGTGAAGGCATCGTCGTCAATGCCCTTCATAATGTTCCGGATCTTGTCAGACTCGGACATGGTGCCGTTGGCTTTCTTACACATGTCCAGGACGTCTTCGATATAACTGGTGAAAGATTCACCGGCCTGCTGAGCTCGTTCGCGTAAGCGCTGTTCTGCTTGCAGCTTACGAACTGCAGGGCGGCCAAAAACGTTGATGACGGCGGTCTTGAAATCCGACCAAGTCGCAAAATCGGACGCGTGGTTGTTGTACCACAAGCTTGCTACTCCCGCTAGGTAGAAGACCAAGTTGCTCAACTCGCCTGCTTCGTCCCGCTCGTAAATTGCGAGCCAGTCCTCCACGTCGGTGCCATCGGCGCCAGTGAAGATAAGTGGATCGCGGATGCGTGGGACACCGGGACATGTGGTCGGTGTGGGAGGCGGCGTTTGCTGAGCGGCGTCTTGAGGCATGGTAGACGGCAGAGTACGGAAACGAAGCTCCAGGGGCATCGAAAGGGAGCACAGCACCTCCACCAATTTGTTAAGCTGTTTATTGGACAGCACTCGGCGACAATGAGCTATGGCGACAGTCAAGGCAAAGGCACGGGCTCTGAGCGCGAGCGGCGTTTAGAAGAGGACGACCCACTAGGAGCCGCTGGAGAGCGCAACCGTTAAACAGTACCAATTGCTTCGCCACAATTCCAAGAAAAGATGGGTGCTATTTATGCAGACAATGTTGTCACGTTTCATTGCTGCGCAGTCGCGTTCAGATATCACAACTCTTTCTGGGATAAAGTTACGGAAGACACACTCACGCAGTGATCACAGGCTTCAATTATCTTTTTTGCCTCAATTATTAATCTATTCCACTAGTCTCGACTTTTGGCAATTATGGAGCATGCGCAAAAGTCCGCTACACACTTCCGGTACCGGAAAGAGGGTTGGTGCGCAGGTAGGCATGCTGGATGTCTGTCTCTGCGGCAGGCATGGCATGTGTGGGCTGCTGTGGCGTAGGCGAACCAGGCACGTCGTCCTGAGGCGCTTCCGTTATTTAGCGGTGTCTGAGAATCTCGGCCGTAGTTTGTTCGGTGCTCGAACTTCAGCTGCGCGAGATTCTCATAGCGACGCTGGCCGCTGCTGTTAGGACGCGCAGAGCATCGCGGTTCTTAGAACATGGTGTTGCTTGATGAGCGTGGACGCAAAGCCGTAAAGGAAGGGCGGACACAGGGCGGGACGATGTCTCCGGCAGACACTAGGGCATGCGACACGGCAGCCGTCGTTGCGGCTGAAGTCTCCGAGGTGTCACGAGTCGTCGAGGTCGGGGAAGACGTGCGGAGGGCGGGCACGCGTGATGGGCCTTCGGCCGAGAGCTTCGAAGGAACGCACCTCGTGTTGGACAGGTCAGTCGAAGCATTGGCGTCTTTTACCTTGTCGCGGTGGTCCGGTACAGCAATGGATGTCCCAGTGTCCGGAAGCGACCGAGGAGGAGTTGTAGCCGGGGGAGTGAGGTCTTGGTCATGGGAGAGCTGCGGGCCGGTTGGTACCGCTCGCTGCGACCAAGGGAAAGCCTGGAACTCGTGGGTCGACCGAAGGAGGCGGTACGTGTGGCCGTTGCAGGCGAGCACGACAAAGCAGATATCAACGTATGTCTCCGGGCTGAATGTCGATGCAGCAAAGAAGATTGCGCAGCTCTACCGGCAGCGCGTTGAGCAAGACGGCGTGCATCAGCGGCTGTGCCGTGACGCCATTCAGTGCGAGTGGCATCGAGCTGCAGAAAGCATGCTCGGGGGTAGGCAGGGTTGAAAGGCTTCATTGGTGGGCAGAGTGACGGAGGCTTTGCAGCGGGTTGCTCGGCCAAGGGTCACCACTGTAGGTCACCACTGTAGCGAGGGAGGAGAGGAGAGACGTGACGTTGGCCGACGCGGCCGTGTCGTCCTCGCCACTTCATTCCAAGGCAAACGGCGCAGCAGCGGCGGCTGCAGGCGTCCAGACCACCAGGAGCGTTAGAGCGTTCTTTTCTACCTCGCGCATCGAGCGCTAGGCATGAGCTGCCCGAGAGGCGCGGGGCGGTGGCGGGAAACTATGGTGATGATGAAAGGCGATGATGATGGCGCTAAAGACACCTCGAAGCTCGTTGCGTTCGCCGTCGCGTTCACGCTAACGGTAGCCTTACCAAGGACAGCAGTACAGCGGCCCTAACAGGGGCCGTTCCGCGAGCCCATACCCGGAAAATTAAGGGCAGCAACCGATGGAGGTGCGATTGCTATACGACGAACTACCGAAGAGCCTCCGCCGCCGGCGCCAACGCTGCGACGAAATCTTAAGAACACGACGCACACCAGACTGAGCCCTGACGACGAAACCTCAGAGCCTGAAGAAGAACTGCCGACGCGACGTAAAAGCAGCGGTACAAGGCGACCTAGTCGTGACCCGACGCCTCGACTTAACCGCAACGCATAATAATAATTGGGAGTTTTAGCTTGAACGTATACTTCTTTACGTTACCGTTACCGTATTACGTTTACCGTTTTACCGGAACTCGAACTTTAGTAACGTTTCTTAGCTGCCCAAACGTAAACCTTTACGTACGTACGTAAACCTTTACGTTTGCGCAAACCACTAAATGGTGATGATAACTGCATTTAAACTACATTTAATTGCGATAATATTGAATTACGCTGTGGCAGAATCATTAGAGACGTTTTTAGCGTGTGCAATATCCCGATATAAGCGAAGGGGTGTAAGCCGCCGCGGCCGGGATTCGATCCCGCGACCTTCGGATCAGCAGTCGGGCGCCATAACCACTAGACCAACGTGGCGGGGCTAACCGCAACGCAAGACGACAGACTAGCGGCCTCCACGTTATATTCGGCGGCCACAAGGTCACCGCTCTCGTCGACACTGGAGCCGACTATTCCGTCGTCAGTGGGCCATTCGACAAAAAGTTGAAGAAAGATAGGAGTGCTTGGCAAGGCCCGAAAGCCGGACGGCTGGAGGCCATCTAATAACGCCGGCTGAAGTCTGCACCGCAAGAGTCACCATCATTAACCGGAGCTTTGTAATCTCACAACATTGCTCCAGGGATGTGATACTTGGGATGGACTTCCTAAGTCAGCACGCCGCCGTCATCGATCTGAGGCCTGAATCAACAACGCTAACCCCAGAAAAAGCGCTTCCGCCGCACATGACGCCAGGGAACCCCGTATTGAGTGTGATAGAGAGCACGCCACCAAGCAGCCTCTCTCCAGCGTCGTCATTTCCGTCGGCACCGAAGAACCCGCAGTCCTTGAGGCGTCATCGAGGGCGATGAGCACCTGCTTGTGAACCGCCAGATTTGCGTCGCAAGAGGCATAGCCGAGCTGCGTGATTGCAAAGCAAATGTAGTGCTGACAAACTTCAGCCACGAATATAGGCACCTCAACATTGGTACGACGGTCGGCTACATCGACGAATTCGTGGACGCCAGCAATGCTTTCGCTCTCTTCGATGCTACCGAACCTGCTTCAACGGATCGAGGTCCCCAACCGGATTTCGACGTCAACCCGAACCTCCCGAAATAAAGCCCTGCTCCTGCAATTGAAGTGTATGAGAACGGGCTATCGCGCGTGTGCGCAGATACCGCTTGTCACTTTTTTCCGCGTGTCTCCCTTCCCCTCGCTGTCCACGCAGCTATATAAGCGTCATTAATAAACGACCATTTGGCCATTCCTTGTTCAGCAACGTGTCGCCTCGGTTCGTTACATCGAACACGATACAGGACTGCTTCTCGTCGTCGTCAAGGAATTCTACAGACCCCAGTCGCCAAACATCGCATCATAACAGAAGAATGTGCGCGAAGAATCCGCCAGAGGCCGTACCGAGTTTCGACGCCAAAACGCGAGGCCGTTAAAAAACAAGTCGACTAAATGCTATGCGACCACATCAGCCAGCCGTGAAGAGTCCGTGGGCGTCATCCTACGTTTCTGCGTCGACTATCGTCGCCTGAACAAGGTCACAAAGAAGGACGTGTACCCTCCCACGCATAGACGACGCCATAGATCGACTCCACAACGCGAAGCACATTTCGTCGATGGACCTCAAGACCAGCTATTGGCATTTTAAATTGTGATCACAGCGCAAAGTAAGACACGAGACATAGAGCAACGAAGACGAGCGCTGACTTCCAAATAGACTTTTATTGTGAAGAACAAGCAATTTATGAAAAACGACATGCAATAAAACCCGCATATGATAAATGACACCCCCTCCGAAACACGAAGCAACATGATCAAGCACTTTAAAACAACAAAGCGGCAACAGCCTGTCAAAAAGAAACCTAGCGCATGTGTGGGTGCAAGAAAGCAAGTTCCTTATCAGTCAAAGATATCGAAGGCTTACTAACAGAGCCACCTTCAGCGATTGCTTTGGCCTCTATGATGAGTCTTGTATTCTCGTTGGGATGCCTTGCTAGAATAGCCGTCTTTTCAAAAAACGGAATACAGCCGCATTGTGCGCAATGCACACCAAGAAAGCCCTCTCTCCCTCTCCTCACTTTGTTGCTGTGTTCCTGCAGTCGGATATTCAGGCATCTAACTGTCTGCCCTATGTAGGACAGGCCACAAGACAAGGGTATCTTGTACACTACACCTTTTGAACAAGGAACGTACTTCTTGTTATGGTTAATGCTACATGGACTACGCGCCTTGGCAACAGGATTATTCCTAACACAAAGCTGTGAAAGTTTCTTAGGAGCCGAAAAGACCACGTCGACACCCACTTTTCTTCCTATTTTCTTCAGTTTGTGGGATACGCCATGAATATACGGAAGAACGGTTATTTTTCTGCGATCATGTGCTGCAGGCTCGACGCTCTGGGGTCCATCACCTGACCTACTACGCAGCTTTTCTGCGACTGAAACCAGAAGCTTCTTAGGATACCCGGATGCATCTATTCAGTTGTTAACGGCGTTTGCAGTGTCCTGACTTCTTTCTTGTGTCCGTGTTTGCACGCCCTGTCTTTTTAGAATGAATACTTACCAACTAGCTCAGCTCTCTGTTATTCTTAGAAAAGGAGTACCTTGCCATAATCTGGGCTACATCAAAGTTTCGCCCCTACCTTTACGGCAGACTCTTTAAAGTTGTGAGCGACCTGCACGCCTTGTGCTGGCTAGCTAACTTGAAGTATCCTTCAGGTCGTCTCGCACAAGAATTCGACATAACCGTCGTTTACAAGTGCGGAAGAAAACACTCCGACGCTGACTGCATGTCTCGCGCCCCCGTCGACCCACCAAGGCTGGACGACCTGGAGGACGACTCTTTCTTGGGAACCGTAAGTGCGCACGACTTTGCCGAGCGACAGCAAGCGGACCCACAACACAGGGGCCCTGTGGAATACCTCGAGGGCACGACCGCCGTTGTTCCGATGGTATAAGTGAGGAATGGCGTCATTATTATTGCGAAAAGGCGTTCTGCTAAAGAACTTCTCACCGCTTCGAACAAACTACCTACTGATACCTCCACTATTGAGACCAGAAGTCCTCCAAGCTCTACACAATGATCCGACGGCTGGACACCTCGGTGTCTCACGCACGCTCGCGAGAATACATGAAAAGTACTACTGGCGGCATTGCCGCCGACGTCGCTCGCTACGTAAGCACATGCCGAGACTGCCAGCGACCAAGAAACCGCCGATAAGACCAGCAGGCTTTCTTCATCCCGTCGAACCACCTCGCCGACCCTTCTAGGAAATCGGTATGGACCTACTGGGGCGTTACCTACGTCGACTTGCGGAAATAAATGGATCGTCGTAGGTGCCGACTATTTCACCCGATACGCCGAAACAAGGGCCCTACCTAGAGGCAGTGCCGCAGAGGTGGCGAAGATCTTCATAAAGGACATCGTCCTGCCTCACGGCGCGCCAGAGGACCTCATAACCGACAGAGGTGCGGGCTTTGCTGTGGAGCTAACTCAGGCGATTTTGAGATACAGCCAGACGAGCCACCGCCTACCACCCACAGACCAATGGCCTAACTTAGCGTCGAAACAAGACCATCGCCGACATGCTGGCCATGTACGTTGACGTCGAGCAGAAGACATGGGGTGCCATCCTTCCGTACGTAACCTTTGCATACAACAGGACAGTACAACAGGAAGTTGGTCTACGGAAGGAGCCTGGGAATGACGCTCGACCTAATCTGCCAGCTACCACGGACGAAGAGAATCTCGACGTCGCCGCATATTTGCAACATGCCGAAGAAGCTCGATAGTTCGCCCGCCTGCGTATCAAGAACCAGCACGGAAAAAACAGCCGTCACTATAATCTTCGTCGACGCCACATGGAATATCAGCCCGATAACCGTATGTGGCTCTGGACACCGATACGCCGACATGGACTCAGTGAAACGCTTCTCCGGCGATACTTCGGGCCACACAAGGTGCTACGACGTCCCGGTGCACTAAACTATGAGGTTGTTGCGGACGGCATTACAAACTCTCAGTGGCGCAGGGCACGACCTGAAGTCGTTCACGTCTTGCGCCTCAAGCCGTTTTATGCGCGTTGAGGAACCTGAGGACTCCGCTTTTGCTTGCTTCATGATTGTTGTTGTTTCGAGTTACATGCATCTTTTTTTACTTCCATGTTCTGTTACGCATCGGGACGATGCTTTTTCAGAGGGGGGCATTGCCACACCCCCTTCTTCTTTTATTTTGATATACAGTCGAAACCCGCGATTACGAAATCCCGAGGGAACGACATTCTCACCGTAACGAAATATTTTCGAAGCACCGGCGAACGCCCATAGGAGTCAATGCATTTCGTAACTCGCGACTACGAAAGGTATTCATACCGCAGTCCCTCATTAACGAAATTTTTGAAACACGAGTGCGCAACTAATCTACTCTCGCAACATTAACTACACTCGAAAACTGCTGAAATGTATTCATGCTGCACTTAAATTGTGCAATACTATCGCTACAGCGCACTTCAGAAGCAGCCGCCATCATTGTTTACAAAAAAACGTAAAGCTGGCGCAATGATGATGATGATGGCTTGCCTAAACACCTGCTCGTTATCGCGGACTACGTAGCCAAATCCACATTCCTCATGGAGCTTCGTTCGTTGGCTTGGCTCTGTGCTTGGATTTGTCGGCTTTGAGCGCAGATGGTCGCGTGTGTGGAGCCATTTGTGGAGCGTTTGCTTGGCGCTTCGTGCAACGTGAACTGTGTGTTGCGATTTCTTCTTCGTCCGATTTCGCTGCCTGCGAAGATGCTGCCTTATCTTCCATCACGATGGAAGATAAGGCTGCAATCATCAGTGAGGTGGAAAAGGGCAGGAAAAAAATGGACATTGTCGAAGAATTCGGCGCTGCGTGCAGCTCGCTGTCCACGATTCTGCGCTGATCCGCGCTGATCCAGCGGAGCCGGAAGAAGGTTTGCCTGTAGGCGCACTTGATGACGGTACTGGTGACAGCGCAGTGCCGCCGTCACTGACCAGTGCATGGGGCGAACCTTGTGCCGTGGCAAACGAGATTCACGATCGAGAGGCATGAAATTGCTGCATGGTAAGGCCCGCCAAAGGAGACTTACTAACTTTTGGAAATAAAATGCGTTTTTTTGTAAATTCCATGTCTTTTCTCCCGCATTCTCGCGCCAACGAAATTCCCGAAAGAGCGAAATTTTGTGCTTTTGCCCGCCGATTTCGTTTTTGCGGGTTTCAACTGTATTCGGGTTTGACCCGCAAGGATGGTTAGCAACGGTCGGCTTCGACCACGCCGCAGTGTTTGAGAAGCTTCGCGATTGTAGCAGATCATTTTGTTAAGATTGCGCGCAGGACGCGAATAGTCAAGATTATTCCAGAACTTGCGCGACCACCAGTGATAAGGCTGGAAAGTTCGAGGCGCGATGTATAAAAGACGGCGCGTGTCGGTGATGATCAGTTTTATTGCGATAGCAATTACATGGACAGTCTCGACGGGTTTTTGCCGTCGCCGTGATGTCCCTCCCGTACGACGTCCCCATTTATAAGATCCCCCCGCGCATCGTATGTTCTACCGCGGGAAAAAGCGCGCGAGCGGGGGCGACGAACGCGGCCGAAGCAGTGATCAAACGAGCCGGCCCATTTCTGTTGCTCCGAGGGTGCATGCGATAACATCACACCGCTCGGGAGGACTGCCGTCGAAGCAGACGGAAAACGCCACGTCCTTCTTTAACGATCATGAAAAGAAAAGACGCATGCACCCTCCGTCGCTCGGAAGGGTGGAGGGGGGGTAGTTGTCGCCTGGCAGCGCAACTCTGAACTTTGAATCTTAGGGGGCGGTCAGGATCGCTGGCGCGCGCGCTATCTTTATAGGTATACGAGCCATCACAGCGGGCGGCTGGTATACCCTTCTACGTGCTGCGCTCTGAACACGAAGTGACTATGCGGAGAGCATCTCTCCCTGGAGCGGCCGTATTCTCTTACACCAGCGTTTTGTAGTTACGCGAGATCGAATACAAAACAGTTAGCTGCCAGCCTCACTTCGTATAACACTACAATTTGTTGCTATCGCATTCATTGCTTCGCCCTTGCGGTGAAACCGTGAGCTTTTCGACGGCTGACGCTCTGTTCGCCGCTATTAGCGTAGAGTGTGTATTACTGTAGCTTGAGTTTCCGTTTCCCGGCTACTAGTTCGGCCAAATAAAGAGATTAGTCTAACACGCCGACTGCTGCCTCCGCCGTCGTCACGACGCCGTGACAATATGTTGTTACGTGAAGTAGACTGAGGAGCAAGGCACCCCAAAAGACCCTAAATATCAACAATAAATGTGTCTAGCCTGATGAAGCATGTCTTCTGGACATGTTTTAGCATTTATTAGATGTGAAGCATCTTATAGCGGAGTTCAATCTGGTGGCGGTGTGCGGCGTGACCACCTTTACTGCGCATGCGCAAGCCCTCTCCAGACACCCCCTCTCCCTCCCCCTCTCCACTTGCCCTCTCCGCTTCCCATTTCCCCCATCTCCCTCTCCACTTCGCCTTTCCTTTCCCCCTCCCCCTCTGAAACGCGGGCTCTACATGCCAAAACGCTGCTTCGCATCGCCTTATGGTCCCCTTTAGCGAGTAATGGTTTGATTTTTTTTAGAAATCTTGAATACCAAGTAATATGCTGCAATATCACCGTGGCGTTGCTCATTATTTTTGTCTGTTGGCTTTTCAGAGGTTCTCACAACGTACACGGCGTGATACTTTCTAATTTGCGGTAGAAATTTTGCAGTGTGGAAAGTTAGTGCCAAAGCATATGAGCCATCTTTTGCAACATTTTTTTAACTTTAGAGAATGCTGTTTATGGTAATCTGAACTTTCCGGTATTGCAGAGGCATAATTTATAAAATGCAACCTGAAGTTTCTGTTCATAACCTATTCAATTTAATGCAATAAACTTGATATTATTTTTTTCTTTCCTTCACCGCTGTATTGAAGCTATTCGACTTTCTGTAAAAAAAAGGTCAAGGAAGCTTTCACTTCTACGTAAATCTGCTGACTATGAACACTTTGTGAGGCAGGCACTCATGAACAAACCTAATAACAAGACATGGTTACGGAAATGAAAAAGCATTCTGGAGTGACAGCTCTATTTAGTCAGCAGGTCCGCGATCTCTACAAGAGCTACGTGAGACCAATTTTAGAGTATGGATGCATTGTATGGGACCCTCGCAGGAGTACCGATCGCGACAAACTTGAGAGAGTTCAGGACATAGCAGCAAGGTACGTTATCGGTAGCTATGAAAGAAACCTTAGCATTACTACAACAAAAGAAACATTATAATTGGAGCCTTCAGAAAAATGAAGGTAAACATTACGCTTGAAGCTTTCAATGCGAAGCATTTCTTAGCAAACTTCTGTGACTTTGAGCGTATCCATCCATCCATCCGTCCGTCCGTCCGTCCGTCCATCCATCCATCCATCCATCCATCCATCCACCCATCCAGCCATCCAGCCCATATTGTGGTTATGTGCCCTTATTTGGTAACACGACCATTCTGTATCGACACTGGGGGCAGACGCAGCGGGAAATCGTAGAGGCTGCGCATATAAGCTCTCTGTCAGATGTGTGCGTTGCGCAGGCCTCGATCAGCTTAATTCAAAGAGATTATCTGGGCATACGATGATAGTTACTACAGTCTCTCTTTGGTTTTTGTAATAAGTTTTTACCTTTTCGTCCCCTCATGTTCACGTGGTACGCGGCGATGTCATTTAAGCATGGGTTATGCGCAATAAATGTTGTAGTTGGCAGTAAGCGCTTGCCCTGCGTAGTTTTGTTCTGTCTCTGGTTTTTTTTGCGCTGTAATTTACTATTAATGACAGGTAGTA
This sequence comes from Rhipicephalus sanguineus, assembly GCF_013339695.2. Classification (NCBI taxonomy): domain Eukaryota; kingdom Metazoa; phylum Arthropoda; class Arachnida; order Ixodida; family Ixodidae; genus Rhipicephalus; species Rhipicephalus sanguineus. The sequence goes on along the minus strand of NC_051186.1, from coordinate 144,241,120 downwards.
ACATGACAATCATGACACGCATGTCGCGTAGGCCATGATTTACGCGCCAAGCTCATGGTCTGCTCGCGACCGTTGCGCTATCTTGACTGAGGGCAACAATGGTATGGCGCGACGTGACTGTGTGACGAACATAACTGATAGGTGATAACATGAAAATAATGACATGCATGTCGTGTAGGGCATGATTTACATCCCATGCTCATGGTGCTCTGGAGGCCGTTTCGCTCGCTTGGTATACCCCAAAATTCGTATTTTGTCACGTGACTGTATGATGAACATAAAAGACAATGGGTAACATGAAAATCATGACATGCATTTCGTTAGGGCTTGATTTACAAGCCACGCTAATGGTCTGCTCACGGCTGTTTCGCTCGCTTGACATACACCAATATTGGTATTGCGCGACGCGACTGTATGATGACACTAATGGCAGGTTGTGATATGACAATCATGAAATGCATTTGATGTACAGCATTATTTACATGCCACGCTCATGGTGCGCTCGCGGCCGTTTCTCTAGCTTGATATACACAAAAACTGGTATTGCTTGAAGTGACTGTATGACGAATATAAATTACAGGTCCTACACGGATATCATAACATGCATAACATATATACGGCATGAATTACACGACACTGTCTTGGCTCGCTTGCGGCTGTTTTGTTAACCCAATATAGACCAAGTTAGTATGGCATGACATGAGTTCGTGACGAGCATAAATGACTGGTGATGCATTGTATATATCGGAATGTACGTTTCATTGTATAAAACATTGCACATACGTGCATGCATGACAAACATAGGATATATAGTGAACTAGATGGCGTGACATGAATGGCGTCATTTTCCTCAAAGAGAAACAAGGCGATGTATGCAGCTCTCTACTGGCTGCTTCGCATTACATCAATTCCCATAGTGCGTGGGATGTGCCGGATTTTTTCACAATATATTTTATGGCGACGTTGGAATTGACCGCGATCTGTACATTGTTCAGCCGCATTATATATCCAGACGAACGGACCATCAACTCAAAGTTAGCCCCGCCACGGTGGTCTAGTGCTTATAGCGCTCGACTGCTGCCCCGAAGGTCGCGGGATCGAATCCCGGCCGCGGCGGCTGCATTTTCGGTGGAGGCGAAAATGTCTGAGGCCCGTGTACTTAGATTTAGGTGCACGTTAAAGAACCCCAGGTGGTCGAAATTTCCGGAGCCCTTCACTACGGCGTCTCTCATAATCATATCGTGGTTTTGGGACGTTAAACCCCAGATATTATTATTATTATTATTAACTCAAAGTTAGTGAATATAGTTGCAGAACTAATCTTTTTAAAAGCACTTTTTTTCAGAACAGTTTCAGAATGGAATCGAATGGCTGCCACCGAAGTTAGCATATTAGATAACGAAGCTTTTGCAGCCGCTTTGTGAAATCTCGTTCTGTATTTGGCTGTAGTTAGTTTTTATACAATGTTTATTTCTTATTACATAGTCTTTATTTGTTTTATATTGGTACAGTGTCGTTACCTTGTTTCTTTCCTCCCCGACTAAGAGTTAATTTTAGGTTGGTGATTTACATTGGCATTCATATACGCTACTGTTGATTCTTAGCGCTCTTGATTGTGTGTTTGCTTTTCTTGTCTGCGGATGTTTGTTGTAATGTATGGCGTATTTTTCATCACTTTTGTTGTAATTAACTGTTTATTGTGGACAACCATAGGGTGTTCAACTGCTCTGTATACCCCCCCCCCCCCCCCCCGCTGTAACGCCCGAGTGGCGCTGTGGGTACGATAGTAAATAAATAAAAATAATATATAAATAACACCCACTGAATAGACCTTGCATTGGAGACCTTTCGCTGCAGCACACCAGCATTGCTCTCTTATTTCTTCCCGCTTATTGTATTTTTATTGTTGTAGGGTATGTGCGCAAAGCTCCGACGAACACAGGAAAAACGATGTAGACAGAAGGAGCGCAAACTATCAACTGAATTATTCTTTCTTGAAATAGCTTATATAAGCTTCTTCAAACGTCACAAGGAAAGTGGAAAAGGATTGAAAGAAAACAAATCATGCCCACCTAAAGTCAAGCAAAACCTGCGCAAGAAATTGCCTTCTGCCTTATACAGATTAACCGAAGTATCGCTTACGCAATCATCACCCTTCTCTTGAATGATAAAAGCTTCGAACAGCTCCCGCCCCATTCTGTTCCTGCTCTTTCCTAAAATCTTTATCTTTATGAGCAAAGGATCGCATCCTAAGCATGTGCTGCAATGAGTGGGCAGGTGCACTCCTTCTCTATCTCGAACTGACAAGACATCCTCCTTGGAGCGCTCATTTATGCAACGTCCCGTTTGTCACACGTAGGACTTTCCACATTTTAGCGGCATTTCATACACCACTTTAGTGGCACATTTCACAAAGCTTTCAGCATGCTTGATTCCGCAACCATTGCGTATGGATTCTTTTCCGCCAATCCTTGAACATAATCCGGCAAGCTTTTTGGGTGCCGAAAAAACCATATCGACGCCATGCCGATTTACCACTTTTTTCATGTTATGGCCGACCTTGTGCATAAACGGCACAACAATGGGCTTCTTTTTCGGTGGGCACTCGGTGCTGCCACCACGTCTTCCGTCATTTTTTTATCTTCTTAAGAAGATTGTCAGTCACTGCTGTGATTACTTCACAAGGGAACCCGGCCGCTAGAAGTCTGCCAACTTGATTATCGAAACTGTCATGCATGGTATGCGGACACGATTTAGTTAGAGCGAAATGAAGGCACGTAAAGCCCCTCTATCTTTCAAAAGTAGCGAGAGGTCTTGATCCAGCCGCCGCGCCCTGCGATAGGTCGGCTGGCGACACGTGACCTTTTCGGCTTCGCGCCCCGCCCAAAGGGTCCAGCGGCGGCAGCGCTGTGCGGGCGATAGGTACGGATCACTGTGTTTTCAAGCGTGGAGTGGGGCGGTTTTAGCAAGTAGAGAGTACTTCACGCGCCTCTGTCACATTGTTGTTAGAAACTAGAAGCGTTTATGTACCTGAAATTGAGTGGACGCAGGAATTCCGCGTTTGAATTTAATGTTTGGAGCGTGACGTGCTAGTATGCCGGGTCTCTATGCCTTCTGTTGCCTCCCCGCGCGGAGGACAGAAAAAGGCTTTTCTTTTTTTCTTTTTTTTCGTTCCTCGTGGTGAGAAAAATATATGCTGAAGGAAGGCCCAACAAAATCAGTCGCAAGAAATTTGTGCCCACAGAAAACACCCGGCTATGCGAAGTACGTGATTTTGTAATGGTTGTAACTTCAAGCAGCCTTTCGCCTGGCCGGCTGTGCTTTTGTTCATGCAGATGCATGAGCATTATCTTAGCAATGATATTATTGCTTCGACGTTCTTTATGCCGTAGATTTGTGCGTAGTAGTCAATGCAGAGTCACACCTCGTATCTCTAACATTAAATTGCTCGGAAACCAATAAAGCTGCCTTTGTTTTTCTCACCGGGGTGGCTTCAACACTGCAAGCTCACTTGGAAATGAACATTTGGGATTAGTTTTTTGCCACACCGTGCCGTGTTTTGCCACACTGCTGTGTGCGAGATCGTTCTTCTTCGTTGAAGCATTCCGCGTAATGTTTTCCCTAGAGGATCACAATGCTTTTGAGAAGTTCGAATAAATTATAATGCAAGACACTGGGAGGAAAAAACTGAAACGATATATGCCGCACCAAGCATCTTTGCTAACTTTTCAAGGCAGAAGGAACGGAAGCCGCCATGCAAGCGAATGAGGGGGGATAAGTGCACACAATAAAAAAAGTTTGTTATGAATTCATGCAATAAAACCCAGTTTTTCAATAAGTGCTCTTTTGTTCTCTTTCATATCTACAAAAAGCCACCTAACTCAGCTTTTCTGGTTGTAGTCTGGTTTTAGGGCGTGTACGTGTATACATACCCCAAATGTATTTGAAATTGCATTGGGTAACATTGCAACGTACCTTTATATCTGCGGGACACGGAGGCAGCGGGGGTAGTAAAAGGGGGGCGGCTTTGGGTAAATGCACGTTGTTAAAAACAGTTAAACATTAAAATGGGCGAGACACTAGTGGACATGCTATATTTCCTAGATCTTGAATGGTACTCATGTTGCGGAATTGCTCAAATGCAGTGCAACTGCATTTGTGGAATATCCCCTCTTCCCATAAGTAAACCTCTTAGAGTATAAACAAAATAAGCTTAGCTAAAAATACCGTGTAACCGTGGGAAGACTTCCGAACGCTGACAAACACACTCAAATCAATAATAGCGCGTATCTTGCTCTACGCAATGGCAAGAGCGCTAGGTGCCCGATGAAGTTTCCGAAAGTAGGAGAACGCTCATCACCTGCCTATTTTATTCGAACTAGAAAACTAGCACTTTAACTCACCCAAACACCACCTGTTCTTCAAGTTACGCTGAATGTCACAATATGCAAAAAAAAAATGCCCTGCATGACCGCTGCAGTGGGGAACCCGCTCGGAACCAGCTTCGGAAACGCACACGTTCTATTTCAATATTTAACGTGCTCCGTGCACGTTAAAGTTATTGTCCCTGTAGTTTGATAACTGATGAGCATCTTAGGCCACAAGTATTAATAATTTAACGGTTCAAGCAAGCACCGAGTTCGATTTCACACGCTCGCAACATGCACGGGAGCGAGCGGCGCGTCGTCTGCTATCGCTGCTCCTTGGACCCCTCGTGAGGGCGCGCGTGTAGTTGTCGCTACCTTTAAAAATATAGGGACCTTAAAGGCACGAACTTGTAATCGCCCTCTTTACAATCTTTGATTGCGCAGAATCAAAAGGCATAAGCGCTTTCTGCGCTCTCGGTGCATATTTCCAGCAAATATGGGGACTTCCGATTTGCAAGGTAACATCTAAAAATTGTAACGAACCGTCGGAAGGGGTCTCGTGTGTAAATTTCAAACCTTTCCCATGAATCCTGAAAAGGTTTAGCATACTGCTGACTGAATCCGTGTAAGTCCGGGCGCTCTGTCGTGATAAAAGTATTAAAAAATTGCAGTAAGACAGATAACTGGCCAAGTTGGTATGTATCCATATTGCCACGCTCACTTCTTGTTTATTTTGATGTATTCCGGTTTGACCAGCAAGGACGGTTACCAAGCTTGACGCTGTCCGCGAAGCAGTGTTCGAGAAGCTTCGCGATTGTAGTAGATCGTTTTGTTAAGATTGCGCGCCGCACGCGAATGTTCCACCTTTGTCGAGAGATAACGCCGCCACCAGCGATATCGCTGGAAAGTTCGATAGCGCCTGTATAAAAGCCGACGCGCTTGACCGCTTGTCAGTTTTATCGACGGCCAACGCCCTGTTCGCCGCTAAAAGTGTACAGCGTGTATTGCTGTAGTTTGACTTTTCATTTCCCGGCCACAAGTTCGGCCAAATAAACAGTTGCATCTTGAACACGCCGGCTGCTGTCTTCACCGACGTCACGACCACGTGACAATATTTAAACTTTTTTAGCGCGCACAAAAGACAAGGACAAGAAAGAGACACACGAGCGCTAACGCTCAACTGTTTATTTTTGAAAGGAACGATACATATAAATACCCAAAAACCAGCATAGAGCATGTGCACACCTATATCAATAGGTGTGCAAAGAAATGCATCAGTCATCCTTCGGTGGCTCTAACAGATAAGGAGTTTTTTTTAATTCTGTTTAGCCCTTCTGACAGTGTGTCACGTGACTTGCGCCGAACATGCTGTATGCTGGTTATTGGGCATTTATATGTATCGTTACTTTCAAAAATAAACAGTCGAGAGTTAGCGCTCGTGTGTCTCTTTCATCGACTCTCTTGTTAAAATCCTCCTCTCTTAATACTACAAAGCCGCCATTCTTGTCAGCCTGGATCAACCGCAGATTGTTCTGCTTGAAGAAAGTAACGACACTTTCAGTCGGATCTTTGGCGTTCTTTGTGGGCTTTGGGTTCACGGCTTTTTTAAGGGTTTCTACGCCTTCTGCAAGGCATCTTTCACGTCCCTCTTGGTCGACCTGGCTTGAGATACTGCGGTTAATCGCCAGCAGGTCTTGCGCAGGCACTGAAGACTCGTAACTGAACTTCGGTCCTTTGCTGATAGGGCAGGCAACTTCTTCAGGCAAAACCACATCTCCCAGGACTACAAAGCCTTTTGGCCCATTGTTCTTGCCTGTTGCTTTAATACAGCCAAGGACTTGCTGAAGGCACCTGGCCCACCAAAATTCAGTCATCTATGCAGCAAGTCTTCTAGTAGCTCGTAGGTTGATTTCGGCTTCCCAGACCGGTCTCGACGCATAGCAGATCATCCGCAATAGATCTTGTAACCTACGCACCTGGCGCCATAGTTCCTCTCTTAAGTATCTGCAGATGCGCCTCAAAAGTCCCACGCGCGGTTTGAGGAAACCAAACATTGCACGTACATCTTCTGGTATGAGTCTCTTTCGCAGGCAGAAGGCGATGTACCTGGCTCGGCACGTTGAGCTAACGATGAGGTTCACACAAGCGTAGATTTGTAAAGGTGAAGGAGACACATTCATGAAAGACCAGGTATCTTAGAAGAACTTCTTGTTGGGCGAGTTGGCGCATGACTTATTGTAGGGTATGTGCGCAAAGCTCGGACGAACACAGGTAAAACGATGTAGACAGAAGGAGCGCAAACTATCAGCTGATTTATTCTTTCTTGAAGTAGATTATATTGTCACGTGGTCGTGACGTCGACGAAGGCAGCAGACAGCGTATCCGAGATGAAGCTTTTTATTTCGCCGAACTTGTGACCGGGAAACTGAATATCAAACTACAGCAATACACTGATACACAGCGTACGCTAATAGCGGCGAACAGAGCGTCGACCGTCCAAAAAATCGCGCGCATCTTCCCACGGGGGGAACTCGAGTAAATGCGTCGCAGAGTGGTGGGGTATCGCGTGAATGTTGCGTAATTGGGTATGGTTTGGGAATGCTTAATTGTTACACGATGCGCACACCAAGTACGACTTGAACGGCTCCAGCGTGCACGAAGTTCCGGGTCCGCAGCTCGCTTGAAACGCTTGCGTTCAGCGTCGTATGCTCGTCTCTTCGCAGCCTTGTCTTCTGCGTTGCTTGCTGTTGTTGACGCCGACGACGGTGAGGATGGGGTAACGTTTCCTTCAACGAGTGGTGGGACGCTGATGGAAGGAACTGTTGCTTCCATCGCACCTACTCGAGTCACGCAAAGCGTCAAGTCAAGCGAAATCCAAGTAAAGACGCCCTTGACTGATTCCGAACGCGCGCTCCGCCGTTTATATACACACCGCCCGCGTTCGAGGGAGAGCAGGGAGGGAGGGAGAGGCTTCCTGCCGGCACGAGACGAGCCGAGCAGGCGCAGTGGGGGTGTGGACGGCGCCGCCGACGCCGCAGGTGCGACTAAGAAACGCTCCGCATTGAAAACTGCTCATGGTTGGGATGCGCCGTCTTTTATACATCACGCATCGAACTTTCCAGTCTTATCACTGGTTGTCGCGCAAGCAGTGGAATAATCTAGACTATTCGCGCCCTGCGTGCAGTCTTAACAAAACGATCTACTACACTCGCGAAGCTTTTCGAACACTGCGGTGTGGTCAGCGTCAAGCGTTGATAACCGCCCTTGCTGGCCAAACCCGAATACATCAAAATAAAAGATGCGGGCGCGGCGTTGCCCCCCTCTTAAGAGGCATTGTCCTGACGCTTGCGACAGAACATAGCAGGGGAAAAAAAGGAACAAGTGCATACACAAATGAATTACAATTACAAAGGAAAAAGTAGAGTCCCCGGGTTCGCTAACGCGCAAACAACGGCTTAAGGCGCACGACATGGACGACTTCAGGCCGTGCGCGGCGTCGCTGGGAGTTCGTTATGCCGTCCGGGACGACCTCGTAGTCAAGAGCTCCGAGACGTCGAAGCACTTTGTATGGCCCGAAGTATCGCCGAAGAAGTTTTTCATTGAGCCCATGTCGGCGTATCGGCGTCCAGACCCACACAAACGGTCACCGGGTTGGTACTCCATGTGGCGTCGTCGAAGATTATAGCGACGGCTGTCGGCCCTCTGTTGGATCTTGATGCGCAGGCGGGCGAGCTGTCGAGCTTCTTCGGCGCGTTGCAAATAAGCCGCAACGTCGAGATCGTCTTCGTCGGTGGCGGATGGTAGCATTGCGTCGGGCGTTGTTGCAGGGCTTCTTCCGTAGACCAGCTTGTACGGCGTCATTTGCGTCGTTTCTTGCATGGCCGTGTTGTATACGAAGGTCACATACGGAAGGATGGTATCCCACGTCTTGTGTTCGACGTCAACATACATGGCCAGCATGTTGGCGATGGTCGTGTTTAGCCGCTCGGTGAGGCCATTGGTCTGTGGGTGGTACGCTGTGGTCCGGCGGTGGCTTGTTTGGCTGTATCTCAGTATTGCCTGAGTTAGGTCAGCAGTAAACGCCGTACCTCTGTCGGTGATGAGGACCAGTCGGGCGCCATGACTCAGGACGATGTTCTCAACGAAGAACTTCGCTACCTCGGCGGCACTGCCTCTGGGTAGGGCCCTTGTCTCGGCGTAGCGGGTGAAGTAGTCGGTAGCTACGACGATCCATTTGTTTCCGGTATTGGACGTCGGGAACGGCCCCAGTAAGTCCATCCCAATTTGCTGGAACGGCCGTCGAGGTGGCTCGATAGGCTGCAGAAGTCCGGCTGGCCTAGTCGGCGGTGTCTTGCGTCGCTGACAGTCCCGGCAGGTCTTGACGTAGCGAGTTACGTCGGCGACAAGGCGCGGCCAGTAGTACTTTTCCTGTATTCTTGCGAGCGTGCGAGAAACACCCAGGTGTCCAGACGTCGGGTCGTCATGCAGAGCCTGGAGGACCTCTGGTCGCAATGTCGAGGGCACTACGAGAAGGGAATCGGCTCGAAGCGGCGAGAAGTTCTTAAGGAGAACACCGTTGCGCAAGAAAAACGACGGCAGTCCTCGCGTGAATACCTTGGGAACAACGGTGGTCCTGCCCTCGAGGTATTCCACAAGGCCCCTGAGTTCTGGGTCCGCTCGCTGTCGTTCGGCGAAGTCTTCGGCACTTATGGTTCCCAAGAAGCAGTCATCGTCCATGTCGTCCTGCGGCGGTGCGTCGACGGATGCGCGGGACAGGCAGTCAGCGTCGGAGTGTTTTCTTCCGGACTTGTAAACGACGGTTATGTCAAATTCTTGAAGTCGTAGGCTCCACCGTGCGAGGCGACATGAAGGGTCCTTCAAGTTAGCTAGCCAACACAAGGCGTGGTGGTCGCTGACAACTTTGAAGGGCCGGCGTAGAGGTAGGGGCAAAACTTCGATGTAGCCCAGATGATGGCCAGGCACGCCTTTTCTGTTGTGGAGTAGTTGATTTCTGCCTTTGATAGCGACCGGCTAGGATAACTGATGACCCTTTCGAATCCGTCGGTCTTCTGCACAAGGACGGCGCCGAGTCCTACGCTGCTTGCGTCGGTGTGGATTTCCGTATCGGCGTATTCGTCGAAATGCGCAAGTATCGGAGGCGTCTGCAGGCGTCGTTTCAATTCTTTAAATGCTTGAACTTGCGACGTTTCCCACCTGAATTCGACGTCGGCCTTCGTGAGTTGCGTCAGTGGTTCGGCGATCCGTGAAAATTCCTTGACGAAACGTCTGTAATAGGCGCACAGGCCGAGAAAACGGCGTACGGCCTTCTTGTCGGTGGGCGTCGGGAAGTCAGCGATGGCAGCTGTTTTCCGCGGGTCCGGGCGAACACCATCCTTGCTGATCACGTGACCCAAGAACAAGAGCTCCTCGTACGCGAAGCGGCACTTTTCAGGCTTCAAGGTGAGTCCGGAGGTCTTGATTGCTTGAAGTACAACTTCAAGGCGCCGAAGGTGTTCGTCGAAGTTCGAGGAAAACACAACGACGTCGTCCAAGTACACGAGACACGTCTGCCACTTCAAGCCGGCCAGTACTGTATCCATAACCCGTTGAAAAGTCGCAGGTGCCGAGCAAAGACCAAAGGGCATGACCTTGAACTCGAACAGGCCGTCTGGTGTTATAAAAGCAGTCTTTTCTCGGTCTCTCTCGTCAACCTCTATTTGCCAGTAACCGGTCTTGAGGTCTATCGACGAAAAGTACTTTGCGTTGTGTAATCGATCCAGGGTGTCGTCTATCCGGGGAAGGGGATACACGTCCTTCTTCGTGACTTTGTTCAGGCGACGATAATCGACGCAAAAACGTAGAGTCCCATCCTTCTTCTTCACTAGCACCACCGGGGATGCCCACGGACTCTTCGACGGCTGGATGATGTCGTCGCGTAGCATTTCGTCTATCTGTTTCTTCACGGCCTCGCGTTCTCGCGTCGAAACTCTGTACGGGCTCTGACGGAGTGGTCTGGCGCTTTCCTCTGTTATGATGCGATGTTTTGCCACGGGAGTCTGCCGAATTCTTGACGACGACGAAAAGCAGTCTTTGTATTGCAAGAGCAGGGTGTTGAGCTGTTCTTGTTTGTGCTTCTGAAGGCTGGGATTGATGTCGAAAGCTGGTTGCGGCGCTTTATTCGTCGGAGTAGGCTCGGGAGAATCGGTGAGGCCGAAAGCATTGCTGGCTTCTACGATTTCTTCGATGTAGGCGACCGTCGTACCTTTGCTCACGTGCTTGTACTCGTTGCTGAGATTCGTGAGCATAACTGTTGCTTTCCCTGCCCGCAGCTCTGCTACTCCTCTTGCGACGCAAATCTTGCGGTTAATCAAGTGGTGCTGGTCGCCTTCAACAACGCCTTCCAGGTCTGCTGATTTCTGAGTGCCGACGGAAATGATGACGCTGGAGCGAGGGGGAATGGTGACCTGGTCTTCGAGCACATTCAAGGCGTGCTTTCTTGGCGGAGTGTGCGGCGGTAGTGCCTTTTTCTTGGAAAGTTTTATCGACTTAGACCTCAGGTCGATGATTGCACCATGAAGGCCTAAGAAGTCCATACCAAGGATGACATCTCTCGAGCAACGCTGCAGGACTACGAAGTTCGCGGGATAAATCCGGTTGTTAATGGTGAGTCTCGCTGTGCAGATTCCCTCCGGCGTTACGAGGTGACCTCCAGCTGTCCGGATTTCGGGGCCTTCCCAGGCTGTCCTAACTTTCTTCAGCTTCAATAAGGATACAATGGGGGCAATGGGGGCTATTCAATGGGGGCTTTTCCTTCAGCTTCGTGGCGAACGGTCCACTGATGACAGAATAGTCGGCTCCGGTGTCGACGAGGGCTGTGACGCTGTGGCCGTCGATAACAACATCGAGGTCGCTAGTTCGTCGTCTTGCGTTGCAGTTAGGTCGTGGCGTCGGGTCACGGCTACGTCGGTTTGTTCCGCTGCTTCCACGTTGCGTCGTCAGGTACCACTTTCCTTGTGACGTTTGAAGAAGTTTATATAAGCTATTTCAAGAAAGAATAAATCAGTTGATTGCGCTCTTTCTGTCCACATCGTTTTTCCTGTGTTCGTCCGAGCTTTGCGCACATACCCTACAATAAGTCTTGCACCAACTCGTCCAAGTTCTTTCAAGATTATTGTACTTTAATGTATGGTTTCCACTCTACGTGAGCTGAACGAAAGTAGACTGCCAAAAAACTCTGTGCTTTGCGAGGCAGCTCACCCCGCCGCAAATTACTTTCGTTACAGCTTTGCGCATATCACGAGTTCTCCGCCAATAGAAAATTTGAGGTGAAAGTTAAGACGATACTCTGGCCACGCTATGTTCTTGCTCTCAGTGCGAAGTGCGTGTTAAGGCTCGCCAACAAAATGGCTCCAAAGCGTGCGCTCACCACTTTACGACCCAAATGGCCAGCGTTCCTTACTTTAGACAATGGCAGGCAAGTGGCTTGTGCTTCAGTTGAATGATGATGTAGAGAAAAGCTTCGGTGATGGCACCTCAAACTCCTAAAGCAGCTTGTCAAAATTAAAAAAAAATGCTTTAACTAAACGTAGTTAACTTGGTGCCTGAAAAAGCGGGATATTATTTGAAAATAGAACGTTCAACAGCTGCTTCAGTTGGTTACTTCATATAGGATTTCTTGCGAAAAATAAAGCAACAGGCCATGAATTCTCTGCAATCTTGGCATAATGTCATTATGGTTATCAAATGGGCAAATGCGGCTTCCGCTCATGTGTTCCTTAGGCAGCCTTTTATTTTTATAATTAGATTTATCAAATATTTCATGTATTGAAAATGTATTTAAGGGGATTTTACAACAGACATATTTGGACAGCGCAAAATGAACAAAAACACTTGAAAGGGCACCACAGAGCTAAATTTTATTAGCGAAAACGCTAGAAATATATATAAATGATAAGAACAGCACATATCAGCACAATCGCACAACCTATTACATCACAACCAGATACGCGATTTCCTTTTTGGTTAGGGCAACAGATTACACAGACGTCACCCATCTGTTGCATTTGATTAGCCTCTATGATTTCACGCGTGAGCTGCTTACGATGTTTCGCCAAAAGTGCACTTTTCAAATTCCGGTTTACAACCACAATATCTACAATGTATGCGGAGATGCCTTGAACAGCTCTGTTGCCATGATAGTAATGCTCCTTTAAACGCTTGTTGAAGCATCTGCCTGTTTGTCCTACGTACATGAGCAGCTCACGCGTGAAATCATAGAAGCTAATGAAATGCCACAGCTGTGTGAACTCTGTGTAATCTGTTGCCCTCACCAAAAAGGAAATCGCGTATCTGGCTGTGATGCAATAGGTTGTGCGATTGTGCTTATGTGTGCTGTTGTTATCATTTTTATATACTTCTAGCGTTTTCGCTAATGAAATGTTGTTGAATTCAGCGCCAATGTTGTGTCTTTTCATGTGTCCTTGTTCATTCTCGCTGTGCAAATATGTCGATTCTAAATCACAAACTAGCCCAAGCTGCCGGTCTATCGATTTTACAACGGTTCAATGTGCTGAATTTGTTATATGTGGGTTCGACTGAATCCACTATTCAATTCGAGTACAGAATTGTACAGAATGTCATTCGATTCGTTATTCGAAATTTTCGAATATTCGTAAAACACTGCAAAAGTAAATGTGAAGTGGTTTGTATAAGTTTTACAATAACAATAAGAGCAGAGTTGAAGATAATTGAAGCAAGCACATTCACCCAACTCCGGCTACAGTAATAACAAAAAAACTGAAACATACAACACTCTTTTTAATAATAATAAGAATAATAGGAATAATAATACGAAGTGATTCAGAGGCGGAGGTATTCGGTGAGAAAGGCTTTGAATATCTTGTTCAGGTTGTTGATGGTCGGATAGTCTAGATTGTCTTCATTGTCCTCCAATGTGTGCCACACGTCCGGGAAGGGACTGGGGATCACGTGCACAATGGGCACATCTGAAAAATGCGCTCGAGTTAGTTTTGTTGGTGCACTACGTGCAACAACACGCTTTGTGCCTATAGCAAAAGCTAGCAGCTAGGCTTCCAAGGCACAGCCTGTACCCTGGAAAAAAATATTAGCATATTTCTATGGGGGATTCAAAGGCTCTCACAGAAAATTATGAAGGACGGCACATAAGCTTTCACAGCTGAAATGCACTATGAAAAACGAGCAAATTTTCACTTTTACACACACAGATAAAAAGGTAAATGGAAAAGGCTGAGCAAGTTAATCACTATGAACCGCCACAGAGCTGCCAACCAGACTCGACTGAATTTTGTACGGCAGCTGCTTTGTCACAAGACCAGCCATGGCCAAACAACTTTTGCTTAAGAATTTTTTCAGCATCCAATAATGTTCAAGAATTTTCAATGACGGCTGCGAGCCCTGCGTTAAAGTTAAAACATAGGATCACTAGCCACCAGAGCTGAAACAATGGCTTTCCAATTGAACTGAATGTTGGGAGAATTGGTGGCTATTTTTTCTGCAATCATAGTGCACACTATGATAAGGATAATGATACAGTGAAGTTAATGGATGGGCTTGGCAGTTTTAGGTAATGGGTGCTCGCATTGCAAAGATTTTGTTTTATATCAACTGTTGACAAATAAGTAGAGGACGAAGAGCGACGCAATCAACATCAGGATCGAGTCGGTGGGTCCAAATAAAGAGATGTCGGTAGGGGCATAATCATGGGGACAGCGGTTCAACCTTTTCTCTGCATTGTGGCACCGTAACACTGTGAAAGTGACCTTCAGAGGCGAGACCCAGCGGTATTTACGAATTCTCAACTGCATCTGAATCCTGGGGGCCTTCGTGACGCTTCCGTTGTGTGAGGCTGGTATGTGAAGCTTAACCGTCCACGAGACCGAGATCGTGAATGACATCTCGACAACACCCAGAACTTTGTGATGTGAAGCCTTTGTGAAGGATGAGACGTAGACACTTCGCCTCGTGGCGCTGCTGGCCATTGATTTCGTTCATTACTGATACTGCCACACACGCTCCTTTTGTTCTATGTTTTGTTACCGGCCCATTGCACGTGTAGCTGCTGCCTTGCGCAAAGCGGGCCAGAATGTCTGGGAAAGTTCTAGATTGTGGTAGATCAATTTGGTAAGATTGCGCGCATGACGGGAATGGTCGAGATTATTCCAGAGCGTGCGCGACCACCAGTGAAGAGGCTGGCAAGTTGGATGCGTGACGTATAAAAGACGGCGCATCACAGCGATGTTTAGTTTTTTTCGACGGCCGACGCTCTGTTCGCCGCTATCTGTGTACAGTGTGTATTGCTGTAGTTTGACGTTCCGTTTCGCGGCCAAAACTTCGGCCAAATAAAGATTTCCTTTCTTCGCACGCCCACTGCTGCCTTCGGCGACGTCACGACCCCGTGACAATACTTCAGCAGATCGTGGATGCCCCATTTCAAAGGCGGAGCCTAGTGCGCAGGGCGGTCATGCAAGCCATCGCAAACATCGAAAGTTTTGCATTTGGAGCGCCCATCAATGCATGAGTTGTGGATATTGATGGAACGTTGATTGACCAGTACGAGCTCCTCAGAGGAATTGATCATTTGGAGCTGCTGTGGAGGAAGGAGACAGTTATGTGCATGAGAATATTTGAGAAATGGTCATACACAGACATTAAAATATAGGCAGCCTCACGGAGAAGCAATAAGGCAGCGGATTAGAGCAGAAGTGCAGAAAAATACTTTCTCCCTGTGACCACCATCTGGTCATTGTATCTTCAATAGCGTAACGATGCGTTGTAGATGAGCACGCCGCCCAAGGCCACCTTGCAACGAACGGAGAAAGATGAAAATGGCATGCCGCGCGAGATGCTGTGGGCCATGTTTCAAAGCGAATTGTAAACAGTGTAATATGCTCGCTTTTTGCCTCTACCATTCACTCGCGACTCCCGTAACAATTTGGTGGAGCTGCGGGGTACAAAGAGCGCTGTACAACGGAGCTCCGCAGCGGTCGTCGACTCAGGAGTTCTCACGATGGAAGACGAGACTTGGGCTGCCACACCCCTGCACCGGCCGCGGAATGTCTGCCCCAGCCATGACAGCGCCTGCATCAGTCATGACAACGTCAACGATCGTCCTTACGCATTCGAAATACCCAGGGACGGTCTGCGGTAGGGATGCAGTCGACGTCAAAGATTGGTTTGCTGACAATGCACGCACCAGTGAAATCAATCGTTACAACCTGACGCTCATGATAGCCAACGTGCTGTTTTATTAAAAAGGCACAGCAAAGGTTTGGTTCGAGAACCACGAGGAAGAGACTGCAAGATAGGAACTTTCAAGTATAGTATTCGTAACTATTTGGCAAGCCCATGGGTTGAAACGCAACCACCCAGAAAGAGCTATCGATCCGTGCTCAGACGTCTACTGAACCATACATATCGTACATACAGGCCGAGCTGGCTCTCTGTCGTAAAGTCGATATTGCCATGTCGACAGTGGCAATAGAATAGTACAAGTTTTTAACATCTATTGATTCTCTTCCTCATGACTAACTGTTAATTGCAGTGGAAGAATGCATTGACCGGTATGGTAGCACGCGTTTTCAATGTGTGTGGCGTACCTGTGCGCAAGCTTTTTAGAACTTTTATCTTCTTACCTGAAGACATCGTATATTTTATGGGAAGACATGCCGTTCACCCAAACAGAAGGCATTTATATAGGGTCCTGCATTGTCCCCATTTTAAGCGAATTTTTTTAGCTATGGTTGACAAAGCTGTGGCTGATAGTATAAGTACCTCAACATAATCAAGGTTCACAGATTTGAAGACGACTATATCATCCAGTATGACAAAGATACCGTAGTTAACCGGTCACGCGCACTGAATATACTTTCTCGTTTTCAAGATATCTTTAAGCCCCTAACTCACAAGCATGAGATGCCCGTTGGCAATATAATCAAGTTCTTGGACATCAATTTTAGTTTCCACCCAGATCGTTTTTGCTGGCGCTATCAGCCTCGGTGCAATAAGCCGGTCCCGCCATACAACTCGGCATACTCCAAACTAGATAAAAGCAAGTTATCTTTAGAGTGTTCAAACTTTGTTGCTGAAGCTTTGCTTAGAAAACTTTGCCAGTGTCCATGACCTCAGCCAGCCTCAAAGACTAATTCGAGAAAAGTTGTCATCCCGTACTTCCACAAGATATCGCACAATTTGAGAGAAAATGGCAGAACGATCCAAAGTAAAACTGTTTTTTTCAGCCCCTCGTAAACTACTAAGCCTGTACCACCGCAATGATACTGATAGATAAGGTCAAAGATAAGGTCACCTACATTCCTTGCAGAAGTAACGTTGTATATAAGATCCCCTTTTCTTGTGGTAAGATATTGACGCAACCTACATTCAACGTAGGCGCGCCGGACGTTTCCTACAACCCTTCTAGTTGTCCACGGGAAGAGAAAGAGAAAGAGGATTACCGGTGAATGCAGTGGGCTCTGACAACACAGGCGCGTGCGAACGGCACGGGACTCGAGAAGAAGTGTGAGACTCTGTTCTAGACAGTATTCTATAGAGACATTCTCGTTGTAGCTATTTGAGTATAGGGCCCAAGTTTGCCCGAACCAAGCGCCTAATTAAAATTACACCATTTCCCGCTAAAGGGGACCATGAGGCGATGCGAAGCCGGAGCACTTGCACGATCGCGTTCCGTTGGCGTTCTTTGGGCATGCTGCCGACCTCGCGTCGTGGAACGCGAAGAGGAACGCTATGCGCGTCTTGTCTTCCCTCTAGCCTGGCCGTTAATTCTCACAGGGCGAGCGGGGAACGCAGTCGGCAGGCGTGCGAGAGGGGGGCAGCGTAGGAGAGGAGAGAGAGGGGGAGGGGACGCACATGCACTGGTGCTCATCGCGGCGTTGCGCAGGAGAGAATTTCGGCATGTCTAGCCCGCTTTTCAGAGGAAGAGTGGAAAGGGGGAGGGGAGAGGGGAAGTGGAGAGGGTATGCGCATGCGCAGTAAGGGTGGTCACGCCGCACACCACCACCACCGGATTGAACTCCGCCATAAGATACTTCGCATCTAAAAGTGCTTTCTTAAACTGTGCGCGACAAATCTGGTCTTCTGAAGTTGGAGGAAGCAACCCGGAGCCAAGCAGACTCGGACCCTGCGAGCTGACTCCTGTTCACCAGCGCAGCAGTCGTCGCCTACGTGGTGAGGACCCCGAGTTTTCCCCTTTGGATTCCACAAGGACAGCAACAGCTGTTGACGGAGACGCTACCGAGATGGCCTCTCAGGCGATGACAGCACAGATTGTAGTGGATCCGCCGATGACGCCCGAACCTTTCCACGGTGACGCATACGAAGACGCAGAGGACTGGCTCGGACGCTTTGAGCGCGTCGCGAGGGTCAACGGCTGGGATGAGGAGCGCAAGCTACAACGTGTTTACTTCGCGTTGGAAGATTTCGCCAGAACGTGGTTCGAAAATCACGAGACGGCCATCTTATGCTGGGATGACTTCCTACGGGAGCTGCTTGCTACATGCCCAAGTACAGATCGCAGGGAAAGAGCTGAAGCCGCTCTCCAAGCACAAAATCAGCGGAATAATGAAAGTGTGGCCATGTATGTAGAGGACATGTCCCGTCTCTTCCGCCGAGCAGATCCCAACATGAGCGAGGACAAAAAGCTTCGTCATCTGATGCGAGGTGCGAAACAGCAACTCTTTGCCGGTTTAGTTCGGAGTCCACCGTCGCTGAGTTCCGTTCTGAGGCGCACACATTCGAAAGAACGTTTAAACAGCGAGCGAGGACGTACAACCGGTATCTGGGCATTGCCTCCGTAGACGCAGTGCCGACTGTATTCGGAAAAACCGTGGAGTTCTTACGTGAACTGGTGCGATCTGTAGTGCGAGAGGAGCTCCAGAGGCAGGGGCTCGACCATCGCGCTCCAGCTGTATCGTCACTGGCCGATGTGGTGCGTCAGGAAGTCACATTGGCGGTTCGAGATCCCCAGCCCATTCGGGAACCTCAGCATTATGCCGAGCCAGAAGCGCCACCACAGCGACCGCAGAGAGTCTCATACGCCGATGCACTACTGGACCTCCGGTGCGTATGGACGTCGCAGCCACTTCTGTGTACAACACTACGCCTCCCAGCACGCTCCCTCCACCCGATGGGAAACAACGGAAGACTGATATATGGCGCACTCCTGACAGAGTACCTCTTTGCTACCACTGCGGAGAGGTTGGTCACCTTTATCGAATGTGCCAATATTGTAACGGGCTGAAAAGGACAACGAAGAAGACAAGAAAGAGGACGACGTTGACAGAGCATGAACGCTGGGCGCCGTCTTGCTAGCCGCTGAGTTTATTCTCTGTATAGATATTGTAAATATATTGTCCTCGTAACATCTTTGGTGGGGGTGCGGGGTATTCACTTCACGCAAGACGAAGCTTCGCAGCGGGCGTCTAGTTGCCTCTTCAATGGCGACGGAAGTCAACAATACCGACGCTTCAGCGACTACTGTGCCTCCTCCAACCGGCCCGTCAACCCTCATCTTGGAGCCCCCGAGAGACCCAGGTACCTTTTCGGGCACCGATAGCGTTGACGTAGAAGACTGGCTAAAGACATACGAGCGTGTGGGCGTACGTATGCGATGGGACCCAACGCTCATGCTGGCCAATGTGATCTACCTAAGAGACACCGCGAAGGTCTGGTATAAAACGCACGAGGAAGAGCTGACCAGCTGTGAGTTATGGAAGCAAAAGCTTCGGGAGCTATTTGGCAGACCTCCGAGACGACAGCGCTCCGCCCAAAAAGAGCTCGCGTCTCATGTTCAGACATGCACCGAATCCTACCTTACACACATTCAGGACGTGCTTGCTTTGTGCCGCAGGGTGGATTCGCAGATATCCAAAGCCAATAAGGTTACCCATGTCATCAAGGGTATAGCAGATAATGCCTTTCACCTGCTTGTATTCAAGAATACATCTACCATACAAGACGTCATTTCTGTATGCCGGCGCTTTGAGGAAGCCAAGAGGCGCCGTGTTCTCCACCAGTTTACACGCCTACCTAACACGGCTGCTACATCCACCTGCGAAGACCCCCGCCTGCCTTCTACGGAAAGTTCCAGTGATGTCCGCATTGTCCGCCGGGGAATCGAAGCCGCGGCTCCGCTCACGTCACCAACCCTCAACTCCGACAACTATCACGCTACCGTCTCCCTCATCCAGACCGTCGTACGTCAGAAACTGGCCAACGTCGGCCTCAACAACATCTACTCAATTCATCGACCTGAATATGCTCCCCCAACTCCACCTGTAGCTGTCACACCGAACCGACGTTTTTCCGCTCCCCCACGTCATCGTAACCCGGCGGAATGGCGCACACCAGACGACCGGCCAATATGCTTCAACTGCGGTCGTGTTGGCCATATTTCTCGTCACTGCCGTTCTTGGTCTAACTCGACACCATGGCCTTACTTTCCGTCCCATCGCCTACCTCCCGGTAATCCACGCTCATCGCCGCAAACACAGCCGCTCACGCCTGACGACACTTCTTTGCCCACTCGACTCAGCCGCTCACCTTCGCCGCAACGCCGTTTTTCCCGCTCGACCCCATCTCGTCGATCGCCGTCCCCAAGCTCCTTCCGGCGCTCACCTCCGGAAAACTGACGAGAGCAGCTCCTAGAGGTGATGCTGCAATCACGACCCGATGCCAAAATCCTCTAATGACCCTGCCCGCACATCGGAACCTTATCAATGTAGACGAGGACAGTGTACCAGTTACGGCCCTTATTGATACTGGCGCGCACGTGTCTGTCATGAACGCTGACCTCAAAACACGCCTAAAAAAGTCGTTACTTCTGCCCCAAGCCCTGTGGTCCAACTGCCGATGGTGGAAAAGCTGCCGTAATTGGTGTGTGTTCAGCTCGTGTGACCGTCGCCGGACACCACACATCGGTTATGTTTTACATCCTAGAACATTGCCCTGACGACCTAATTTTGGGACTTGATTTATTGCCAGAACACTCGGCCTTGATAGACAGTTCTGCCGGCGTGTTGCAACTCGCTCTACCTACTGTTGTTGACCCACCCGGTTGCCGTCCAAGCCGGCTCTGTTCCGCAGAACACATTCGCTTTCCTCAACGGACAGTTACTTACGTCGGCGTCCCACCTGTACCCGACGGTGACTATGTAGTGTCTCCCAATCTTGAAGTCCTGCTTTGGCAAAACGTTGTGTTTCCGCACACTCTCGTTACTATAACGGACAACGCATCCAGTCTACCGCTTGTGAATTTTGGCCTATGTCCACAAGTTCTGCCTCGTGGCATTTCACTCGCTGAAATCATGCCGGCGGCAGACTGCCACATTTCAACACTAAGTTACGACAGAGATTCGTGCGCAAAGAAACCTTCCCCTACTACTCCATCAGAACAAGGTGCCCTAACTCAGATGATTGCACCCGACTTACCGACCCAACATGCTGATGAACTGCGCGCTCTCATTGCGTACTTTTAGGACATCTTCGAGCATGGCGACCGCCCTCTCGGACAAACGTCAGTTGTTAAACATCGCATTGATACAGGCGATGTGAGACCATTCCATCGGCGACCCTACCGCGTCTCCCATACTGAGCGACACATCATTCAAGAAGAATTCGACAAAATGCTTTCTCGGAATATCATCGAGCCTTCCTGCAGTCAATGGGCGTCCCCTGTTGTACTTGTTAAGAAGGACAAGAGTTGGCGATTTTGCGTTGATTATCGGCATTTAAACAAGATCACAAAGAAGGACGTCTATCCTCTGCCACGCATTGACGATGCCCTGGATTGCCTTCACGGCGCACAATATTTTTCTTCAATCGACCTCCGCTCCGGGTACTGGCAAATTGCCGTTCACGAGATGGACCGTTAGAAGACGGCCTTTACCAGTTTAAAGTGATGCCGTTCGGTTTGTGCAATGCGCCCACCACGTTTGCACGTATGATGGATGCCCTTGTGCATGGCTTCAAGTGGGCCATCTGCTTCTGCTACCTGGATGACGTAAGCGTTTTTTCTCCATCCTTTGTGATGCACCTTGAAAGGCTATCCAAGATCTTATCTGTCTTCCGTAAGGCGGGCCTGCAGCTAAATTCGGCCAAGTGCCACTTCGGCCGTCGTGAAATTTTTGTGCTCGACATCTCGTTGATTCCTTCGGTGTTTGCCCTTATCAAGATAAAATACGGGCAGTGAAAGATTTTCCTGTGCCAACTTGTTCCAAAGACGTTCGCAGTTTCTTTCGCCTGTGCTCTTACTTCCGTCGTTTTGTCAAAAACTTTGGCGACGTCGCGCGCCCTCTCACTCAGCTCCTCAAAAAAGACGCTGCCTTCGTCTGGGGTCCTGAGCAAGCGGATGCGTCCTCCAATCTAGTACAACTCCTTAGCTCTCCACCTATTCTCGCTCACTTTGACGTATCAGCTCCAACAGAAGTTCGTACCGATGCAAGTGGTCATGTCATCGGTGCAGTCCTGGCCCAGACACAACAATGTCGGGAACGCGTTGTTGCCTATGCCAGCCGCCTTCTTTCCCCTGCTGAGCGCAAGTACTCCATTACTGAACGCGAATGTCTGGCGCTCGTTTGAGCAGTCAGAAAATTTCGCCCCTATTTATACGGCCGGCCATTCACAGTCATCACTGATCACCTTGCTTTGTGTTGGCTTTCGTCCCTGAAAGACTCTTCGGGCCGCCTTGGTCGTTGGGCTCTGCGCCTCCAAGAATTCGACTACTTAGTTGCCTACAAAACCGGCCGCTTGCACCAAGATGCCGACTGTTTGTCCCGATATCCTGTTGACCCACCAGACAATTCTACGGCCAACCTTTCTACCAACCTCCTCTCTCTGTCCGCTTTTCACGACATTGGAATCGAGCAACGGCGGGACACCTTCTTGCACGATATCATCCAAAGGCTAACATCCGCGACGCCCGACCCTTCCCTTCGAATGTTTGAGCTTCGCGACGGTGTATTATACCGTTGCAACATGCATCCTGACGGCCCGGACAGACTACTGGTCGTCCTCCTCACCTGCGCCAGACTGTTCTCGCCCAGCTTCACGATATGCCAACAGCCGGTCACCTCGGCGCTTCACGGATTTATGACAGAGTTCGCCGGCGCTTCTTCTGGCCTGGACTGTACGGCGACGTCTCCCTTTATAGTGATGCCTGTGATCTTTGTCAAAGACGGAAGAAACCTACTACCCATCCTACCGGACGCCTTCAGCCGCTCGACATACCATCAGAGCCATTCCACCGTGTGGGTGTTGATGTCCTTGGCCCTTTTCCTACGTCCACTGCGGGAAATAGGTAGATTGCAGTAGCAACCGATTATGCAACCCGATGCGCGATCACACGGGCTCTTAAAACTACAGCAAAGTTAGAAATTGGGCTAGTTGGTGGTATATGTTGGAGGGGAATTGCGCTACAGTTAACTGAGACTTAAGAAAGCTAGAGGACGGACGAATGTAATGAACACGACAAGCGCAAACTATCAACTGAATTTATTGAAAAGAACGTTGAAGGGCGAAAATTCTATGAAAGGGGACAACAGTCAATCTACGAAGGGAGAGGGCGTTACAGTCTTCTTAACAGGTATCTTGCGCCACACGTGCCTGGTGTGGGTGACGTCAATGATGCTTGTTTCTTCTGATGAAGTCGATTCCTTGTGGGGTTAGTAGAATGGAGCATGAACTGACGCATGCGCTTTGCTGGTTAGTTATATGGTAGGCCTCCCATATTTCTCTGGTCTTCTTGTGCTTTGATTTGGCTAATACTGCAGTTTCTTCGAACTTTGGGCTGCATCCGCATTATCTGCAGTGCATTGACAGGTTGCCTGTTATTGCCGTTTGTTGGCATGCGTAGCGGTGCTCTTTCAGCCATTCGTTCAGACACCGACCCGATTGTCGCGCGTATGCCCTGCCACAAGTCAGTGGGATGGAATACACTAGGATAAGGCTGAGATAAACTACTCGACGACAGAAAAAGAATGTCTTGCAGTAGTGTGGGCCATCGGTAAATTTCGGCCATAATTATATGGCAGACCTTTTCGAGCCATTAGCGACCACCATTCACTGTGCTGGTTGGCGAATCTCAGACCCGTCTCGACGTCTAGCAAGGTGGAGCCTACGGCTGCAGGAGTATGATATAACGGTCGTATACAAGTCCTGGCACAAGCACAGTGATGCTGACTGTTTGTCGCGCGCACCGATTGAATCTAGTGGCCCTATTGCACAGAAAACGAACAAGACTTCCCTTTTTCGGGAGCTGCGACTTCGCGCAGATGACAAAACATCAGCAATCTGACCCTGAGTTACTTATGCTAATGAAATACTAAGAGGGGCAACTTGTTGATGTTCCACGTGTTTTTTCCCGTCGCTTGTCATCAGAAATAACGTCTTGTACAAAAGAAACTTTGAGCACAATACAGAGACATTCCTGCTTGTCGTCCCTCCAGTGTTACGACCCGAGATCTTGGAAGCGTACCACGATGACCCTTCAGCAGGACACTTAGGAGTGACCAGAATTAGCACGCATTCGCACGAAATATTACTGGCCAATATCGCAGATTTCTGTGCAGCACTATGTAAGAAATTGCCGGGATTGCCAAAGGCGTAAAACACCACCACTGAAAGCAGCTGGTCTCCTCCAACCTATAAAGCCACCCGAAGCTCCATTTGCACAAGTGGGAATGGACGGCCCATTTCTTACGTCGACAGTGCTGATAAAGGACCAAGGAACCGCATTCACGGCTGATTTGAAAAACTCCATTATGAGAATGACGCACACCAGTCACAGAAAAACAACAGCGTATCATCCCCAAGCAAATGCATTGACCGAACGGCTCAACAGAACGTTGACTGATATGTTGTCGATGTACGTGGACACAGAGCATCGAACTTGGGATAAAATACTACCGTACGCAACGTTCGCGTACAATAACGCTGTATAGGAGACGACTCGCATGACACCGTTTCAACTTGTTTTTGGCAGAACTGTTACCACGCCCCTAAATGCAAATGTTGATGAAAATTCTGACAACGACCAAAATACCAGTGACTTCACGAAAAGAGCTGAAGAAGCAAGACAGCTTTCGCGACATCGCATCCAGCAGCAACAGGAAGCCGACGCCCGTCGTTATAATTAACGACGAAGAGACGTCAAGTACGCTCCCGGAGACAAAGTATGGGTGTGAACTCCAGTACGTGTACGTGGGCTCTCGGAAAAACTACTCAGACGTTATTTTGGCCCCTATAATGTACTTCGCCAGCTTGATCCTCTGAACTACGAAGTTGTCCCAGAACAACAAGTAGCATCATCGAGGCGGCATCGCACAGGAATTGTGCATGTCGTCCGAATGAAGCCGTACTACGACATACAGTGATCAAACACCACTGCTGGACCATGTCTACTTTCTCAACAAGCATCATGAATGCTACCCTGGAAAAACTACCTCACAGCAAGCATCGGGACGATGCATGCTGTGAGAAGGGGTAATGACGCAACTACATTCAAAGTTTCCTAGAACCCTTCTAGTTGTCCACGGGAAGAGAAAGAGAAAGAGGATTACCGGTGGATGCAATGGGCTCTGACAACACAGGCCCGTGCGAACGGCACGGGACTCGAGAAGAAGAAGAGGTGTGTGGGAACTCTGGTAGAAGACAGTGTTCTATAGAGACATTCTCGTTGTAGCTATTTGGTTGTAGGGCACAAGTTCGCCCGAACTAAGCGCCTAATTAAAAGCGCTTTCTTAAGCTGTGCGCGACAATATATATAGGCCATACCTGGAGGTGACTTCATGACAGGATTAGAAAGGACAACAACAATGTAAAAAATGGGCGCGACTGATATCATGCGATACATTGTAAGACCTGTGGCTGTCCACCGGTTTTCGGCGCATGTACTGTCGTCTCATAAGTAAATGATAAGTTGACAAGAGAAGTCATTGAAGCTCAAAACATTGTTAGATTAGGTCCTGACTGCGTCACCACGTCGTCTGTCAACTTAACAAGCAAAGAGTTAGCGTTTTTACGAAGCTGATAATTGTACATGCCTGATGGCGCTGGTGCGGTGTAGAATTGTGAGCTCAAAGAAACAAAATTTTGTTCGTAGTTCCCGCTCTGTGTGTAGTAGTCTCTTGGTCCCTGTGCTGTTTGCTCAATTCAATGCTTTGGATCATGAACGAACATGGCCAAATATCAGCCAATTCAAATGAAGCGCCAAAAGTAGGAGCACAGTCCTACGAAACTACGCAGTTCTTTCACGTACGTAGGCTCGGGGAACTCGGTCAAGGCCCGAAGCTTCGCCGGATCGGGCAGAATTTCGTCCTTGGACAAGACGTAGCCTAATATTGTCAGCTGCCGAGCTGCAAATCGGCACTTCTTCAGATTCAGTTGCAGCCCGGCGTCGCTCAAACGCGTCAAAACATGCCGAAAGCGTTGAAACTGCGCGGAAATGTCCGAAGCGAAAACGACTACGTCATCGACGTAGCACACGCACGTGTGCCATTTTAAGTTGCGCGGAACGGTATCCATGATGCGCTCAAAGGGCGCGGGCGCATTGCACAGCCCAAACGGCATTGACGTTGAACTCGTACAAGACGTCGGGCGTGATAAAAACTGTCTTCGGAGGAGCATCGTCAGCCATCGGTACTTGCAAGTACCCTGAGCGTAAATCGAGAGATGAAAAAAATTCTGCTCCCTGCAGGCTGTCGATAGCGTCGTCTATTCGCGGTACTGCATAAACGTCCTTACGAGTGATCTTGTTCAGTCGTCGGTAGTCGACACAGATCCGTACAGAACTGTCCTTGTTCGCGAAAAGGACGACAGAAGATGCCCGAGGGGCTGTTCAAGGGTAGAATAGCATCGCGTCGAAGCCTGTCGTCGACTAGCTCGTTGATTACACGGCGCTCTTTGGGAGATATGCGATATTGTCACGTGGTCGTGACGTCGACGAAGAGAGCAGTCGGCATGTTCAAGATAAAACACTTTAGTTGGCCGAACTAGTGGACTGGAAATGAAAGTCAAACTACAGCAATACACGCTGTACACCGATAGCGCCGAACAGGGCGCCGGCCGTCGATAAAAACTGCTCATGGCTGAGACGCGCCGCAGCCTTATCACCGGTAGTCGCGCAAGCTCTGCAATAATCTAGGCTGTTTGCGGCCTGCGCGCAATCTTGACAAATTGATCTACTACAATCGCGAAGCATCTCGAACACTGCCGCGCGGTCAGCGCCGAGCGTTGCTAACCGTCAGTGCTGTTCAAACCCGAATACATCAAAATAAAACAAGAAGCGGGCGTGGCGTTGCCCTTTCTGAAAAAGCATCGTCCCGATGCTTGTGACAGAACATAGAAGGGAAAAAAACAACAGCATACACAAAAATTACAATAGCAAAAGGAAAAGTAGAGTCCCCAGGTTGGCTAACGCGCAAGAAGGGCTTAAGGCGCACGACATGGACGACTTCAGGTCGTACACGGCGTCGCAGGAGTTCGTAATGCCGTCCGGGATGACCTCGTAGTCAAGAGCGCCGAGACGTCGAAGCACCTTGTATGGCCCAAAGTATCGCCGAAGAAGTTTTTCACTGAGCCCACGTCGGCGTATCGGCGTCCAGACCCGAACACGTTCACCGGGTTGGTACTCCATGTGGCACGTCGCAGATTATAGTCACGGCTGTCGGCCCTCTGCTGGTTCTTGATGCCCAGGCGGGCGAGCTGTCGAGCTTCTTCGGCGCGTTGCAAATAAGCGGCGACGTCGAGACTGTCTTCGTCGGTGGCGATTGGTAGCATTGCGTCGAGCGTTGTTGCCGGGCTCCTTCCTAGAACAGCTTGTACGGCGTCATTTCCGTCGTTTCTTGCATGGGCGTGTTGTATGCGAAGGTCACGTACGGAAGGATGGCATCCCAGGTCTTGTGTTCGACGTCGACGTACACAGGCGTCCACTCTTAAAGGAAACATCGGAGCGTATGGAGGCAGCTCGGCGCCGCCGCCGGCCGTCGGCCGCCCGCAACGAGATTCGCGCAGACGCAGTGAGCACCGTGCCCGGTGCTCTTTCGTCGCGTCAGCGGTTCTCTTCGCGACGATTCGCAGCGCGGAAGCAGACGGCAGCAGACGACGAAAGAGCACGACTCACAGCGAGCACTGCGCCTGCGCAAAACTCATTGCAGCCGCACGCCGGCGGTGGCGTCGAGCTGTCGCCACACGCTCCGATGTTCCCTTTAACAGTGGACGCCTGTGTACATGGCCAGCATGTCAGCGATTGTCTCGTTTAGACGCTGAGTGAGGCCATTTGTCTGCGGGTGGTAGGAGGTTGTGCGGCGGTGGCTTGTCTCGCTGTATCTCAGAATTGCCTGAGTTAGGTCCGAAGTAAAAGCGGTACCTCTGTCCCTGATGAGGACCTCTGGGGCGCCATGACGTAGGACGATGTTTTCAACGAAGAACTCGGCTACCTCGGCGGCAGTGCCGTCGGGCAGGGCCCGTGTTTCGGCGTAGCGGCTCAGGTTGTCGATAGCCACGACGATCCACTTATTACCGCAAGTAGACGTCGGGAACCGCCCAGGAGGTCCATGCCGATCTGCTGGAACGGTCTCTGGGGTGGCTCGATCGGCTGAAGAAGTCCGGCTGGCCTTGTAGGTGGCGTCTTCCGTCACTGACAGTCTCGGCAAGTCTTTACGTAGTGGGTGACGTCGCAGTGAGGCGAGGCCAGTAGTGTGATAACGTCTACTGCGTGACGTTCCACTTCGTTATCAGCTGCGCTGACGTGGCAGCGGATAAGCAACCGCATGCCTATAAAAGCGTGGCCCAAGAATAAACACTGATTATTCCTTGTTCTGCAACTGCTCGGCTTCCTAACTCTACTACACTGGCGACGAAGATGGGATCCGTTCGGCCGCTTTCCACGTGCTTCTTCTGTTGCTGCTGAAGTGAAGACGACGACGGCGTGGGCGTCACTACAATGGCGAAGGTGGGAAAAAATGACATTTTTGATGAAAGGAGTGATAGCTTCGAGTCCTACCTGGAAATATTTTAGCTTTACGTCGCGGCAAATGTTGTGACCGAAGGCAAGAAGCTAGCCGTATTCTTGACACTTGTAGGCCCTCGAGTGCATGAGGTACTGAAGAACCTGTTAATACCAGACTCGCCAGCCACCAAAACGTATGACAAGGTAACGACCCTGTTGAAAGGCCACTACAGTCCCCGAAAGGCCGTGATAGCCGAAAGGTGCCGATTTAACCGAAGGGTGCAGTTGGAACAAGAGACTGTGGCTGAATTTGTGGTGCAGCTAAAGCAGTTGGCCAGAAGTTGCGAGTTTGGAAAGTTTCTCCACGAAGCGCTTAGAGACAGACTTGTCGCTGGGCTACGCTGCACCGATACACAACGTGAGCTGTTCACAGCTGAAGAACTGACATTCGCAGAGGCGTGTAAAATTCCTTTAAACCGTGAGCTAGCCTCCACACAGACCCGGCAAATGTCGTTAGAAGAGCACCAAGGTAGTTCACAAAAGCGCTCCGGACTAGAAGTTGATGTTCTCAGGCAAAGCAGTCGTAGCAGGGACAGCTGTCGGGGCAGAACTGATGACCCAGAGTGTTTCCGTTGCGGTAAACGCCATACTTCGCAAAGTTGCCGGTATCGCAAGTATAAGTGTCATAATTGCGGGGAGCAAGGCCACTTGCGAACAATGTGCAGGCAGCGCCCCAGCAGAACAAAGGCAGTGAATGCAATCGGTAGTCCGAGAGAGGATTCGGACGAAGAGCAAGAAATATACAGTATAAAAATCAATGTCTGCCTACTATGTCACTGTCAAAATTGAAGGACAAGCCTTCAAGATGCAGATAGATACAGGATCTTCCGTCACCGTCATGCCGAAATCAGTTTTTCAGCGCGAGTTTCCTCAACTGACTATCAAGAAAGCGACTGTTCCTTTAAGGGCATACACAGCGGAACTAGTGCCGGTTGTAGGATCAGTGAACGTGCGAGTCGAGCACGGTGGTCAAACTGACTCCCTACCTGTGTTGATAGTGGACGGTGGTGGACGAGAGTTGCAATGTCTGCTTGGTCGCAACTGGTTGAGGAAGCTTAAATTGAACTGGCTAGAAGTTCGAGCCGCAGAGCAAGATCAGACTGTGGATGAATTAATGAAGAAATTCGAGGCAGTGTTTTCGCTGCAGATCGGGTTCATAACAGGCTATAAAGCGCAAGTTCTCTTGAAACCAAACAGCAAGCCAGTCTTTTGCAAGGCTCGACCAGTGCCATTTGCGCTGAAGCAAGCTGTGTCTGAGGAACTGGACGCCTTGAAACGAACTGGAATATTGACAAAGGTCACAAGGAGCAATTGGGCAACTCCTTTGGTGGTGGTAGCAAAAGATGGGGGAGGAAAAGTACGGCTTTGTCGCGACTACAAGGTCACGGTGAGCCCTGCGCTACTGACTGAGCACTACCCTCTGCCTCTGCCAGAAGATTTATTCGCAACTTTAGCAGGCTCAAAGGTATTCTGCGTTCTTGACCTTGCTTCCGCTTACCAGCAAGTGGAACTTGACGAAGATGCCAAAGGTATTTTAACGGTAAACACACACCAAGGCCTTTACCAATACCAGCGGCTCCCATATGGCATCGCAAGTGCACGTGCCATATTCCAGTCACTCATGGACAGGATCCTCAAGGGCGTCACTCAAGTCGGGTGTTACATCGATGATGTCATCATAGGAGGGTCAAGTATCGATGACTGTCGGCTAAAGCTGGAAGAAGTGTTGACCCTGTTACGCGATCACAATGTGACGCTGCGCATGGAAAAATGCAAGCTCTTTTGCAGCGAAGTTCGCTACCCGGGCCACGGAATTTCAGCGGAGGTAATCAGGCCACTGGGATCAAAAGTAAGGGCGTTAAAGGATGCACCCGAGCCCACAAATGTCACAGAGTTGAAGTCTTTCCTTGGAATGATATCGTTATACTCAAAGTTCCTGTCTAACATGGCAACCAGAGCTGCGCCGCTGTATGAACTTCTGAGGAAAGGAAAGCGTTGGAATTGGACGGACAAATGTGCGCTCACGTTTCAAGAAACGAAGAACTTGCTCACGACCAGCCCAGTACTCGGCTTTTACGATCCAAAAAAGCCCTTGGCTGTTAGCTGTGATGCGTCGCAGTATGGGCTCCGTGCAGTTCTCTTCCACAGACTTCCAAATGGCACAGAAAAACCCGTCGATTTCGCATCCAAAACACAATCGCAAGCTGAACGTGGCTATTCCCAGATCGAGCGAGAAGCGTTGGCGATTATTTTTGTCCTCAAGAAATTTCATCGCTATCTATATGGGCAGACATTCACGTTGTTCACGGACCACCAGCCGCTGATAGGCATCTTGGGGCCAGGAAAGCAAGTTCCCTCTTTAGCGGCCGCTCGCATGCAACGATGGGCTTTAATCTTGGCTTCTTATCGTTACGACTTGAGATATAGAAAAGGATCTGAAATGGAACTTGCAGATGCGCTGTCGAGGCTGCCTATTCCAAGTGGAACCGAGACAGAGGAGACAGATACCCTCGCTCTTTTTGAAACAACGGCACTGACTGCTAAGGACGTCGCTAAAGCATGACTGCACGCTTAGCAAGGTTTACCAATATACTTTGGAAGGATGGCCAGCGCAAGTCGAAGAGGCGGAGCTCGTACCGTACTATAATAGGCGTTTGGAACTACGGTTGGAAGCAGGTTGTGTCACGTGGGGAAGTCGAGTTATTGTGCCAACAAGGTTGCAGGACGCCGTGTTAGGACAGCTGCATGCAGAACACCCCGGTGCGTCACGCATGAAAATCCTAGCACGTAGTCTGCTATGGTGGCCAGGGCTCGACGCAGACATAGAAAGAGTAGTAAAGAGGTGCAGCATTTGTCAAGAGATGCAAAACAGCGCTCCTCCTCCCCCACTGGAGCCATGGCCATTTCCCGCCCGATGCTGGCAGAGAGTGCATGTGGATTTTTTCGACTTCGAAAAAACATTCCTGTTGTGCATTGACTAATTTTCAAAGTGGATCGAAGTGTTTCCTATCTACTCAACTACAGCCGCGAAGATGACTGAGCGCTTGCGGAGCTTGTTTGCTTCTTCGGATTCCCTGAGCAATTGGTTTCCGATAATGGCCCCTAGTTTTCTCCGCAGGAGTACCAAGACTTCCTCGACGCCTGCGGTAGCCGGCGCACCTACAGCCCGCTGTACCACCCGAAATCCAATGGGCCTGCTGAAAGGGCAGTGCAAACCGTTAAGAGGAGCCTACGCAAGCAGCTAATGCACGACAAGGGGAGCAACAGCAGGCCGCTGAGGGAGAGACTGGACGACTTCTTCCTGGCGTATCGGACCACGCCTAACACTGCAACAGGCAAGTGTCCCGCCGAACTGTTTCTGAAGCGAACGCCGCGCACGAAGTTGTCCTTACTGTGGCCATCGTTTCGAGACGACATGCAGAGAAAGCAGGAAACGGTGAAGCGGCAGCAGGACGGACGGAGATCGACTTTCCTTTATTTAGAGAAGGAGACTGGGTATACATGAAAACTGTCAGGCAAGAGAAGGTATCGTGGACGGAAGGGCGAGTAGTGCGGCCAGTTAGCCCTCTCACCTATCTGGTAGAGACTCAGAACACAGTCCGGCACATTCATGTTGACCATTTGCGCTCACGCAGTCATTCCCAGTATGCAGGATCAAACATCGCTACAGAGGCCCTGAGACGACCCTCGACCGAGGACTCGGCAGGTCATCGGGAGGCTCCCACCACGCCCACCACGCTCCAGCAGGCGCATCCGGAGGCGGACACGGCAGACCATCTTCCCGATGACTCGACTATGGTGGTCCCGCCGCCAACAGAGGGGCAGGAATGGCCCCTGCCTGTGGCTCACGACGTACATCCTCAGACACCAGCGGAAGAGCCTTCTGATTCTTCACCAGCCCTGCGCAGAAGCCAGCGTGCACGGAAAGAGCCAGACCGGTACGTGCCTCACGATTTCTGGCACTGAAGATAATTAAAGAAAACGACCTTGGGGGAAGGAATGTGATAACGTCTACTGCGTGACGTTCCACTTCGTCATCAGCTGCGCAGACGTGGCAGCGGATAAGCAACCGCATGACTATAAAAGCGTGGCCCAAGAATAAACACTGATTATTCCTTGTTCTGCAACTTACACTGTTGTTTCTTTGAGTACGGTAGCTCGGCTGCCTAACTCAACTACAAGTAGTACTTTTCTTGTATTTTCGCAAGCGTGCGGGAAACACCGAGGTGTCCAGCCGTCGGGTCATCATGTAGGGCCTGGAGGACTACTGGTCGCAATTCTGAAGGCACCACAAGAAGGTACTTGGCTCGAAGTGGTGGGAAGTTCTTCTTGTGGAGAACGTTGTTGCGTAAAAAAAAACGACGCCAGTGCTCGCTTGATTACTTTTGGAACCACGGCGGTCTTGCCCTGAAGGTATTGCATAAGGCCTCTGACTTCCGGGTCGGATTGCTGTCGTTCAGCGAAGTCGTCGGCACTTATGGTTCCCAAGAAGCAGTCATCATCCTGTTCGTCTTGCGGCGGTGAGTCCAAGGGGGCACGAGACAGGCAGTCCGCGTCAGTGTTTTCTTCCGGACTTGTAAACGACGGTAACGTCGAATTCTTGAAGTCTTAGGGCTAGTTTACACAGCCGTCAAACGCTCCGTCACGTCAACGTCACGGCGCCGATTTCCGTCAGGGGAGAGGGTTTCCGAGACGTTTTCTCCGGAAAAAACGGTTGACGGCGTCGTAGAGCAGTGCTCTACGTTTCCGTCGCCGGCACGGGGACGGAGCCCCGCCCCTAGAAAACGGACCAATCAGAAGTTTACGTTTGGAGTTCCGAGTTCTGAGAAGAGCCACGCGTCTAGCATACAGCCCCCAGGTCCGTGGCCTTGAAACACTGAACGCGCGCCTTGCTGAATGGGCCATAAAACGGGGGGACAAGTGGTTGCATTTGTGTGTGTGTGTGTGTGTGTGTGTGTGCGCGCGCGCGCGTGCGTGCGTGCGTGCGTGTGTGTGTGTGTGTGTGTGTGTGTGTGTGTGTGTGTGTGTGTGTGTGTGTGTGTGTGTGTGTGTGTGTGTGTGTTCGTGGTGCGAGGAGGAGCGCCCAGCGGAGTCGGGAGAGCGCCAGCGAAGCATTTGAGCTGCGTGGACAATTCCTATTTTGGTGCATCAGTCGGTCAACACTGCACAAAAACGTGCTGCTGTCGACGCTGCAACCGCCGTAGTCTGCTGTACGTTTTTTGACGTGACGGTGACGCGACGTGTGCTTTGACGCCTGTGTGAACGAGCACTTAGGCTCCACCGTGCGAGGCGACCTGAAGGGTCCTACAAGTTAGCTAGCCAACACAAGGCGTGGTGGTCGCTCACAACGTTGAAGGGCCTGCCGTACAGGTAGCGGCGAAACTTGGATGTAGCCCAGATGATGGCAAGGCACTCCTTTTCTCTTGTGGAGTAGTTGCCTGCTGCCTTAGATAGCGACCGGCTGGCATAGCTGATAACTCTTTCCAGTCCGTCAATCCTTTGCACAAGGACGGCGCCGAGTTCTACGCTGCTTGCGTCAGTGTGAATTTCCTAATCGTCATATTCGTCGAAATGCGCAAGTATCGGAGGCGTCTGCAGGCGTATTTCTAGTTCTTGATAAGCCTCGACCTCTGCCGTTTCCCACCTGAATTCGACGTCGGTCTTCGTGAGTTGCGTCAGTGGCTCGGCGATCCATTGAAGAAACGTCTTTAATAGGCGCACAAGCCCACAAATCGACGTACGGCCCTCTTGTCGGTGGGCGGCGGAAAGGCAGCAATGGCAGCTGTTTTCCGCGGGTCCGGGCGAACTGCAGACTTCCTAATGACATGGCCGAAGCACAAGAGTTCGTCGTACGCGAAGCGGCACTTTTCTGGCTAGAGGGTGAGTCCGGAGGTGTTGATTGCGTGAAGTACAGCTTCAAGGCGGTGGAGATGTTCGTCGAAGTTTGAGGCAAACACGACAACGTCATCCAAGTACACAGGGCACGCCTACCACTTCACTACTGCGAGCACGGTGTCCATAACACGCTGGAACGTCGCAGGTGCCGAACAAAGAGCAAAGGGCATGACCTTGAACTCCAAGAGGGCGTCTGGTGTTATAAAGGCGGTCTTCTCTCCGTATCGTCGACTTCGATTTGCCAGTAGCCGGTCTTAAGGTCCATCGAAGAAAAGTACCTCGCGTTGTAAAGTCGATCAAGGGTGTCTTCT
This sequence comes from Rhipicephalus sanguineus, assembly GCF_013339695.2. Classification (NCBI taxonomy): domain Eukaryota; kingdom Metazoa; phylum Arthropoda; class Arachnida; order Ixodida; family Ixodidae; genus Rhipicephalus; species Rhipicephalus sanguineus. The sequence continues at coordinate 144,206,489 of NC_051186.1, read as the reverse complement.
ATCCATGGGAGAGGGTACACGTCATTCTTCCTGATTTTGTTCGGGCATTGATAATCGATGCAGAAGCGTAGGGCCCCGTCCTTCTTCACTAACACTACTGGTGACGCCCGCGGACTCTTGGAAGGCTGGATGATGTCGCGTAGCATTTCGTCGACTTGTTGCTTCATGGCCTCGCATTTTTGCTTCGAAACTCTGTACGGTCTCTGGCGGAGTGGCCTAGCACTTTCCTCTGTTATGATGCGGTGTTTTGTGACTGGGGTCTGCCGAATTCTTGACGACGACGAAAAGCAGTCCTGGTATCGCAGGAGCAGGGTTTTGAGCTGTTCTTGCTTATGCTTCGGAAGGCTCGGGTTGACGTCGAAAGCTGGCTGGGGAGCTTGGTTCGTCGGAGCAGCCTCGGAAGAATCGGCGAGGGCGAACACGTTGGTGGCTTCCACAATTCCTTCGATGTAGGCAACCGTCGTGCATTTGTTCACGTACTTGTACTCGTTGCTGAAATTCGTGAGCACCACTCTTGCTTTCCCTCCTTCCCTCCACGTAGCTCGGCTATTCCTCTTGCGACGCAAATCTCGCGGTTGACCAACAAGTGCTGGTCTCCTTCAACGACGCCTTCCAGGTTTGCTGATTTTTGAATGCTGACGGAAATCATGACGCCGGTGCGAGGGGTGACGATGACATGGTCTTCCAGGAAAATCAGGTGTGCTTTCCTGGCGGTGTGTGCGGTGAGAATGATTGTTCTGTGGATAGTGTTATCGATATATTTTGCATTTGTTATTGTTGTGTTTACCATGGTATATACTTTGATTCAAGGCAGTGACTTTATGCATTGTATAACTGACGCATTGTATAACATTGTATAATATTGTATCATCACTATGTAACACTTCTGTGAAATTCATGCTGCAACATGTGCCCGAACTACCGAAGGGAAGTTGGGCCTTCGTCAAGTCTATTAAGACACATTTAGCCCAATTTCCTCGGTATACAGTGTTCGCTGTACACCGGAATAAAAAATTTGATTTGATATGATTTCATTTGATTTGATTCGGATCTCAGATACGGATATCGAGCAACGCTGCAGGGCTACGAAGTTCGCGGGATAAATCCGGTTGCTAATGGTGCGTCTTGCTGCGCAGATTTCCTCCAGCGTTACGAGGTGACCTCCAGCTGTCCAGAATTCGGGGCCTTCCCAGGCTGTCCTAACTTTCTTCAGCTTCGTAGCGAACGGTCTACTGATGACAGAATAGCGGGCTCCGGTGTCGACGAGAGCTGTGACGCTTTGGCCGTCGATAAGAACGTCGAGGTCGCTAGTTCCTCGTCTTGCGCTGCAGTTAGGTAGTGGCGTCGGGTCACGGCTACGTCGGCTTGTTCCGCTGCTTCCACGTTGCGTCGTCAAGTCTACTTCGGTCCGCGACGTTTCGTCGTCAGTGATCTGTCTGGTTCGCGTCGTGTCCTGAAGGTTTCGTCGTGGCGTCGTCGTCGGCGGCGGAGCATCTTCGGTATTTCGACGTACAGCAACCGCACCTCCATCAGTTGCTGCCCTTACTTTGCCGGATACGGGTTAGGTGACCGGCCCCGGGTTGGGCCAGTGTATCGCCGGCGTTGGGAGGGGCATATCGGCCTAGCGACGGCGATCGGGAATGTCCTCAGCGGGTGCACTGCGCTCCTGCCAGATAGTCGGCGATGTCACGTGGTCGTTCACCATGCTGCGGCCGCGGCGCGTCGATGGCAAACCAGCGCAGTCCCATCTGTCGGTATTGGTTGCGGCGGTAGGTGTGGCCAGCTTGTCCGCAGTGGTAACAGAGTGGACGATGGCTGGAGGCGCGCAAACGTCGGTCTTCCTCGGCGTGTATCGCTGGCCGGCTGGCGGGCGGTATGACGTCGGTGGTGCCTGGCGGCGGAACTGCTGGGGCGGCGCGGCGTCTTGACGTGGGCGAGGCGGGGGGGCGTTGCGTCGGGCTGCAGCAGCATAGCTCATTGCTCGCAGCTGCGGCGGTGCCGGCTGAGGAACACCCAATGACTGTTGGATTTCCTCGCGTACAGCGTCCGCAATCGACGTCATTTCGGGCTGTGCAAAAGGTGCAAGCTTTCGCAGCTCCTCACGCACGATTCCTCGGATCTTTTCGCACAAGTCGTCGGAGCCGAGGGTATGAACAGCTGCGCTGTCTTGAAATGCGCGGCGACTGTACTGCCGGGTGCTCATCTCGAGCGTCATCTCGATGGTTGTTGCCTCCGAGAAGAATTCTTGGATGGTCTTGGGCGGGTTTCTCATCAGTACCGCGAAGAGCTTCTGCTTGACTCCTCGCATGAGGAAGCGAACTTTCTTTTCTTCGAGCATGTAAGGGTCAGCATGGCGGAACAGTCGGTTCATTTCTTCCGTGAAGATGGCCACCTTTTTGTTCGGGTGTTGCGCCAGTGTCTCCAACAAGGCCGCAGCCCTTTCCTTTCGGACGACGCTCGTGAACGTCGCCAAAAAAGCTGCGAAAGTGCTGCGAAAGAGGTCGCAGGTACGGAGTGCGGACTCCCGATTCTCGTACCAGGTCCTTGCTGCGTCTTTCAGGTAAAAGTACACATGGGGCAGCTGGTCGTCGGAGGTCCATTTGTTAAATGTCGAGACCCTTTCAAACGTCTCCAGACAGGTCTCGGGGTCAACATATAGTTAACCACGGAATGTCGGCGGCTCCCTGGGCGGCTGCATCACTATCACTGCAGCGGATACTACGGCCGTCATAGTGCTTGTTGTATTCGTCGCCGTGGCTCTTGGCTTGTCCAGTAGGGGTCCGTACTGGGAGGGTAGTCCTTTCAGCCTGCGGCTGGCTGGACTGTCGCTGATGGTGTCGGTGTCTTCCTCGCGACGTGGGCGGGCTCACAGCTCGATGGGGGCGTCCGGAACATGGACGAACAGCCCTCCACCAGATGTCACGTGGTCGTGACGTCGACGAAGAGCCCAGTCGGCGTGTTCAAGATGAAACACTTCATTTGGTCGAACTTGTGGCCAGGAAATGAAAGTCAAAGTACAGCAATACACGTTGTACACTGATAGCGGCGAACAGGGCGTCGGCCGTCGACAAAAACGGCTGATGGCTGGGACGCGCCGTCTTCTGTACATCACGCATCGAACTTTCCACTGGTGGTCGCGCAAGCTTTGCAATAATCTCGGCTGTTCGCGGCCTGCGCGCAATCTTAACAAATTGATCTACTACAACCGCGAAGCATCTCGAACACTGCCGCGCGGTCAGCGCCGAGCGTTGCTAACAGTCATTGCTGGTCAAACCTGAATACATCAAAATAAAACAAGAAGCGGGCGTGGCAATATGAACGTTGCCGCGGTGGCGGTTGGGCGCCACTGTCGGTACTATGCTTAACAGCAGACGTGCGGCCGAGAGTAGTTCAAGAACATCGAAAGAAGCGCGAATTTCTTCCAACAGTCACAGAAACTGGGAACGCTGCTTCTGTGCCATACGTCAGCGGGTGATGAATCACCAAGCGTATACTGGAACTGGGACAGTGCGTGTTATCGGGTGCGTCCATAACAAACGTTTCGAGGGGTTCCACTCTGCCGAGATATTCCCCTCGCACCAACGTAACAATGTAGGGGATGGGTTGGTAACAAAAATAGCAGTGCCGGCCTGAGTGACTTGGCGTGTCGCAAATGGCACGAGGAAGCCTTTCCTAGTGCAAACGCGGTGGGATGGAGAAAGGAATGCAACGATGCCGGAGAGACCGGTGCAGTAGACTGACACAGCTGTTAACAATTTGGCAGGTACATCGGTATCATCTTTGACGAGTGCCTTGCTAGCAGCCGATTGACTGTCTGCCGGCGTCAAATCTGAAAATGGGGAGAGCTCTATTTCGGGTGGTGCGTAATCGATTACGGCGTCGTGGCGGGAGAGAAAATACCATACCAGGATGAGATCGAGAGCATGCGGAAATTATGATAATTTCGACGGCGTACAGAGCGTCCTGAATGATGACACGCGCTGTGCACACCGCTGTAAGGTGAATGCTTTGGGAGCTGGCTGTGGGGAGAGCCTGGAAAGTGGCGTCGTCACTATGCGTAGTGAACACCGTCCACAAACACGTCTATTACGTTTCATCGGCTTTGCTGGGGGCTTTCGCAGTTCAATGGCGTCGCAGCCCTTGCCTCTTGGACTGCGACGAATAGTTTTCCTGGTCGCGTGCGACCGGACGTGGCCGCATCAGGCAGTGAGCGGCGTCGTCGTGACGGCGAATGGCAGGTAAATGGAGCTGGGCGTGGCGAGTCGTAATACGGGTGGCTGGACTGGGCGGTGACAATTGATACGACTCGAGGCGGCTGCACGCGAATACAATAGCGCGCGACGTGACCGGCACAACCGCACGCAAACCAGATGGGGCGGTTGTCGGAAAAGCGCCATCGGTTCGCCGAATTTCCGTTGTCCTGCGGCAAGATATACGTCGGCCAGACGGGAAGGTGCATGAATGAGCGTGCGCGGGAACACTAGCTGTCACTAAAAATTAAAGATGGGGCACATTTGCCGGCCCACTGCAATTGCCACAAGTGTGAGCCGTGTCTGCATAAAATTCATATTCTGGGGAGAAGCAGGGACATCACTGCTCGAGAACTGTTGGAAGCTTTCCACATAAAAGCACGAGGTTTATTATGCATTAGTGATACTTCAGTGTTCCTTTCGTAGGCAGAGCACGTTCTTGCATCGCAGGTTGTTATTAAGGTGTTATCCGATCGTTGTGAGCCTGGCCTTTTGCGCATGTCTATACCTATGTATTGCCTTGCAGAAAACGTTATCTGTTCGATGTATGCCTTGCTTTCTGCGCATGCCTTAGCATATATATACTACTGCAGTAAATTTGGAATAAACAGTCGTAAGTTTTCGCTCCCCTTAACCTTTCCCTTGTGATTTCTTTGCGCGAAATAGCCGCAACCGTGGCTTCTGAAAGAGATAAAGTGAACTAGCAGAGAGACGTCAAAGTTGGCGACGTCTTCACAATGGGCCACTTAGACATGGTTTGGTATGCTGTGGTGCCGACCGGTCCTGTCCGTTTTGAGAGGAACCATTAAGTCGCCGTAAACGCTTTCCTTCCCTTCTGGGGAGAGGCAGATGAATTAGCCCGAGTATCATGTTATCCCGGCTGACTCCACAAGCGTGTCGTTGACCGCAGGACCTTTGTTGTTTCAGTGAGTGCAACGACCCCTCAGCGACAGTGTTATTGGCTGGTGCCATGGTGGGTGGTGTGCGTGTGTGTGTGTGTGTGTGTGACTGGTTACAACCAAAAAGGAGGAGCCGGCCTGAAGGGTTATAGCAACCCTGACGGGTTATAGGGGTTATGCCAACCCTAACGTCGCAACGACTGGTTCCAGCGGTGGGATGGATCTAAAACCCCCATCGCAACAACTGGTTATCAACGCTGGGATCTGAAGCCACAAGCAACAACAGTCGGCCTGCGGAAAAGCAGCTGTCTCGAGACATCGACCACGTGTGGGTGAGTGCTTGGCTTTTCCTTTGAAGTGAACCAGGTTCTAAAAGAGCGTTAAGTCTTTGAACTGGTAGACAACTTTGCCGAAAGACTCGAGGTTACGTGCTTTCGGACGGTTCTTTTGGAAGTAGCGAACACTCAGAACGATCATGGACTTACAGAAGCTGCAGGAGCCGGACTTGTTGCTTTTCTGTGAGGAATTGGGTATTGATACAAAGGGTTTAGCATGAAAATCCCTAATCATACAGGCAATCATTGATTTGGGAGCCGATGACGAGGAGCTCTGTGAAGAATGGGACCTCATCACTAAAAAAAAAGGAAGAGCAGTGCAGACAGCCGGAAGAGAGGCGTGAGCGGGAAAAATAAAGACAGGAGTCTGAAAAAGAGGAACGCCGCATAGAACGAGAGCACGAAGCAAAAAGACAGGAGAGCGAGATCGAACTCCGTCAACTAGAACTTGAGTTCGAACTCCAGAAGTTGAGTAGGAGGTCCGGCAGCTGTCCCCAGCAAGTGGTACCTCTTCTCAACAAGCAGGCAGAGTTCAATATGTCAAGGTACATGCAGCCATATGTGGTATCAGGGGATATCGGCCTTTATCTTGCAAAATTTGAACGAATGTGTGATAAACTGTCCTTTGAACGAGACACTTGGTCTCAGGGGCTATTGACAGTTCTGCCCAGTGAGACAGTTGAGGTTGTTGCGCGACTCAGTGAGCAGGACGCGGACAACTACGATGTAGTTAAGGCATCTTTTTTCCGGAGTTTCGCAATTCCTGCTAGGAGAGAGGAGAGAATCCTTTTCCTGAGAACAACGAGCGACAGGTGGCCGCTTGCGAGATCGCGCCAGAGAAAGGCCAGCGGTTTCAAGAGTGCATGAATGTAGAGCATGTCGAGGACGAGGCCTTGGCCGGTCTGGAGTTAGGGACAATTCCGAAAGACGTTCCTTGCAGGGACGAGGTTTGTTCCAGCAGCCATAATGGGCTCAGTGAAGAGGTGGAAATCTTCCTTGTGCCTCGAAAGGACATTTCGTAATAGTCAAAAGTACACACGGTTAGCGTGCTGGCCGTCCATAGCAAGGACGCGACGCTTCCGGGGTGCAGCGATACCGTCGGAGAGGGCCCAGTTTCAGATTTTCTCAGGGTTGACACAGATAATTTGGCCCGACAGTCCGACGTGGCGGAGAATTCAAAAAGTGTGAGCGGGAGAGAAGGAGCACAAGCACCAACGTGCTGCAAAACTCCGCATGTCGCCACCCAAACTGAGGATCGACGCATCAAGGGAAAGGATGTTTGCCGAAATCGCAGAAAAAGAAAGAGGCGAAAGCGTTCGGCACAGCGTAAGCTTAAGAAAGGTCTCACCTCCTGGCGGAAAAGACGAAAGCGTAGGCCCACCGACAGTTTGCGGAAATGTCATTTGGGGCGTGCATTAAGGCGAAAACAGCAAGAGAGGTGCAGTGGGGGTAAGCAAGGTGCGCTCCCACGACGGAAGGCGCCGTTGAGATTGACAACTTCGGGGAAGCAACCGTGTCCGAGTCGTCAAAGTCGAAAGGCCACAGTAAGGCGAGTAGCTAAGCACCGCGCGGGGGCGAGCACAAAGAGAGAATGGCCACTGTTTGTCCTACGTTTCTGGCGTTCCATTAACCTTCCTGAGGGGAGCCGGCCGAAGGGCAGAATGAGGCGTGGATGTAGAATGCAGCTGATAGCTGGTGCATGTTGTAGCCTCTGGCGAGCTAGAAAGCCGGCAGGACCGCGACCCCATCGGGTACAATCCAAGCGAATTTAATTGAAAAAATGGGAATGGTCAGTTTGAGAATTTTTGCACGTGCGTGTAACTTATGGAAAGCCGTTGTTTTGTTAGCAATGTAGAATTCAGCCAGTTTAATATTGTGGGTTACGAGATGCGGTGTATAGTTCTAAGGAGAAAAACCGCGCAGTAGTGAGGGCTGAAGAGAGCATCGAAGAACTTTAATCATTAAGATGAACTTCTAAAGAAGGTGTTTTTAGCGCAAAAACTGTATTTTTTCCAGTTTCGAAACGTTTAGTGCGATACCGTATGCGTTCACTTTCATGACGATTTGGGGTGAATAGGCATTTGAGGAGAGGTATCAGCATAAGACAAAATCAATTTGCGAAATGAGTTTGGCACTGCGCTGTGCAGTTTTTGTTACGCGCTATTAGAATTGACAACCATTTGGTGCGAGATTTTAACAAAAAACCAATACAAATGTCGTCAGGTGTTTTGACGTGTTTGCACCTACGGTTATTTTTTGTAGTACGCTGTGTGTTGTAACGTAATGTAAGGATGACATTTTAGAAGAACTTAGAGGGATTAGGTGAGTGGTTAGTAGTACTTTGTATTTTGCATTGCTATAGGAATGAGAGTAATTGAAGCGTTCAGGAGAGCACACTAGTCTTATCAGAGGCGTTGGCATGGGCAGGTGTTATGATATGGGTTCGGGGAGCAGGTTTAATGCGTGGTGTCAGAGACGCTCGTTAGGGCCGCAAGGAAGAGGACGCAGCTGGCACGGCACACAAACATATATTCTGACATAAAAATGCACACACACGAGATAAATACAAAAGCACAGCAAGAAAATCAAAACGCGAAGCGTCTTTACGAAAAAGTTCAAGGAAACGCCGCGCTCACGCTACGGGCCTTGACTTGGCGTCGTGGCTGCGTTGCGGGTCTTGCTTGAGAAGGGCCAGGCGGGATGTCGCGGGCTCGTCTGCGTCCGCTGGGCGCCGGGGCCGAAGACGCGTCGTTGCGAGGTCCCTCGGGCGTTGACGCTCGACCGGGTCCCTCCGACAGATGTTGGCCTCCCGAACGTTGACGTCCGACCAGGCCAACGCGTCTTCTCTGCACCAGCTCCTGGTTCCGTCTGCTCGGTCGACGTGGCCTGTTCCTTTTCTTTCTTTTTTTTTTCTCGCGCCACGCGGGCACGTGCAGGGAGGCATCTTCAAGATGGGTGAACTACACTTCTTCTAATGCGCGTGCTTGCGCGTTTTCGGCGTCGCTTCGTCGTCTTCTGAGCAGCGTCAAGTCACCTCATCAAATAAGCCCCCATTTGAAGAAGTGTTCCAGGGGCACACTTCAACGTGGACACAATCCCAGTCACATTGTCTTGACAGCACACACTTTGACATCGCTTGACACATACACGCGAAAGATATACAATGGATGAAGACGAAGATAGGTCATACTTATATTACAGCCTGTTCCCACACTAATATACAAAGAGGTGGCAGTGAGCACGGTATTGACTAAATGTAGTCACTCCTCGTTTGTAGCCACCATGGGAATAGGTTTACTATAATACAATATCACAAAACATATGTGATATACCTCCAAAGGTTTAGTGGTCACATAATAGATAATAAGTGCTCTCACAGAGGTGCAAACAGAAGTGAGTGATATATATGTTCTACACAAAAACAGGATATTGGTAACATACAGGCACATCATGAGGAAGGTAACTTTTCTTAGCATACATAACGTCATCCGTAGACTGCCCAAAAAACAACACACTTTTCTTATATCTCACAAACTTGCGGTGAGCACTGTGGCACCAAATAGGCTGACTCTGAAGCGCTAGCGCGTGGAAGTAGTGTTCATGCTTGTGCACATGGGCATGGTGAGCATGTGCCTTCCAATCGCGTTGTGCAAACCGTGGCACCTTACTGCGTCTCTGGTGTTGGAAGTTATGTTTCTTTCTTTTATCATTTTCTCCGCTGTCAGCCTGTCGTGCTGTTTGCTGCAAACACGCGGATTTAATTTTCGATGTTCTCAAGCAGACTTTAGGATAGTTTGCCTGCCGACACTCGATTTTAGAGGCGATTGATTTACGCCTGCGTTTTCGCACATTCTCTGTTTGTTTGGCTCTATCAAAGACGTAAGGCTGAGCCGTTTCCTTTCTGAATCTCGAAGTTCCCGTGATGTCTTGGGCTGCTTTCCTTGCGTTGGGAACACGATTCTTAGGGTCTAGATTTAGCTCCGCAGATAAAGTGTCCGTTACCAGACCACTATCTCTGTAACCATAGTGGAAACAATATCTGGTGTCGTGTACCTCATTTAAAACGCAGCCATACATTTGGCACACCTTTTCCTCTGCTGCTTCATAGTGCTATTCCCTGGCACTACTCGGAGCGATCTCACCTACTTTGCGTGAGGTGGAGTGTGTTTCTTTCAATCCCACAACATCATCTGCACTTCTATCCAAAATATTTGGTAGCACGTGGACTACCTCAAATTCATGCTGACTCTCAACCCCTTGTTCGTATCTACTTGTTGTTGACATAACTATGCCATCTGGTGCGTTAGAGCAACTGGCGTCTCCTTTGCTTTCAGTTGCAATATAGTAAATATCACCGTTATATAATGTGACGTCTTCATCATATTGTCACGTGGTCGTGACGTCGACGAAGACAGCAGTCCGCACGTCCGAGATGAAACTTTATTTGGCCGAACTTGTGGCCGGGAAACTGAAGATCAAACTACAGCAATACACTGATAGCGTCGAACAGAGCGTCGACCGTCGATCAACTGACAAGCGGTGAAGCGCGTCGGCATTTAAACACGTGCCGTCGAATATTCCAGCGTTATCGCTGGCTGTCCTGCAAATTCTAGAATAAGCTCGAGTGTGCGCGTCTTGCGCGCAATCTTAACAAAATGATCTACAATGATCGGGAAGCTTCGCGAACAATGTGGCGCGGTTTGCGCTGAGCGTTGCTGACAGTCTTGGGGGGTGTAGCTTCAGCTCATGAAACATAAGACACGCGGCAATATGCATTGTGAATGTCACTCACACGGGACATTTTATTATTTGTACTGGTGGGGACCTCTGTTCGGTCGTATTTCTGTTCAGATATTTCCTTTCGAGTAGGAATGTTGCCAAAAGGCTGTTCGTGCTCACTAATGAGCATCTCAGGACGCATGAAGTCCTTGTCTTTTCCCTTATGATGGGACTGAACGCCGGCATGTACTAATTGAGCATGCTCCAAATGATCATCGCACTGCACACCGCGCCATAATACACCTCCGCTTTTAGCCGCGGAACTCCTGTCTAGCATTAAACTGCTAGTGTGTACGTCTTCCGTACGCAGTTCTTATTGAACAGTAGGGAGCTCTCTCTCTACCATATGCATTTCAGTAGAGCAAGCCTCGCGTTCTAGCTCGAGCCTCCGTATAGTGGCTTCCACCTCTTCGCGTTGAGCAATAAGTACTTTGCATTGAAATTCATGTGCTTGTGCTCTCTCTACACGTCTTCTTTCTGCTTGTGTTTCTGCCCATGCCTTAAGCTGCGGGCCTTGCAAGCCAAGCCTCTCGCCTGCGTCGATCAGCTCTACTATGTCCATCTTCCACGCAGCCCTTCGCTAAATCTGACTGCACTGCTCCGACCTTCTTAGTATTTGATGGAGAAAGTCTCCGTCGCGGACGCCATTGTTAAGATATGGGTTCGGGGAGCAGGTTTAATGCGTGGTGTCAGAGACGCTCGTTAGGGCCGCAAGGAAGAGGACGCAGCTGGCACGGCACACAAACATATATTCTGACATAAAAAATGCACACACACGAGATAAATACAAAAGCACAGCAAGAAAATCAAAACGCGAAGCGTCTGTTGAATTTCCCGCGTTCAGCCTGCTGGAAGAAGAAGACGAGCTTTGGGCCAGCGAGCGCGGGCGCTCGTTCTACCAGGAACGAAGGAGCCATCTTGACGTTCTGGGCTCATGCGGACGCTAATAAACGTCCGTTCGAGCTTGTAAGTCCGCGTCGGCTGGTTTTTGTGCCACATATTTTACATTTGGTGCCGTTAAACCCGGGAGGCGACAGCCGGGAGCTACCGTCAAGGGACATCGCTGGTGGCTACCGACTGGAACAACAGCCGCGAACTACAGAGGCCAACAGATCAGCTGATCGCCATGGACAGGCTCAAGACGAAGAGGACCACGCGAAGGGCCCAGAACACCAAGCTCATTCAAGAGGCAAGTGCCTTACTTGAGCGTGATGACGCGACATTACAACAAATCGACTCGATTTATGAGAGGCTCAAGAGCAACAACGAGGAGCTGAAGAAGATTAACGATGAGATGGAGAGCCACATAAGTGACGAGACATTTGAGGCGGAGTACGCTACCGTGATTGAACACGAGGACAACGCGACCCGCATCTTAGCCGAGCTCCAGAGCAAACGCCGCCAGCATAGCGAAACATCTCCAGTGTCACCGCACATCGAAGTTCGCGACGTGCCAGCGGCTATGGGACCTTCTGAAAGGCCAGGAGCCATGTTACCGAAGCTGACGATTAACCCTTTCGCTGGTGACTTGTGCAAGTGGAACGAGTTCTGGGAGCAATTCAATCAGGTCATCAACCAGAACGGCAATCTTTCATCTAGCGACAAATTTAACTACCTGAGGCTGTTCTTGAAAGGAGACGCAGCGGCAGCTATAGCGGGGCTTCCTACCACCGAAGCATGCTACGAAGACGCGTTAGACATCCTGAAAAGACGTTTCGGCGACAAAAAGCGCTTGGAGCAGGAGTATTTCTCAAGACTTCGAAGGCTTACTCCTGTGCGTTCTTCCAACGAGGTGGCCAAACTCCGCAAGTTATATGACCATGTGCTGATTAACACGCTGGGACTGGAGGCGCTTGGCATAAGCAAGTCGTCCTTTTCATCGATGCTGTGCGACATTCTGCTGAGGGCATTGCCACGTGACATCGTCGTGGCATATCATCGATCCTGCGCGACACAACCTGAAAGCACGAACAACGTTCAGCATGTCACGGAACTAGATCGTCTTCTTCTCTTCGTCTCTATTGAACTGGAGAGCCTCGAAAGGAGTGACTTTGGGGAACAAACAGGATACGACGAGGCGGCTCATCCTAAAGACGAGAGTCCTCGCTTTCACAGCGCGACCCCAACGTCATCAGTGCTTCACTGCCAAGTTGCTATAACTGCAACGAACTCGAGCTGCGATTTCTGCAAATCGACGCAGCATTTGACAGAGTCATGTAGCATGGACTTATCGCTGCCAGAGAAGAAGAAACTTCTTTCTGCCGACATGCGGTGCTTTCGATGCACATGCAAAGGTCACCGAGCAAGAGATTGCAGGCGTAGTCACATGCTCGAGCTGCAAAGGTCGTCATGCAACCACTATGTGCGACCCAGATAAGCTAAGGCGAATGCAGCGGGAAGACGTCAAAATGACCGGAGAAGTTTCCAGACCAGGAAACGGAAAAACGCTGACTACCATGAAAAAGCGTGGGTGGACCTCACAGGGCAGCACGGAACCCTCATCATCAAAGACTTTTCACTCCCGAATAATGGATATGACCGCCCAACTTGACACTGCAATAGAATGCCGCAAAATCAATGGCAGGGAAAAAGGAAGACACCAGCGATATGAGACCCGAATCGAAGAGCGTGTTCGAGCACGCAAAAGTCAGAGCCTGGAGCCTGCATTCTATGCTATCCACAAGCGAAGCATCCAGGAGAACAATGATGCACAAGTTCAAGTTCAGAGACGCTTGATCGAGGAGACCACTTCGATGGATACCAATATGGCCAAGCGGCGATTGAAGTTGCGCGAGGAACAGACTGCTCGTGAGCGGGAGCACACGGACCATGCAATCATGCTGAAGGAGTTTCAACGCCTGCTTTTTGAGGGGCGAACTTTTCATGAGAACTGTGAAGATAATCTGGAGAAAGTCATGAGGGAAGCTGCTCAGGCACACGTGTCGATGGAGTACGAGTCCAAAATACAGAACTTGACTCAGGAGCTGGACGAGGTGCGCAAGCGGCTGCTTGTGTCGGAGGAGAAGCTCAAACTGATTTCCCCCGTGCTGATCAAGATGCGCCAGTTGGTCGAGGAACAACGCCATGCTGAATTGGAGACAGAAAAGAAACAGCCAGGACATCGTGTAACGTGTCTGCATCAGCAGACTGTTGGAAGTCGGACACAGTTGGGTAGCCTGAAGAATCGCCCGAAGGATGATTGGTTGTGCACGCAAGACTGTGCTGCCATCGAGCAAATTCAAGAGCGTCCCTCACTGCTCACACGAGAAGACGCAACCTCACCAAGTGCTGCAAGAATCGGACCCAAGACTACAGAACGGCCTTCCCAGCAAAGAAAACCTGAACGTCAGGACATCGCTGGACCGTTTTGGCAACAGATGCCTGCTGTTGAAACCGTCGAAGCACCATGTGCTGAGAGCCCTGTGGACCTGCTCGCCTACATCCGCGAGCTGATAGGAGAGGACATCCTCAGTCTCCATGCCAAAGCACGAGAGAAGCTTTGGCAACTGAAGGAGGAGTCCGAAAAATAGAAGGCTGACACCTTCAGGCCACGTCGAGGAAGCGGAAGGATCAACGCGTACGGAGGCAATAGAGCAAGCGCCTGACCGTACAGACGAGACACCACTGCGCGGCCGGGAATGTGTTGAATTTCCCGCGTTCAGCCTGCTGGAAGAAGAAGACGAGCTTTGGGCCAGCGAGCGCGTGCGCTCGTTCTACCAGGAACGAAGGAGCCATCTTGACGTTCTGGGCTCATGCGGACGCTAATAAACGTCCGTTCGAGCTTGTAAGTCCGTGTCGGCTGGTTTTTGTGCCACATATTTTACAGCGTCTTTACGAAAAAGTTCAAGGAAACGCCGCGCTCACGCTACGGGCCTTGACTTGGCGTCGTGGCTGCGTTGCGGGTCTTGCTTGAGAAGGGCCAGGCGGGATGTCGCGGGCTCCTCTGCGTCCGCTGGGCGCCGGGGCCGAAGACGCGTCGTTGCGAGGTCCCTCGGGCGTTGACGCTCGACCGGGTCCCTCCGACAGATGTTGGCCTCCCGAACGTTGACGTCCGACCAGGCCAACGCGTCTTCTCTGCACCAGCTCCTGGTTCCGTCTGCTCGGTCGACGTGGCCTGTTCCTTTTCTTTCTTTTTTAGGGGCGAAGCTCCTTAAGGCGGCACCCGTTCGTCCCTCGTAGTCGTAGTCGTAGTGAGTAACCAGTCTTACGCTTTGACCTCCAAGGTGGTGCCGGTGGGAGATTTTTCCTGTGCGTTGTTGAACAATAAAAAATTCGCAGCGTTAGCTAAAAGCCGACTTCTTCTGTCTCTCATTCCCATTAGCAGCCATTCTTTACCTCCAAGGTAGTGCCTGGTGAGATTTCTCCTGTGCGTGATTAGAGAGAGAAGAAAACTTTTATTCGTTTCCGGCAGATTGCTGGGCTGGGCTCCCACCTAGGAGCTAATGGAGACACCGTGTCTCCTGGCAGCTTCCTCGGCCTGCTGGATCGCCCAGAGTTGCTTGTCCAGGCCCGAACTGAGCAGCGTAGTCCGCCAACGCTCCCGAAGGCCTTCATTGGAGGTCGCGACCCTAGTATTGCTGATTAATGCTGGACATGCCCATAGGATGTGATCAAGCGTGGCTCTGATGTTACAATACTGGCATAGATTACTTGGGTATAATTCAGGATATATGTGGTGCATGATGACGGGGTTCGTGTATGTTCGTGTTTGTAGCTGCCGCCATTGAACGGACTGGGCCCGATTTAGCTTAGGGTGTGGCGGAGGGTACTCCCGCCTTTGCATTCGGTAATGCTGAGTGATGTCACAGAATTTAGTGAGCCGATCATCCCATTCCCATACAGCCGCGGAAGAGTCCATTCGGGTGGCTGTTTCTTCTAACGCGGCCCGGAACGTGAGACCTCGAGCCACGTTGTGCGCCACTTCATTTGGATTGACCTCCTGGTGACCTAGGGGCGTGTGGGCAGGGAACCAGAGTAGTTGTACGCATTTGTCTGCCTCGTGAATTTTGCCTGTATTTAGGATCCGCAATGCCTCGGGGGAGATTCTGCCGCTTGCGTAGTTTCGCACCGCCGTTTGCGAGTCGCTGATGATATAGTAGGCGTTCGTGTGGGCTATGGCCATCGCGATAGCGACTTCCTCCGCCGTTTCTACGTGTCTTGTGGTAATTGATGCGCTTGTTTTGCATTGTTGTGTGTGGTCTACAACCGCAGCCACGAAGCGGTGACGTTCCCGATAGCGTGCTGCATCGACAAAGACCGCTTCGTGGCTGCGCCCAAAAATCTTGGTCATGGCTCTGGCTCTACTGAGGCGTCTGCCCGCATTGTGTTCGGGGTGCATGTTCCTGGGTATAGGTGGAACTGTGAGTTTAGTGCGGATAGTCCGTGGTATGTCGTGTTTGTCTCCGTGTTGGGTGTGATAATTTATTCCGAGATTATCGAGAATCAGGCGCCCTGGCTTAGTCTTGGCCAATCGCTCGTATTGGGAGATTTGTTGTGCCTCGATAAGCTCCTCAAGCGTATTGTGTAAGCCCAGTTGAAGGAGGAGGTCTGTGCTGGCGTTTTGAGGCAAACCTAGTGCTTGTTTGTAGATTTTCCTTATGAGGCTGTTGAGTTTAGACTTTTCTGCAGTGAACCATCGGTGGTAGGCCGCAGTATAGGTGATGTGACTAAGTACGAATGATTGGATTAGGCGGATGATGCTCGCTTCTTTCATGCCTTTGTGTTTATTGGTGATGCGTTTAATGAGGCGCATAGTGTTCGACACTTTTGCGTCAATGTTGCGAACTGTCTCGCCGTTCGTGCCCTTACTCTCTATGAGCAGTCCTAGCACTCTGATTTTGTCCACGGTTGGTATGATGCGGCCGTCGCTTGTAGTGAGTGTTATATCGGCGTGTGTCTGTGCTTGTAGATGTTGCTTGGGTGGTCGGCCTCTGAGTGTAGGGCGATATAGCAGTAGCTCGGACTTCTCCGCCCGTTCGTCCCTCGTAGCGTAGTATGTAACCAGTCTTACGCTTTGACCTGCAAGGTGGTGCCGGTGGGAGATTTTTCCTGTGCGTTGTTGAACAATAAAAAATTCGCAGCGTTAGCTAAAAGCCGACTTCTTCTGTCTCTCATTCCCATTAGCAGCCATTCTTTACCTCCAAGGTAGTGCCTGGTGAGATTTCTCCTGTGCGTGATTAAACAATAAAAATTTTGTTCAAAACGCCGTTGATTGATGAAATAAACCAACGAAAGACGCCAGATGTTTTGTAAAAGAAAAACGAAAGAACGCCAGATGTTTCTAAAGCAAAACGAAAATACGCCAGCTGCTTAACGAAAGACGCCAGATGTTTTCTAAAGCATTGGTTTTCTAAACAATGAAAATTCACAGCGTACATGTAAAATTAAAGTGAGCTGCAAGTCGTCATAACTCATCGAACCTTTAGTATAAACGCGCCCGTCTCACGTCGGTGATGATGTACTGGGCAGAATTCACGGAAGATTCACGGTTTACCGGTGAACCTCCGCAGCTTCGCCCACTCGTCATCATTCACTCCGTGGATATGCTGTGATTTTTTTCTCGCGCCACGCGGGCACGTGCAGGGAGGCATCTTCAAGATGGGTGAACGACACTTCTTCCAATGCGCGTGCTTGCGCGTTTTCGGCGCCGCTTCGTCGTCTTCTGAGCAGCGTCAAGTCAGCTCATCACAGCAGGTAACTCTAACCGAATGAGCCTGTTAGAAGTCAGTGGTTATTCCCTTATGTTTTGTTCTTTTCCTTTGAAGAATTAATGAATTAATGACGACGACGACTTCTGACCGTAAATGCTGAGAAGGTTGTTTTGCAAGAGCAATGGTTTATATTTAGGTCACAACGTAGGTCAAGGCTTCAGAAAACTTAGTGAGCTTGAGATCTCAGCAGTAGCAGACCATCCGTGGGACAGAAGAGGCGAACGTAGACAGGGATGAAAAGAAGGAAGCTGCCTTCTTAAGCCTGAAGGCGGTACTGATTAGCCGTCCGGTTTTGCGAGCTCCCGATTACGACCGAGAATTCACGGTCCAGTGTGATGCGAGCGATCGAGGCCTAGATGCCGTTCTTTATCAGAAGGATGACGATGGTAACGAACATCACAACTTCAGAAAAGAAGTGCGCTTGCATTGTGTGGGCCATTCATAAATTGCAGTGTTATCTCGGAGGCGCCAGATTCAGCGTAGAGACGGACCACTGCCTCCTTACCTGGCTGCAAACCGCGACATCAAAGAACAGTCGCCTTCTGAGGTAGAGTTTGATTCTTCAGCAATATCATTTTGATATTATATATATGAAGGGCAAATTCAATGGAAATGCCTACGCGCTTAGCCGCTCTTTCTAAGCGGTCCACGCGTGCTCTTCTCAATGTCTCCAAATTGATATTTGATAAAGTGGCTGACTGGGCTAGTTGGTTGTGCATACTTACGTTGATGTTTAGTTGTTTCGTATTTTTGCTTCTGTTTTCACCTTTTTTCACCGCTTGTTTTCTGTTCACTCGGGTATATATAAGAGCATTCTTGTAAATAAAAATTCAGTTCGAAGTCAGCGCTTGTCCCGTCTTTTTCCTGTCCGCCGTGTGTTATTTTCGCGCTGTTAACCTTAAACCTGATATTTGAGTTGTTTTTTTTTTCTTTTCGTGCAACTATTTATGTGATTGAGTAATGTAGCACGTTTGGTTTCTCGGCATAAGTAAGTCCTGAGAGTTTTGAGTGCGAGCTTTTCGTATAAAAATAGTTATGAAAGTTTGTTTGCCATCCCTCTTGTGGCCTGGAGTACTCGGAGGCGGCTGAGTGCTTGCTTCTGCATGTGGTTGAGTTTCAGAGAGGCCGAAGAATTGGGGCGACAATTGACCAGACAGTGCTACAAGCGAAGGAGAGCTTCTGGCATTCAACGGGGGATAATTCCGTTGTGCCTTCGAGCATCAGCGGTGACTGCTACGCTCCGTTTCTCCACTGGCGAGGGAGGAGGCTGTTAGGACTGACCGTCGGTGGTGACGCGGTGACTTGAGAATGGACGGGCGATGCGTTCTCGCACTACTAAAGCACCTGCAACCATCCCAGAAGCGGCCTGTGACGGGAAGCGCCCGACAATGGCAAGAGCCTCGAACGAGCTCTGTTGGGCGGCAGAGGTAAAATGAACTAGCAGAGAGACGTCAAAGTTGGCGACGTCTTCACAATAGGCCACTTTCACATGGTTTGGTATGCTGTGGTGCCGACCGGTCCTGTATGTTTCGACAGGAGCCATTAGGTCGCCGTAAACGCCTTCCTGCCCTTCTGGGGAGAGGCAGATGAACTTGCCCGAGTATACTGCTCTCCTGGCTGACCCCACAATTGTGTCGTTGACCGCAGGACCTTTGTTGTTTCAGTGAGTGCAACGACCCCTCAGCGACAGTGTTATTGGCTGGTGCCATGGTGGGTGGTGTCGTGTGGGTGATTGGTTACAATCAAGAAGGAGGAGCCAGCCTGAGGGGTTATAACGACCGTGCTGAGTGAGAAAAAGGGCTCTGAGCCCGGGGTTAAAGGCTCATCCAGTTCGCTGGTCGTTGAACTCTCACCTTTTCACTATGTAATTAAGTGTACAAAAAGTGCCAGTAAACATGTTTGTTTTCGTTTTCCCAACTTGCTAGCATCAGTTCCTCAACCAGGAGACTGTCGCGCTGCCAAATGGAATCCGGTACGACGCAACCCTAACGTCGCAAAACTGGTTGCAGCGGTGGGATGGATCTAAAACCCCAGTCGCAACAACACTTAAACAGCTGCGCTGAGAATTCGCATTAGGCATTATCGTAATCGTCATTGAATTTTTTTATGAATCGAACAGAAATGCCCACGTAGCATTTTATACTGCCGTCTGATTCGCTGCACTGACCTTTCATTATTACGGAGAGTTGAAGTACTAGTGATTATATACCGAAACTTTACTACGTCATATCGGGCTTGTACTAGGATTTCCCACTGGTGGCGCAAACCGTGTCCTACATTTACCTCAATTTATCAATAACTGAAGCACTGCTGCACAAAATATTGACGTTCTCAAGCACTAACCTTTCACTTGAGCATAAATTGTTGTTTGCCTTTAGTGTCTCTTTAAATATGGCGGCTAGAGGTGGCACAAGCGGCCAATGCTCCTGGAGGGAGAAAACGCTCGCCTGTTTCATGACTCGGCCACGGAGACTGCGATGGCGCTGCTGCCACCAGTTAAAGGTAAAAAATTAAAGGTGAAAGTGAACGCTGGATGACAGAGATTCGCGAAAAGAAGAAGGCCGCGCCTAGGATATTTTGGAGCCACCTAAAAGCGCTGGGTAAGAAGTCTGTCACAATGCAACAACATATGGTAGATGAAAGAGGAAATCAATTGGAAGGGTATGAAGCGCTAGGTTACATCCGAAAGAGAACAGCCAATTCGTTTAAAAAGGTCGCCCAGTGGATTCCCCCGGTGAGTAAAAGTACGCAAAGGAGTGCAACCGACGAAGATGTAGTCTAGAGAATTTCAATTGGAAGAAGACCGAAGGAAAAATTCCTAAGCGCACTACTCCGGGCTTAGATAGGGTTTCCGTCAGCCTCATTAACGAACTCGGACATAACACTAAGAAGCACTGCTGAAAGCCGTAGAAAAGTGCTTACAGGAGAGGGAAATACCAGACAGTTGGCGAAAAAGTAGAATGAATTTAATCTGTTAAGGCAGGGGAGAAAAGGATAACATTCGCTCATATAGACCGCTAACCATTACATCGGTGCTATACAGGTTGGCGATGCAGGCAGTCATTCCGAGGACTTTTGTTTTGGATGATGTTTGTTTGCTGCTGTTAGGTATAGCTGACTCGTTTGAGTCGAATCTGTCCTGCAGCTCTTGATAACTTGTTGTCCATTTTCTGAGTGGCATTGCAGCGTCATTATTGCCTTTGTGGTGGCGTATAGCTCTACAGCTGCTTGTAAATTATTCGCCCCAATCAGCAAATCGTCTACATAGAATGACTTCGCAAGTAGTTGGGCCACTCCTTGCTGCTCGTGGTCTACACCTATTTCGAGGCGATGTTCAACGGTCGCTGTAAGCATGAATGAAATTGACGTCGATCCGAAAGGTACTCTTGTGATTCGCCAGACCTTATGTCGTGTTCCCTGAATGGTAACGTCGGATTCTCAGCAAACCACAAGAACCTGAAGCAATGTTAGTCTTGTGGTCTAACACCAACCCGCAGAAACGCTTTTTCTATGTCTGCACTCATTGGTACTTTGTACCAGCGAAATCGCATGATGACTTGTAGTAGCTGAGGATTCAAGTTCGGACCGGTTTGTAGGCAATCAGCGATTTTTGGTCTCTTGCATGCGACGAGGCATCAAATACCACCCTCAGCTTCGTAGTGAGCGAGTCCTCACGGATAACTTCTCGGTGCGGCATGCAGTATGTACGCTCCTCATTGGGTTTCCTTTTGGAGACTACTTCCGCGTGTCCCGAGTCAGCATAATGTCGGATGGCATGGTCGTAACGTTCCAGCAGGCCCTTTTTCGTTGATAACCGTCGTACAAGGCTCTGAAGGCGCTTACGTGCTACGAGGTAGTTGTCTTCAATTAGTTGTACGTCAGGTTCTTTGCACGGCATTGCAACTTCGTACCGTCGATCCCTCTTGACAATATTCTCTAGGAACCTGGACAACGTGCTTGAAGTTAGCTGTTCTTCCTCTGGGGAGATGCCCATAACATCCAAAGTCCAAAAGGACTGCAGATCATCCATAATCTCCGATTGCAAACGTATATCTGTTCTTAATACACATACGATTACCCTGAATGTGCTTTGAACAAAGCTCGTTTTATCTGCAGGTCCTTGTAGCGTCCTACCCAACATGATGTTAATAGCCACTAGTCCTTCAATGTCTTGCCTTCTAATAACTTCACCGGTTATTTATTTATTTAGTCACACTGTTAACCCTCACTTGACGGTCATTACAGGGAGGGTGAAGTATTGAGTTGCACAAGATTACATAAATATTTGAAGAGCATTTGTAAGATAAATTCCGTAACATATAGCACACTTGTATGAGACACACAGTTACATGGTTTTCACTCATAACATTTGCAACATAATATTTATGACTTATGGAACATTTGTAAGGAAACACATATGAACACTAATAATCTATACATTTTCAACAAAATGCCTGTCAAGAGCAACCTCAAATTCACTCAAAGTACTTTTTTGCACCACATCATTCGGTAATTCATTCCACATTTTAATAGCATCAGGAAAGAAGGAAAATTGGAATAAATCTGTTCGAACGTGTATTGGTTGTATGAATGTACTGCGTGTTGTTCTTGGAAACCTTTTGTAAGAGCACGTCAAATAATGATCCCTGTTTATTTTCACCCTGCATGTAAAATCTGGAAAAGCATTTTGAATCTCTGTTTCCGCCTTCTTAATTCTAGCGTTTCTAATTTACATACTTTCAACATTTCAGTTACAGAGTCCCTTCTTCGATATTTCGAGCAGATAAAGCCAGCTGACATTCTCTGAATGTGTTCTAGTTTATTTTTTAAAACCTTTTGATGTGGACTCCAGACAGCACTAGCGTATTCCAACTTCGGACGGACATACGTTTTGTAGGCAAGCAGCTTGATATCTTTCGTGGTTCGGCCTAATTTCCTTCGTAGGAAGCACAACTTTTGACATGCTGACTGACAAATGTTTTCGATATGAGTACGCCAGTTCAATTTATCTGTTATAGTTATACCCAAGTATTTAAAACTACATACTTTCACCAGCATATTATCACCTATGTTATACGCAAACGAAAGCACTTCCTTCTTTTTTGTAATCTGTGTGTAAGTGGATTTCTTAATGTTGATTTCCATACCCCATTTAGAACACCATAAGTTTAAGGTTTGTAAGCACTGATTGATTTTAAGTTGATCTTCTCTGTATGATACCGGACAATAGAATAGGTAGTCATCTGCAAATAGCTTAATTTCTACTGGTGGTTGGACAACTGATGAAATATCATCTATGTATAACAGGAAGAGTAGGGGCCCCAATACAGACCCCTGAGGCACTCCCGAATACACCTGCCGATTTTCCGACATAGCATCTCCCACTCTAACTGCTTGTTGGCGATTGCCCAGATAAGCTCCGATCCAAGTGAGAACATTCTCACCAATACCGACGTTGCGAAGCTTGAACAGCAGTTTACTGTGCGAAACTCTGTCGAACGCCTTTGAAAAATCTATACATATAACATCGATTTGCATACAGGCATCTACAGCAATACACAAGTCATGAATTACTTCGATCAGTTGTGTGACAGTTGAAAGGCCACTGCGAAATCCATGCTGAAAGGGGCATAATAATTCATTTTATTCTACAAATTGTCGAATATTTTTTGCCACTATATGTTCAATTAGTTTGCAACACATTGACGTAAGTGAGACAGGCCTGTAATCGTTCAGGGTTGTTCTATCACCACCTTTAAAAATTGGTACAACAATTGCTCTACGCCAATCTTTAGGTAACGTGTGGCTTTTTAATGATTTCTTAAAAATAATCTCTAGGTAGTACGACAGCCACTCTGCAAACCGTCGGAAAAATTGATTCGGTATACCGTCAGGTCCACATGACTTTTTTGTATCTAAAAGAAGTAGTTGATTGAAGATGCCTTCTCGGGTAATATTTATGTCGTCTTCCTGAAGTGTCACTGTAGTACCCGATTCATATTCTTCGTTGTCCCCCTGGTCCTTACAGAAAACCGATTGGAAAAATTGATTGAGTCTTCCAGCTATATCTGACTTTTCTGTGATTACTTCTTTTCCATCTACTATAAGATCAATTCCCTCATTCGCTTCCTTGAGAAACAGCCAAAACTTACGAGGTGAGTTCTTTAGAAAGTTAGTGAGTGTGTTATTTAAAAAATGTTCGTTGGATTGCGCAATCTCTACTTTCAAGTTTTTCTTGACACATGACATTTCTGTCGAGGCCTTATCAGTCCTGTGTAACCTTTTTATTTTACGCTTCATGTGAATTATTTTCCTACTTATCCATGGATTTCTTCGTTTTGTTTTTTTAACGCGAGTGGGTATGAAGTTATCTGAGCAGTACCTAATAATTTCTTTAAAATGTTTCCAGAGCTGTTCAACGGACTCGTGTTTTGATTCGTTCTCAAACTCGCCAAGCGACATTTCTAAAAAGTCTAGGATGGTCGTATTATCAGCACGACCGTAATCTTTGATATGTGCATACGCATGACGCTTCGATCGAAAGCCGGTGTCAAAAAACACGTCAACCACAACCATTTTGTGGTCTGATATGCCGTCTTCAACTGATACGGCATAATCAGTCACTTTACTTGATATGAAAACCAAGTCGAACAATGCCTGTGACGTAGGGGTAATTCGTGTGCAATCTTTTACGATTTGTGTGAGGTTATGAGAAAACATCAGCTCTAATAACCCATCAGCACTACGGGTTTCCACATGGCCAGTCGAAAAGCTTGCCCAATTTATATACATTATCAGTCTTGTGTTTTCATTTACATGATCGCACAAAAACATATTTAATTCTTCTAAAAACTCAGGTGGACTTCCGGGTGGTCTGTAAACGGCTCCAATGAGATGCGTATAATTAGCGTAATTCACCTTGCACCACACTGTTTCTGGCAAGTGGCAATGTGCTGTTATTGCCGCTACGTTATTTTTAATTATCAGCGCCACACCACCACCTCGGGTGTCCCTATCCCATCGGAAAATCCTGTATCCTGGTGGTAGGACACAGCTATCCGTTATAGCATTATTCAACCATGTCTCCGTTAAGACTACAACATGGGGGCTGTATGTAATCAACAAGAATTCTAAATCGATTGCTTTATTTACAATGCTTCGTGCATTCAGTGAAAGAATTCTTAGCTATGAGCGCGCCGTACCAGATGATATAATGCCACTTGGATCTGTCAATTCTGGCACACTCGAGCTACGATGAACGGAAGTTGCAGAGTCTTGGTTACGTTCCTTTTTATCTTTTTGTTGCTTGCATTACTACGAATGTTTCGTTTCTGATCCCACTGATAAAGCGCACCGTTCACTTTCAGCTTCTCATGAATCAACTTCACTTTTGCTCCCTTTGCCCTCTCGGTTTCGCAGCTTTGCCATAAGATTTTCCTAGCGTAAACGGTTTCCTTCGCGTAATCATTGCTGACACTAATGGTAGTCCCCTTCAACTTTCCACAGTTTTTTAGCACGTGTTCCTTTTCACGGTGATCGTAAAAAATTCATCATGACCGGTCTTGAGCCGTTAGGTTTTCGCTTGCCGAGCCGGTGAATTCGGTCAACGGATTTGACTTTAATACCCAATTTTGCATCAAAAAGTTTATGAACAACAGCTTCCGTCAGCTCTGACTCGGTTTCACCAGAATCTTCAGGTAGGCCGAAAACAGGTAGATTATTACGTCTACTCCTGTTTTCGTAATCAATTAACTTCTGTTCTTGTTGCCGAACAATAATTTCCAGGCTGCTAATTCGCTCACTCATTTCTTCAATCACTTTCAGATAGCCCGTCAACTTTTCAGTTTAAATACTTAAATCGGATATTTCTTCCCTCATAGCATCTATTTTAGTTTCGGATGCTATCTGTTTTTCTAAAATTTGCTCTAACATTTCAGCTGTCCTTGGCCCCGGGTTTTCCTCAACATCACCAGACTTTAAAAGAATCAACACTGCAGACCAGCAATCAATGACACAAGCAATACAAGTGTGAGGGCACGGCAATACTAACAAAAATCGATTGTCGCTACGATAACACGCAGTATTTGAGAAGTAATGAACCTGCATAAACAGCAATGCCGACTTAGACATGTTGCCTGCAGGCGATGTGCCGTGCCCTCTGAGGGTTCCTTGGTTGCGCTGCTCCTTTTATAGGCGAGGTGTTGATGACGTCACTGATGATGGACGAGCCATCCAGGCGTTGCTCACCGGGTCCTGATAAATTCCGTCGAAAGGCAGCCAATTTGTGCCGCTAGTTGACACCGATGATAGTTGATCCACCCACTTGTTGCTCACAGTTTCCTGATGAGACTCGTGAGAAGGTAGCCAGAATGTGCCGCTCGCAGTTGTCGCTCCCATAATCCACGAAAATGCCTGCATAAACAGCAATGCCGACTTAGACATGTTGCCTGCAGGCCATGTGCCGTGCCCTCTCTGATCTTCCATATGATCTTCCATATTTAGTCTGATCCAATAAAGAGGCTTATTCCAGGCTCGGCTTGCGCCATAGGAATGGTAGGTTCGTCTGTTAATACCATCTTTTGTTCAGGAATGTTCTTGGCAAAGGAACAATCAGTATTCGTCACTGACACATCTTGACATATCACTGGTATTGTGATTCCTTCAATGGCCTGTTCTTTGTCACCAAACTGACTTCTCATGTGCACTTCGACTATTTTACTTCGTCGTGGTTGGGAAGGTACTTCTGACGCAAATGTGTTTATTGCCAGCTTCGCTTCTCCGATTACTTTCAGCTGCAAACGTGCAGCGAGTTCTTCCTCTGTAAATGAACGCTGGCTGCCGCTGGCTGCGGCTGTCTAAGATTCCTCTTATGTAGCAAGCCTTACTTTCACTTCCCACCCAAGAACGAAAGGTTTGAAGATGTACACCTTCGTCAAGTTGGCAGCTCGTTACGGCAGTTGACCTTTCGCTCTGACGTGACTGCGTTTCTTTAACACGTGCTGTCGTTGTGTTCAATTTCTTAGTACTCTTTTCATTGGCGTTTGGGTTGCACATAGTTGTTGCGTGCCTTTTTTTACAAGACTTGCACTGTATGCGTCTTCGACAACCTCTGTCTAGGTGTCCCGGTATAGTGCATTTATAGCACCTCATGTTTCTGCCTAGTCTATCTTCTCTTCGAGCGTCAGAAAACTGTCGCATACCTCCGTTTCATATCTCATGGATCTGCAGAAGAAGCACTCACCCTATTTCTGCTTTCCCGTATGCGCGGTATGCAGCACAGATGCCGATGGAATATGCTGCGAGTGTAAGTGCGTTCTGACGATTCTTGTGTCCCTGATTGCTCTCGGCTTTCGATTTCGATGCGGGTATACCGTAGCAAGCTCTCGAGCTCCTGACACAATGACGCTGTTCCTTCGTTTGTAGCAAGCGATGTTCGGAGCATGACTTCACTTATACGGCGCTGGCTGTGAAAAGAAATGGCGATCTCTTGCGGCAGTGCTTTTAGTAGAATGTCATAGAGCATTGCAGAAAAGCTGCTTGTCGGCACCCCGAGAGCTGCGAGACCACGCATGTTCATCTGGACTTCGTCGTATAGATTGCGCAGCTGTTGTAGGTCAGATGCCAATCTCACGCATCGAGTGTCTCTCAAGGCTCGTAGGTGATGTTGCTCTATTTGCCGTTTATCCACATATCGGTCTTTGAGTAGCTGAACTGCATTTCCGTAGCATGCGCTTGTAGTCGCCAATCCAGCGATTGCTGCAGCACCTTCTCCTGTCAGGTAATTCCGAAGGTAATGGAACTTGTCCGTCTCGCTTAGTGTCGCATTTGAATGCACGGTGCCTTCAAACTGCTCCCAGAAAGCCGTCCACTCCCGTATGTTTCCGTTAAACCGCTTGATCTCCAGTCGAGGTAGGAGGGGTCCGATAATTACATTGCCGACATTCGTAGGAGCACGGATGTTACTTGTCGAATTTCCAGCGTCGACGGCTCTCTGCGCGTTGTTGATGTCCTCGATTCGGCACTGTATATCTACAAGTGTAGCTACTGCTTGATCTTCGTAGTCTGCTGCTGCGGCGTATTAACACGCGAGTTCCTCTGATGGAATGTGATCTTCCATTCCTTCCGATATCTTTCAGAAGTGCTCCCCTTAACCCTCCACTTGTGTTTTCTTTGCGCGAAATAGCCACTTCCGTGGCTTCTGAAAGAACATGAACCGACTAGCCCAGCAACGTGTGCTTCTGGATTACATTCCGATATCTTCTTCAGCCTGTCATTGCTGGATGTCAGCCGCTCCTTCAATGCGATGACTGTCGCTCTATCGACGCTGTCGCTTTCTAAAATAGCTGTCGCCTCGTTGATCATCTTGGTATTCTAGCGCGTGCCGATGATTTCTTCTGTTTCAAACGATCCATTGCCGCAGTGTACTCACACGAAACCTTGGGCTCGCGTCCACTCGTTCACGTAGCTGGGCGCGGACACCGACGAGGCTTACCAAGCACCGACGATTATTCCTCGGAGAAATCGTTCTTGTCGATGCTGCCGTCCGCGTTGCCGATTAGCCGCAGATCCCGGCTTTTCAGCACCATATGTTATGGCACGACATAGCCAATCCTGTAGCACACGGCAATAAATACTCAATGCGTAGTGGAATGAACTACGATCGCTTTAATGGCGACATAGAATCCGAAGAAGAAGAAGAAAAAGAAAAACACTGCGTAGTGGGTCGCTTCTCCGCTTCCTGTTCGTCTTCTTTTCTAGGTGCCAACAAGGGGCAGAGAGCTGGGCTGAGAATTTGTTTTTCTTTCCATGGTAAGATCAATTTAATCGAGGTAGACAAGACACTGGGCCAACTTGGAAAAAAAAGCTTTTTTTCTTTCTGTCGAGTCTCGTAGCGCACATGTCACTGCTTCGTTACAAAGGGGACGCCCATAGCATCCATCCAACCGTCCGATGCTCTCTCCGCCGCATCTTTCTTTCTCGCCACGTTGCGTCATGTGTCCCTCGTTCGTTCGCTGCTTCGTTTTTGTATCAAACAAAGCGGATTGTTCGTGCAGGTTTGCATGCTTTACTATCAACGTAATGGATTCAGGCGTCAAGAAGCAATGCTCTCATTTCAGTTACTGTTCCTTTTGTTGATCAATAGATACCGCATTCATTCATATTTCGCAGGTGGCGCCTACACGCTGGGAGTTCTTTTTCTGAATTTTTTTTTCTGCGGGTGTGTTGTCCATACCTGCCATTTGAATCACATTTTGAATCACACTATAACAATGCTGTTATTGGTTGTATTTACCGAATGTGTTCTCGCATATATATCTCCTAAAATGACTGCCTCCGGTCTTCATCTCATCCGTCCCTCAAACGTTAAATGAGCATTCACATAAAATCAAACTTCAGATGTGGCTTTCCCTTGATACGCATGGTTTGACTTATTAAGCGCACGCAGACGAATACAAAAAGGGAAGGCAACAGGACAAGCGCTTACTCACACAACTAAAAGATTTATTGAACAAGAAAGTATCTAAATACAACAAACAAGCGCATTGGGAGTGTAGTGTAGTGGCGCCATCTGTGAATGGCGCGCGCACTGAGAGTTCGCCTTTGTGTGTTGTGATGTGATGTCGGCAGAGGTCGTCTGTATCGGCACACGTGATGGCATGCAGCCAATCGCGTGTGCACGCGTGTCGGTTGTTTCATGTTTCGAATAAACGGCCGCTGGCCGGCTCAGTCTTTGTCGGGCTTCCGCGGGCTCCAGACTCTCACTCCTCCCACTCGTGTCGCGGGCCGTGCCGGCGCGCGGCGCGTCTCGTGTCCAGTCGTCGGGCCCTCGCCGTCGGTCACCGCCTGCAGACACAACAACATGGCGACGAAGATGTTTTTCGCCTCGGTTTCGACCGCGGCAGAAAGAACCCGTGAATTTTCCGTGACTCCCGCCTTTTTCTTTCCTGTCTGACGCGTCTGGCGTCGGGAGGCCTAGCGCTCTCTTTGTGCGCACTCTGTGAAGCTTTCGCCTAGGCCTTCGCCTTGCTCCGTGCTGCATCTCCCTGTGCCTCTCCTGTCGGCATGGCTCTCTTCGAGCACCTCTCTGTCTTCTTCGAGCTGCAGGGGCCACCCCCGGTTCCGTGGACTAACTGGAAGAAAATGTTTCAGGCCCACCTCGAGGCGGCCGGCGGCAGCGACTGGAATGACGCGCGTCGAGCGTCGGCGCTCGTCAGCCTGCTGGGACGGGAAGGACCGCGGAAATATTTTGCGGCAACACAACAAGAAGAAGCTCAAACGACTCCAAGCAATGCGGCGTCCGCGCCAGCGTCTGATCCGGATTCTTCGGCTCCCGCCGTTTCGAAGTTTGACAGTCTCGTCAAGCAGCTTGACCGGCTTTTCGCCGCGTCCACGAATCCGTTAGTCGAACGTCACGAGTTCACAAGTCGGCGTCAACACCCTGGAGAGAGTTTCCTGGACTACGTGACCGTTCTCAAGGAGAAAGCCGTACGATGCAAGTTCGGCCTGACGTACGCGGAACGCGTCCGCGACCAGATTATTCACGGCTCGTCGGACGCGCGGGTAAGGGAGAAGCTGCTGGCATACGGTGAAGAGTTGACCTTGGAAAAGGCGCAAGCAATCGGTCGGACGCTCGAAGCGTTGTCGTTGCCAAACCATGCGTTTGCTCCCAGTCACACTGAAAATGTCCAAGCCGTAGGGCGAGGCGCCCAATATGGCGGCGCGAAGAAAAAATATGGCCAGAGCAGACGGGGAGGCCGTGACGTCACGTCAGGACTTCCGGGAAGCCACAACGTCACTGAAGTTCCGGCAAGCCAAGATGGCGACGTTCCGCCGCAGTCGTCGACGGGGCTTCCAGTTCCGAATGAGAAGTTTCAAGGCGACTTCCAACCTCAATCGTGCGACCGCTGCGGAAGCAGACGGCACCAGTCAAATTTTCGAAATTGTCCAGCCCGAAGTCGGCGTTGCAATGCGTGCAACGCTTGGGGACATTTCGCGTCGATGTGCCGCAAGACTGCTCCAGTACAGCGCGTCTCTTCGAGGGGAGCTGTCGACGTCGTACCGGAGCAGCAGGCTACCACACAGTTGAACGTAGCTTCAAGCTCGTCAGTGTTATCTTCGAATCATCCTTCGTCTTCCGTGCTCACAGTTAACACCTCGTCCAGAAAGGACTTAGTCGTCCACGCTGTGGTCGATGGTGTTACCCTGCAACTACTGGTGGATACCGGAGCATCTGTATCCTTGATGACTGCAGAAGACTTCTACCGTCACTTCAGCAAACAGCACAGCCTGTTCAAAGCTGTCGTCGACTTGCGGAACTTCTCCAAACAGCGCATCGGGATCATTGGCTCTTTCCAAGCTCCAGTGGAAGTGTTGCAGCGGTCTTGCTCCGTTGTCTTCTACGCGACCGAGAAGGGCACATCGCTTTTGGGCCTTGACGCCATTCAGCGACTGGGCATACAGATTGACGGCGCGACGTTGACGTGTCGACTGGCATCATGTGCAGTGCAGTGTACCTGGAACGTGCCTCCGGGCTTCGAGCATCTCTTCAGCGACGAGTTGGGTCTCGTCAAGGACTTTATTCATTGCATACAACGGTGGCCAGGTGTGACACCGGTTGCATCCAAGTTGCGAAGACTGCCTCTAGCTCTTCGTGATCAGGTATCGAACGAGCTGCGACGACTCGAGGACTCGGACGTCATCGAACGTGTCGACGCCTCGCAGTGGGTCTCGCCGCTTCGTCGTCCGCAAGAAGAATGGAAGCATCCGGCTGTGTGTAGACCTCAGGGAACCTAATAAGGCAATTATCATTGATGGGTATCCTTTGCCGCACGTTGAAGAGCTGTTGCAAATGTTTCATGGCGCCATTTGTTTTTCTAAGCTAGACTTAGCATCAGCTTATCACCAGCTGTTGCTGGAAGAGAGCAGTAGGGATCTAACGACGTTCATAACACATGATGGCTTGTTTAGGTTTAAGCGTGTGTGTTTTGGTCTGGCGTCCGCGCCTGGAACCTTTCAGAAGATGATGTCACAGATTCTGAAAGACTGCAAAAATGTTGTTTGCTATCTTGATGATGTCCTAGTGTGGGGGAAGACTCAGTCTGAGCATGACGCGAGCCTAAGTGAAGTCTTGACTCGTATAGCCAATAGTGGCATGAAGTTGAATGATAAATGTCTTTTTTCCGTGAAAGAACTTAGTTTCTTGGGACACCGGATTTCAGCTGAGGGCATATCACCCTTACAAAGTAAAGTAAAGGCTATAGTAAATGCTCCAGCTCCTACAGACATTAAGTCACTACAATCATTTTTAGGTCTGGCAGGATACTATGCCAAGTTCATAGATCACTGTGCAGACCTAGTTGAACCGCTTCGTCTCATGCTCAGGCAGGGCCAAAGGTTTTGTTGGTCTGAGGATGTTCAGCGCAGTTTTAACCAGTTGAAAACGCGCCTGACTTGTTCGCCTATCATTAAGGTGTTTAATCATGAATTACCTGTCGTGGTTACAACCGATGCATCTGATGTTGGCAGCATTGGGGCTGTGTTACAGCAGCGGTATGGTCCTAAGCTTGAAACAGTAGCCTTCGCGTCGCGCACCTTGTCAGATACTGAAAGTACTCTGTGGGTGAGCGCGAAGCGCTTGCCTGTTTGTTCGCGTGTGAAAAGTGGCATATTTACCTCTGCGGTAGACGCTTCACACTTAGAACCGACCATCAGGCTGCAGTTGCTTTGTTAGCCAGAGGTGATACAGGCCGTCGGCCTTTAAGAATTTCACGGTGGTCAGCTAGACTTTTATATTATAACTTCGATATAGAATATTGCAAAGGCTCAGAAAATGTGGTCGCTGGTGCCTTGTCTAGGCTGCCAATCCAGTACTGGCCAGAATTTATTAAGGATGAAGAAAGAGTCTCTCTGGTGACATCGGTAGTCGACAAAGAAACCGTCCAACTTGCAACAAATGCAGATGTGACGTTGCAGAAAGTCTGCCAGTGTGTATCCAAGGGCTGGCCTTTCAAGAAGCATATAAATAATGAATTAATGGCTTACTTTCATGTTAGGAATGAACTCTCTTGTGTTGACGGATTGCTTATGCGTAGTGACCGCGTAGTCATTCCTAGTGTTCTGGTACCTACTTTCCTTCAATTAGCACATGAGAATCATCAAGGGATAGTATGTACTAAGCAACTTTTGCGTGAAGGATATTGGTGGCCCCAAATGGCTCGTTCTGTCGAAGAACATCAAGTATTGCCACATCTGTCAACTGACAGATAAGTCTGCCAAGCCTCGTGTAGCGCCGTTGCAGCCCGTTGAATGGCCTGAAGGGCCGTGCCAAAAGTTGGATATGGACATTGTCGGCCCGTTAAATGTGTCTTTTCCCAGGTATCTTGTTACCTTAGTCGACTACTACTCAAAGTGGCCTGAGGTTCTTGGCACGCATTCTATCTCAACAGAGGATGTCATTAAGCTGTTGGACTCGTCTTTTAGCCGGGAAGGGCTGCCAGAGGTCTTAGTAACCGACAATAGTCCACAGTTTGTCTCTGTACATTTTCAGGAATATTTAAAGGAAAAGGGCATCCGTCATGTATTTTCCTCCAGTTATTACCCCCAGGCTAACGGTCAAATAGAACGCCTTGACAGGGTTCTTAAGGAACATTTGCAGGTAGCCAGACTTGAAGGTAAAGATGCCTCGAAGAGCATTACACAGTTTTTGAGTTCTTATAGAGTCACACCACATGTTGTGACTGGTCTGTCTCCAGCTTTCTTGCTGCATGGTCGACAACCTCGTTCTAAAGTAGACATTAGCAACTTTAGGATTCGTCCTAAAGTATCGGAGTTATCCAGTGGGTTGTGGCAGTGAAACAGGAAAAGAGTAAAAGGTCCTTTGATAAAAGGTAAGGTGCGCCGCAAACCCGCATAAGGGTCGGAGACTTGGTTAAAGTAAAATTCCATGGGAAAGCGTTATTTAAGTACAGTAGGACTCTTACAGTGCAGGCTCAGGTTGCACCGTCCACTTTTCTACTCAGTGATGGAAAAGCGTGGAACGCATCTAAGTTAACAGCAATTCCTACGGATTCTTTCGAGAAGGCTACTCTTTCTACTACACCTAAAGAACTTATTTACTCTTATTCCAGTTTAGACATTTGTGGCAGTCAGTCCCATAGTGCACCTACGTTGCAGGGCTCCGCCCCCAGTTTTCAGACAGACTCTGATTTGGCAGAGATCTCTTCTAGTGAAAGGTCTGAATCAGTTGTTCCTCAAGGAACCTTCAGAGGTCAGGAGGACCCAGTTGGGGTACCTTTTTCGAGTAGTCAATTAAATCTCAACCGTCGGGAGGGGGAAAGTGAAGGGGCAACAAGGACTTCAAAGACGACCGAAAATGGTCGCACTTCAGAAAGTTCCACCACGACTTCTGCGCGTCCGCGCCGTTAGACAAAGCGTCCTGAC
Source organism: Rhipicephalus sanguineus (assembly GCF_013339695.2). Classification (NCBI taxonomy): domain Eukaryota; kingdom Metazoa; phylum Arthropoda; class Arachnida; order Ixodida; family Ixodidae; genus Rhipicephalus; species Rhipicephalus sanguineus. The sequence continues at coordinate 144,173,076 of NC_051186.1, read as the reverse complement.
CGGCTTAAGGATTTTGTTACTTAAGGTCGGACGTGTTCTTCCTATAATGCCGTGGCTATTGGGCCCAGCCGCAACATCGCAGGAAACTTTGAGTGCTGTTTTTAAAGACGATAGTCTTTCTTGGGGAACTTAAACGCAGAAATTTTGGTCTGTCTTTCTGTCTTTCTGTTTGTCGGCACGTCCCTCGAGTCAGCCACTTGGCCAAAGTTGAACCACTTGCCCAAGGGCCAGCCATCGTGAACGGCTGACTAGGTTCATACTTGTGTACATTGTTGATCAAAAAGCAAACATTACGCATATCTGAGGCGCAACATCACTAGGTAAGTATTAGGTGGTGTGTTCCTTTAATAGAAAATACATAGATACGTAATTCTAGAGACCCTAGTTTCTTAAGCTGCGCTGAAAATGCGACTGCGCCGAAACTTGGCTTCCTCCGTGCCCTCTGCACGAGCTCATTGTTGTGTTTCGGTTTTGGTTCAGTATTGCACTGTACGAATGCCATGGGGCGCCGCTCTGGCATTCCTGGGGTGCAATCGCGGAACGATGCTATTCCCGATTCCATGCCATATTCTATGCTATTCTTATCATCCACCACTCACGGCTGGCTGATCGCGTTGATAACGCGGACGGGCCGTCGTTCTGACCACTGGCCAAGCGCGAAAAGCACGAAAAGCATTGGAATAAAAAATAGAATCGTTCCGCGATAGCACCCCTGCTTTACCCAGGCGACGTGAATATAAAAGAGGGTGTGGAGATCTTCATTTCCCCTTGCATAACCACTTGTCTGAGAGTACTCGCTGAGTGCGGACGTTTCTTCTGCTTCGGCGCTTCGCGCCAAACCGTGTGTTCGGGCTGGCTGGCGTCCCCGCCGGTCGCGTTGGTCACCGCCGGTCTTCGCCTGCTGCTGCGCCGGGACTACCAGCCCGCAACACAGCATTCACGTTTCCCGACGTATTGCCAGATGGCGTTCATATCTCACGCAGCGCCTCTTCTATCGTCTTTAGACGACATTTGCAGCGAAGCACGCAGATACGCGGCCAATTTTTTTCAGTGTATTTCGTTCACAAGATGTGTGATGTGTCTTTTGCGTAATGCCACTTGGGTGTGCGCGTACTGATCTTGTCCCCGCCGCTCGTGCGATGTGAGCATTTGAACTGTGTATCCTGGGACTGGCTTCGGTGCTACCCTGTGATATTGCCCACGTTATCGACGGGGGGGATGATGTAGTGTAGTGGCGCCATCTGTGAATGGCGCGCGCACTGAGAGTGCGCCTTAGTGTGTTGTGATGTTGGCAGAGGTCGTCTGTATCGGCACACGTGATGGCGTGCAGCCAATCGCGTGTGCACGCGTGTCCGTTGTGTCATGTTCCGAATAAACGGCCGCTGGCCGGCTCAATCTTTGTTGGGCTTTCGCGGGCTCCGGACTCTCACTTCTCCCACTCGTGTCGCGGGCCGTGCCGGCGCGCGGCGCGTCTCGTGTCCAGTCGTCGGGCCCTCGCTGTCGGTCACCGCCCGCCGACACAACAGGGAGTTGTGTACATGATCTCGTTTAGCTGCGGTAAAGTATACATTGGCTAGTCGGGACGTTGCATCAATGTGCGTCTAAGAGAGCACCAATCAGCGGTAAATCGTCAGGAGCTTCACATCTTGCAGTTCATTGCAGGGAGTGTGGCTGCTATCCTGTTTTATGTGATACCGGAATAATTTCTCGAAGCAGCAATCAGCTAACCCGAGAGATGACTGAAGCATTTCATCTAAGAAAAAGAGGGGATCAGTGTGTCAGCGAACCTCCAGTTTTGTTGCATGAGAAGGATTTTGTTTTCCTTGATAGCTTTCCGCAATAATTTATCGCCATTTTAACCATAATTGTCTTGTCACGCATGCATAGATCACTTGTTTGTTGTATTTATATTAGGGGTGTGCGAATATCAAATTTTTCGAATACGAATCGAATACGAATATCCCCCTTCGAATATCGAATAGCAAAGGGAAAATGCCTCCACAGTAACAATATTTCATTTAACATGTAGCTATTTGAAAAAAAAACATTAACAGCCTGACTGGCAACACAACATACACTGCTATCTCCAGAACACAATGTCCAGGCTAGCACAATGCACATCACAACGCAAGAAAATATCACGGCACAATGAAAGTAATGACTTCATGAAGAAAAATGAGTTGCTCCACATGATCAGGCAGCAGGCGCTCCCTTCTAACAGAGACCCCCCCCCCCCCCGCCACTGAAAAGGCACGCTCGCTTGAAACAGAAGTGGCTGGTATAGGGAGGTACATGGGGCAAAGCTTTGCCAGACTGGGGAATCTGAAGGTGCCTACAGTCCGCCACCAGTCACATGGGTCACTGTCTTTCTTCAGAAGTGGTCCCGCATAGTGAACGAGTGCTAGTGCGGCACATTACGGCCGCATAATATTGAAAATGTGCGGTTACATGATCGCCAACAGCGCTGCACGTCGGAGATGCACCAGCAATAAATCATACGTATTGGGGCGCTCGTCGCAGGCAGATATCGTGCCTCCGTGTACTTACGATGTTTATCGCTCCGCTCGGCAACGTTTTTAGCGATACGAACGCAGCAGAAATGTGGAAGACGAGTTATTTTATGCATGATAAGCGAATCGCATATTCGAAGTTATCCAATATTCGAAACTTTTCGAATGCACGATTTTCGAATCGAATACGAATATTTCGAATGTAATATTCGACGAATATTCGAAACTTTCGAATATTCGCACACCCCTAATTTATATCCTTTCTTGTTCAATAAATCTTTTAGTTGTGAGTAAGCTCTTGTCCTGTTGCCTTCCCTTTTTGTATTCGTCTGCGTGCGCTTAATAAGTCAAACCATGCATTTCAATCAACTAGCCCAGTTGTCGATTCTCTTTCCCTTGATAGCTTGGAATGCATGAGTTCTTTTTTTGGGGCGAAACATGAATAACGTCTGTTACATGGAAGTTATTTCGAGGGCAAGCAGCGTACGAAGGCTCAACGGGACGTTCAGCACGTTGCGACATCGACAGAACTACGGCGCGTTCAGCGACGCCACCAGAGAAAGTCAAAAGTGGTGAAAAGAGGCATTGCTATATCAGCGCTTCGCAATGCCCTCAACCGACCCTGCTCACATCAAATAAGCAATAGTTTTTCTGCGCGAGCAGGTAGATTGACCAAGGCAGGATTTCCCGCACCTATGCTGTTAAGTGTGTGAGAAGTGCTTCTAAACAAATTCGCACGCGAAAATCTGTGAACGAACGTGACGTCATTTAACAGAAGAATATGGCTGTCATCCCGTGTATGCATGGTGTATCCCATCGAGTCAAAAACGCTGCAGGTCGAGTCGGGGTCTCGGTCGTGATCAGCGCACCGAACAAACTGAGTGGATAGTGCAAAGAAGTGAACGAGCAAGAAGCTGCAAAACACTCTTGTTTCAAAAAGCATGCGCGACATTTTGTTGAATGCCGATCCGGAGTAGTGTATGACATACTACTATCTTGTGTAAAATCGTACACTGAGCAAACGGGCCGTTGCCTAAACGATCGGTTGCGAGAGTATGCCTGCACAATGAAAACCGGAACAGGCAGCAGCTTTGCCCTACATTGTATGAAATGCGGGTGCACGCCACGCTTCGACCAAACAAAAATAATAAAAAGACACAAGAACCAGTGCACCAGGGAAATCTATGAGGCCCACGTGATCCACACGCGCAGTGAATCATCTGTTAGCATGGCTTCAATAGACCTGCTCAAGAAAGAGCATGATTATCTAGGCCATTGAATGTAATCTTCGCGCATGTACTAGTAAGAGAGATATCATATATTTTTGTTCATTGTATTCGTTTTTCCAAGAGTATATATTCCGCAGCGGCGAAATAAAAACTCGTTGTTGTCAGTCGTCGCTTGGTGCTTCTTTCCTTGTCCAGTTGTAGCGCTGTTTAACCGTAGTTCAGTATGTACCAACAAGCCCACATTAACACTCTGTGTGCTTCGCGTCCTGTTGCGACAAACACCGCCAACACCGTGCTCATGTAAAAACACAGATTACCGCACTGGTCGAAGGAGGCGCGCCTCTAGGACCAGGCCTTGAAAAGCCAACTGACAACACTGGACCAGCACTGGACGAAGGGCACCACCCACATTAATTTCGAGGAATTGCTAATAAACGTTTACGCTCTCTCTCACCAAGCGAGTTAACGAGTCTACGCAGCTTTGGAAACGGAGCGCCATCAATTTTAGGGCTTGTTCGCAACACTCAGCGTTGGATAGACAAAGATTCACACATCGCTCAAATCCGTAATGTGAGAGCTCGCATGTGCCAAAGCACGGCAGTCTAGCTAATCACTAGCGCCAGCTTAAGTGCCGCTTCGACAGCACAACGGCAAGCCTAAGCGAGGGCCGGGACGTGCTTTCTCTCTCTCCCTCCCGCCTCCGGCGTGGACGGTCATGTTTAGCCGCGTTCCACGATGTTCTAATAAAAACACTATTCTTCGGTTCCTGAAACCTCAGCCTTCACGCTTAGCCCGCACATCTGGCGCAGTCGACGCCCGAGTCTGTGCAGTCACCCAGCCAGTGGAGTACGCCAGTGCCTGGGTAACCAAGCCAGCCTTCGCGAGCCAGTTCGCCTGCGACAGTCAGTTCCCCGTTTTTGCTTCGTTCTCGCCAAAACGTTTCCCGCCGTTCGCTCGCCTCCATGTGCGCGTCTGCGTGCGCTTGCGCTTGGATTCTCTGAGCAAGATTGTGTTTCGTGTGTAAACGCCTGCGTATAGCCGGCTCTGCGGAACGTCATGCCGGGAATTGTGTGGGAGAATCTCGACTCAGTGACAATTTCGCGCCTCGGCATCGACCTTATACGCGAAGAATAGGCTCGACGACAGCTGGACACCACAGGTTCGAAAGATGAGCTCGTTCAGCGACTGGAAGCCGACATTTAGCAGCAGCGTGAGGCTAACCCCCGGTAGGAGCGAATGCATCAGCTTCGAGCGCTGCGGCGCCTGTGACGCTAGAAACAGCCACTGTATAGAGCCTTGTCTTGCTGTTCCAGCAGGTACCTCGCCTTGCAGCAACGGTGACGACACTGCCCGACCTGTCATCTTCTATCCCGGAGTTTGACGGTCCGCGCAGCCATAGTGTCAAAATATGGTGCGACGAGCGCAGCAGCTTGCCTTGTAGGACGACGCCACCACACGTCTAATCGCCGCTAGCAAGCTAAAACGTACGGCGCGAAACTGGCATCTCGCGTTCGGCAACCAGTACAGTAGCTGGGCCACATGGAGCGCGGCTCCTAAGGACACATTTTCTTCAGAATTGTCCCTAATTGAGTGGCAAGAGCAGGTCATGAAGGTAATCCAGGCCGCATCCGAAAGCTTGCACCAATATGCCTTTGCCAAGTAGGGAATAATTGAGCGTTGCCCCGTTAACCTCTCTGATGCCCAAACGGTCGACTACCTGGTGCATGATTTACGCGAACACATCCTCGCCACCATAGCAACCAACCGGCCACTCACGGTAGCTGATTTTATGCCACCTGCACTAGCCTCGACAAGCGTGTACATCTCCAAGTCAAAGTAAGCCTGTCGCCATTTGCCGGTCCTGAGAAGCCGCCGTCGCAACCCTTTCGTGGCACTCTAAGCCTGCAGAGCGTCAAAAGAGCTCTTGATGTGGTCGGAGGAGGGACGGTGCTGCATTCTTAAAGATATTCCTTGGCCCAGCCACACGATTTGTTGAAGCTGCTTTTTTTTTTAAAAATAATGTACTCCCTCTCATTATTAGTGCGGATTGGTTGTCGGCAGCACAAACACGTCTTATCTTCGAGCCACCCAAACCAACGTAGTTGCAGCATACAGCCACGAACGTCACCAATTGCAAGCCATAAACTACCTCCAACCATAGACATATCTACCGGGGAGAGGGGGCAAGGGGGACGCCAGCCCCCCTCACTTTCGATGGTAGTCACCGTCGGCTGCACGCTGTGAAATCAACAAATGTGGCGAAGTTTTCCTTAACAAAGCAATCATGTAATTATATAATGAAATCTGGCCTACGCTTCTGCTGTGCAGATTGTCCTCCGTTTCTCTCGACCACGCAAAGTAGGCACTCTGCGGAGCAGGCTGTTTACGCGGCACTTTCGAGCGTTGCGCTCCAGCGTTGCAGAACAGGCTACCGCTGAGCAGGGGCGCTATAATGTTAAATCCCTCTGTCATCCTCTTATTCTACTGTGCCTGGCTTGAAATTTAAATCAGCTACGACAGAAATGCGGAACAGGGTGGCTACTTGGGCTACTTGGTACTGCATTCTAAAAGGAAAATACTTTCTTTGCGCGCAGAACGTTTAAGAAAAGAAGTCAGATAGGACAGAGCGCACACTTACAACTAGTTTATTGCACTGATGGCGCGGCAATATACACAATCATGAGGGCGAGGAGATGACAGAGAAAGGGAACTTGAAATACTTGAAATACGTGGCGCAAGTTTGCAACTGAGAAGAGACAGAAGGAAGGCCAACTCACAAGGACGGCAACTGGCCTTCTTTCTGTCTCTTCTTGTTTCTTCTCAGTTGCATACTTGCGCCACGTATTTCAGCTAACGACTAGCCCAACATAACGTACTGTTAAGAGAACGGGAAAGTGACGGCACACGTGCAAAAACATCTTGTTCACATCTTGAAATCATGTTTCAACTAAGAATATACTCGTATTCATTGTCGTATTCATTCTCAAACGTTCTGCGCACAAAGAAAGTATTTTCCTTTTAGAAATACGGGCTGGAACCAGAAAACGTTTTATGGACCAATCAAACCTCTTCAACCTCTTCCTGCTTCAGGGAATTCATTTTATTTGATGAAAAAGGAATAGCATCACCGCTGCTCTATGTCCAAGCTGCTGTGGGCCGATGAGTGGGAAGACGTGTTGAGTGTTTTAGTTTGGCCGAAGTAGAAGCGCTAAAAAGGTTTCAGCTTAAGGCCCGTATTCTGAAACTCTCCTTACCTCAGTGAGGGGGCCTTAACTACTTGAGGACGCCTTACTACGTATTCTGGAACGCTCCTTACTCAGGTTCCCTCACTGAGGCCCTTCTTGGTGCTCCCTCAAGTTAAGGTAGCGCTGGGATACCTTCAGGCCTCCTTACTTGCACTGAAAGGGCGCTTCTCTGCAGTACTTTGTCAGCGACAGTGTGTCCAATTTCTTATTTTCGATCGATGCCTTGCAGTTCTGCACAAGCTCGCTATAATTGTATCCTCGTCGTTGTTGAAAAATCGCTTGTCAGGCGTGTTTTCGAACGTGCGGCTGAACGGCCGTCAAACTTTTTCGTTAAGATTGCGCAGCGCGAAGAGGACAAGGCATTTTACAGCAACAGAGCAAAAAGAAGACGAGACTCAAGGAATGCGAAACGGTAGGCCCCCTGACCACCCAGCGTTCGTACTGGCGTCTTCCTGGAATGACAGTTCTTGCTTGGATTAGGCTAACGATCACTTCTTATGCATGGGCATTCTTCACATGCCATGCGGGTTGCTTCCACAATGAGGCAGGCGCGGTCGTCCGGGTAAGAGGAAATCACATTGCTCTTAGCAAACACAGGGGTGCAGCCGCATGCGCTACAATGTATGCCCAGGAAACCCTCCTTTCCTTTTCTGCGGATTATCCCAGCCACTGAGATTAGTAGAATGTATGCCCAGGAAACCCTGCTTTCCTTTCCTGCGGATTATCCCAGCCATTGAGATTAGTAATCCGTATTGATACAGGCGAGTGACCTGTGCCTGAAAGCTGGCGCCTACTCTGTGGCAGCATGATTATTTTAATGCGCTGGAAAAGCAAGCCCAAACAAGAACCCTTTTGACAAGTATACTGTGCCAAGGTGACAACAGTGGGATTGCTTGTACGAGCCCGGTTCAAATGTCCGGCAAACACGATCACGGGTGAATCAAGCTTAAGGTAAAGGAACCCGACGGAATCATAGAAGGGAAAATCACGTGTTATGACGAGGAGCGATACACATTCTTCAAATATTCCGACCATTTGTGACAACTTAGATTGCAACCCCGAGGCACCACACTGCAAGACTACTAAGAAATCGTCCACATATAACTGAATACTTTCAGGACTTGGGTTCCTGGGAACCGCTGCTGTAAGACTTCCTCGTACTGCAAAAAAGAGGTCTATCCACAAAGGCGCGATGCACGACTCAATAGACGCGTCCTTGTTTTGAGTGTAAACATGATAATTCACTTGGACATAAGTACATTCGAGACAAATTTGCAACAAACTGGAAATTCCACAAGCTTAACCCTGCTCGGTTATGAAAATCAATCTCACCCACGTATTCAATTCTTTAAAACGATCTTTATTACTCGCTCCCACATAACAGGCCGTTGAAATGCATCAATGATCGCAATGAGCTCAAAGGTTGCTCGACCATCCCATTTTTGTCTGCTGCAACGGGCGAAAGTTAAGTAAACGGAAAAGGCTGTGCACCCATATCGCGAAAAAGCAGTGTACACGTTACGTTTCATCGTTCTGCATAAAACATATTCCTTATTCTTTCTTGAAAACGGACGTTTGGTCTGTATTTCACACGTACTCTCGATTCCAGACTTGTGAAACACGCGCCTGACACGCTTGTTGCGTCGCGTTACGAGCAAGTGCTGTGTGCATGACCGAGAAAATTTCGACCAATGATGAACACCTAACGACCAATGCGCGAGGAAATAATGCGGGGTAGTATGATGTTATATTCGCCCAATGTTTTTCCAATGAATATATGTGGTTGCACCGTTTGCATTGGCGTATTTACTTGCAGGTGCCGGAGGGCATTGCAACCAATGTTGAAAATACCAATAGCACGAGTATAAACAATGTACAAGGCCTCTAATACCACAAATCCTTAATATTTTAGAGAAAAATTGTGGTTGAAAAGTTAGCAATAATACTAATGCAATAATAGCCATATTAACAAAAACCACGCGCTAGAAGCACTATTTAGACTAGGAGAAACAACGCATAATATGCGCAAACCTGAATATGTGCAAGAAACTGTACTAACGCTCGATAGTCCCCACAAGGACGCCAGTCACCGGGATCACGCTTTGGCACCAAATGCAGCGGGGAAGCCCAAGCGCTTGACCACGGGCGTATAATGCCGAGCTGCAGCATGTGGTCAAACTCCCGTTTAGCAATAGCTAGGCGGTCTCCAAACAGGCGGCGTGGTCGAGCGGCTGCCGGTGGACCCCGGGTGACGCTGTGGTGTGTACCCGTATGTTTAGACGGCTGAGTGAGGTTGCACGGTTTTGTTAACTCCGGGAAACTCGCCAAGATTTTTTCGAACGGTGAGGAAGGTATCAGCATGCGGATGGCCATTGGAGCGATGTCGGACAGGACTCCCGAGATGGAGAGACGAGTCTGACCGGCTATGAGGCGGCGCTGCCGCACGCTGACGTCCAAATCGAAGTGTGAGAGGAAGTCCGAGCCGGTCGGTTGAACCACGTCTGCGATGACGAAAACCCACCGGAAAATGCGGCGAAGGCCGAAGTCGAGGGTGAGAGATCGGAGTCCGTACGTCGCTATAGACGAGGCGTTGGCCGCACGAGGCACTTGCTCCTGTAACTTGGAACGATCAGCCTTAGTCGGGGGCACAACGCTAATTTCCGCGCCCGTGTCTATCAGGAACCTGGCGCCCGATAGCTGGTCTGTGACCATGAAAAGGCGGCTGGAACGAGAAGTGAGATCACACGCCGCCGTCAGTGATCCCGGCAGGCGTTTCCCTGCCACGAACAAGGAGGTGTACACTTCGTGGCTCGGTGTCGGAAACGCCGGTGGTGCTTGCAGAGAGGTAGAGGGCTGGGACTCCGAGCATCTCGTGTGCGTGGACGACCGGAACGAGGCGAACGAGTCTCCTGCTGGGGGCTCCGGAGTGCGGCAAAGGAGGCGGCGAGTTCGTCGATGTGGGCCTCAAGGCGCGAAATCGCTGTCTGCTGGTGGTAAGACAGCGTTGACAGATGGGGAGGTCGCTTCATGAACTTGATCGGCGAGCTCCGCCACGCGGTCGAGGTTGACGTCGCCGGCCGCCGCGAGGACGAGGCGGATTGGCTGAGAAAGGCGTTGGAGGAAGAGGTCGCGAAGCAACGCTGAGTGGGCAGAGACGTCGTGTTCCCCAAGAAGCTGTCGCATTCTGCGCAGCAGTTGGGAGAGGCGCCTGTCGCCAAGGTCCCCCTCTGCAAGGTGCTGCTGTAGGCGGACGCGTTCCGAAGGCATGAATCGCTCCATCACCTTGGTTTTAAGGTGCTGATATGGCGTAGTGTCGGAGGGGTTGGAGAGGACGTCGGAGAGCTCGCTGGCAACATCAGGAGGAAGGACTGAGGCTACGTGGTAGTAGTGTGTCGTTTCCGAAGCAATGCGGTACAGGGATAATTGCGCCTCAACCTTGTGAAACCAAACTTGCGGGTCCTGTGGCCAGAAAGATGGGAGACGCAGTTGCACGGCCGAGACGTCCTGCAGACGTGAGGCTTGTTCAGTTGAGGGTGCATTCGAGTCAGTCATTGTCTTCGTCCCAGGTCATCACCTGTAGGCTTATGCCACAGGACCGAAGGAAAGACACGCCTGAATGATAATCAATGCCAGCAGGGAACGTGAGCCGTGGCTTCCCGTGCCACAGCCTAGCGCCTTCGTTATTTTCTTATCTCGCGATCGCGCGCTCTCCTGTTTGCGCGCCGCCCGAACGAGGGCGCTACAATACTAAAGACGGCAAGAATGGGAAGATGGAAGCTTGCGATGACAAAGTCCATAAACAGTGCGGGGGTCCTCGAGCCGACGTTTCGACAAGTGGACTTGTCTTCTTCAAGGCTGGAACATGAAGCTTTGAAGAAGACAAGTGCACATGTCGAAACGTTGGCTCGAGAACTCACCGACGTTAAACGCCAAGACTGTCTACGACAGCTATCCCCTACCTCACATCCAGGATTTTACATCGCGCCTCGACGGCTGCACAGTTTTCAGCAAAGTGGACCTTGTTAAGGCGTACCACCAGATTCCTGTCGAGCCCGCCGACATACCTAGGACCGCCATCACGACGCCCTTGGGGTTGTTTGAATACGTGCGAATGCCTTTTGGACTCCGCAATTCGGCTCAAACTTTCCAGCGGTTCATTTCTGAGGTCACACGGGACCCGCCTCCCAACTGCGTTTGCGTACCTTCACGACGTCCTCATCGCCAGCCGCACGCCTGAAGATCATGAGCATCGTCTTCGCGCCCTGTTCCAACGTCTACAGCAGTACGGCCTCGTCGTGAACGCCTCGAAGTGTACTTTCGGTGCACCTAAGCTCGAGTTCTTGGGCCATCACATATCGTCCAAAGGAATACGCCCTCTCCGGTGCCACGTTAAAGCAACCCAGGATTATCCTCAGCCTAGAACACTGCGCCAATTCCTGGGGCTTGTGAATTTTTTCAGCCGCTTCATACCACACTGTGCCGAACTGCTACGACCGCTCACTGACCTCCTTCGGTCAACAGCGGGCCCGTCCTCCGCCATTCCTTGGTCGTCAAGAGGCCCAGGCCGCCTTTATTGCTGCCAAGCAAGCGGTCGCTAACGCCGTGCTTCTTATTCATCCGCGCAGCAACGCCCCTACTTGGTTGATGGTGGACGCATCCAGCGTGGCTGTCGGGGCCGTCTTACAGCAGTGCATTAACTCCGAGTGGAGACCCTTGTCGTTTCACTCTCGGAAGCTACTTCCTGCTAAGACCCGCTACAGCGTCTTCGGCCGGGAATTATTAGCCATCTACGCTGCGATACAGCACTTTCGGCATTTTCTGGAAGGATGCTCGTTTTACGTGCTGACTGACCATAAGCCACTGGCGTATGTTTTCCGCAATAACTCATCCAAGTACGTGCCCCGTGAACTCCGCCATCTTGCTTATATATCGGAGTTCACGACTGATATCCGCCACGTGAAAGGAGCTGACAACACCGCCGCAGATGCCCTTTCTGGTGGTTGACTCTCCATCTCCAACCATCGACTGGGCCTCATTCTCTTCCGCACAGCAGGATAATTGCGATTTTGCGAATTTTCGGGAGGACCCCCGTTCTCTCCGACTACGCCTGGTGCCTTATCCATTATCATCTGAGCCCTTGTGGTGCGATGTCTCAGCTGACCTTCCCCGCCCTTTCGTTCCCGCTTTATTGCGACGCACCGTTCTCCACTCCTTACACGACATCTGTCACCGCGGCTTTTCTGTTTTGTACCGCAATAGAAAGCGTAACGTCTGAAGTGTCCAACCTTGCAGCAGTTTCCCTGGAAAGTGCGTAGAAATTTTTAAAACAGAATTTTTAGATCTGCGTTCGGTCTTCTTCCACTGGCGTGAAACATGCCCACAACACTGGTTGGTGGACGCGATGACGATTGTAGTGCCGGTAAAAAGTAAAAGGGAAAGCGCATGTGATTTCTGTAGGATTACCTTATTTTAGCTGAATAGTAATGTAATGAATGTAACTGTCGTTTTCAGCGCGCTAATGGTTAAATGAAGCCTTATTATACGATTACAGAACACTTGTTTTGCTGTAATCGCGTCTATGCGTTTATCTCAGCACTGCTGCCGCAATCCAAGCCAAGTTGATTCAACAAAAAGAGATGATAAATGCACGCCTTCACGACGCAGCACATGTGAGACATCCTACAATACAGCGGCACGGTACGACCAGCGCGGAGAGCCGCATGACATAGCATGTGAATGGAAGCAGAAGAAATCGAAGACGGCGCCGCAAGCAGCGCCACCGGGAATCTTTTTGGGTGCGTGAGAAAAAAAAGCAAAAAATTACTCTCTGACGCAACCGAAAGCTGCCTCAAGTGCGTAAAATTCAATTTCAAGTTTTACATGTTTGTTTATAAGCAAAATGAGTCTGCCTGCGAGGATTTGTTGTCCTACGAGTAGATTGACTACATAGATGTTGGGTGACGCTAGCGGTCATTGTTTCACGATTTTCAACATAAAATTAAAAATATAGTTCCTTTTTATGGGGCAAAAGCATGCTCGCAGCCGCCGAAGTGACGAACGATCTTCTCATTTGCACCACAATCAGAAAATTTTTTCCGACCGGTAGACAGTCCCTTTAAGCGTAAATAAATGCAAAGCTATGTCATTCACGCGTAGCATTGATTCGCTGATGTTCCCGTACACAATTAACCCTTTCAGGCCCAGTGATTCCAATTGGAATCATCAATTTTCTAGGTCACTCAGCAAGCACCTGGTAAAGATAAAGCGTTGTTCTTTTTCAAGAGCTCATACTCAGCATCTGCTCTACGTATGGTGCCAACCTGGTACGTACAACAAAGCAAGGTCACTTCTGAACAAAGAAATTACAGAAGCGGTCATGCTGTTCGCGCATTTCGCTGAGGCAGCTTCTTCTTTCACCGTGCAGAGATAGGGCATTTATTTTAGTTTTGCGTGGAAAATTGGAATGGTGGCTATTGGGCATAATGCTATCCCATCTAAATTATTGTTTGAGTAATGAATTAAGTAAAAATAATGGAATTATTATTAAACACTAATTAATAATTAAATTAATTTCGACATTATTACTCTTCATTCAAAAGCGTGAGCAAAGTTTTTCTTTCATTTTTTAGTTACCATGATCATGAAGATCTCAAAATTTAAAAACCGGTTGCTTACATTTAAAATAAATTAATTTGGGACTGAAAGGGTTAACAGCTTGCCCCTGGAATTGACTAACCCTTATGAATACCCCGGTATCACTGTGTCCAGCAACTTGATTTGGCGTACGCATATCGAAAACATCATTTCGTCTATAAAGAGGTTTATTAGCGGCGACGATACTCGACGATACAGCGACAGTCGTTGTTGTTGTTGTTGTTGTTGTCCTCTGTGCATGGCTCATACCCAATGCAGGGGATTGGCCGAGTAGAGGGTGAATTTTGCTAATATTATTTGAAGAGTGTCGTTCGTGGAAGCTATCATTAACTAATATAATGAATTTATGTTTCAATTATCTGTAATGAAATATTTACTCAGGCAGAATTTAGATAGATATTCTTTTAGACTGTCGAATGAATTCCTCAATGGCGAAGAAAACATCCCTGTTGCTGTATCCCAGAGTGGTGGCCCCAAAAGAAAGTATAACCGGCTCAGATAATTCTAGGCCCAGCTTTCGAAGAGGTGGTTCTATGATTTTTTTCCTCAGTGTCGTGAACCGTCGACAGGATAAAAAGAAGTGATCGATTGTTTCCTCCTGATTGCAGAAGAGGCACAGTGGGGAAATCGCTGTCAAGGCGGGGCCGACTCTCAGCGCGAGCTGCGTTCTCTTCGAAAAGAGCCGAAGAGGGCGACCCACTAGAAGGTGCTCGAGAGGACGACCCATTACCACATTCGAACGCTTCGCTTCGTTCGGTCCGTGACGCAGTATCAATCGGTGTAGTAGGAAGGAGGCAACATCGCGCGCTGTAGCCGGTGGGAGCTAGGGCGGCGCTTTCGGCGTATCGCGTTAGATGGTCAACAGCGACGATGGCCCAGCGGTTACCAGCCGAAGTCAGAGGAAGTGGTCCGTACAAGTCGATGCCCACGCGCCCAAACGGACGGTTAGGGCAAGGTAATGGTTGTAGACCTGCTGGCGACACGTGCGTTGCAGGATTTCGGCGTTGGCAATCGAGGCAGGAGCGAACGAACTTCTGCACGTAGCGGTACATCCCTCGCCAGAAGTGCCAGAAGTATCGTTGTCAAATGCGGTGGTAAGTTTTGGATACCAGAATAACGGAAAGGTGGGCGAGTTGGTTAGGGTTCATAGTGTAATGTATGGGGCAGCGCTAGAACGAATACAAGGACGAGAAAAGACAGGACATGCGCTGTAATACCACAGAGTGCGCGCATTGTGGGTCAGAGTGGAAGGCCTCGCATATTTCAGAACGCAGGCTTCGGGGTACCACAAGTAGCCACTGGCGGCCGTCGGCGTTGTAATTGCGTCGGTGCAGTAGGTCGTCACGAACGGCGAAATGGTGGGCTTGACGACACAACGCGCGAGTGGATGGTGTTGCGGACGGATCAGTGAGCAATTGGATCAGGGAGGTGATCCATTTATCTTTGCGCTGTTCGGTAGCGATGGTGTGAATGTCGATTGAAGCAACAGCTATGTGAGATACTGAGCAAGGGGCATTGGCGTCAGACAAGTGAGAGCGCGAGAGGGCGTCGCCATCAGCATGCTGGCGTCCGTTGCGGTACCGCACGCGGATGTCGTAGTCTTGCAGGCGAAGTGCCCAGCGGGCGAGACGGCCTGAGGGATCTTTCAGTGACGACAGCCAGCATAGTGCATGATGGTCGGTGACGACATCAAATGGGCGACCATACAAATAAGGTCAAAACTTTGTAAGGGCCCAGATGATCGCCAGGCACTCTTTTTCCGTGACCGTGTAATTGGTCTCGGCTCTGGTAAGCGTACGGCTTGCGTATGCCACGACATATTCGGGGAACTCTGGTTTGCGCTGCGCAAGGACAGCGCCGAGGCCTACGCCGCTGGCATCCGTACCTCCGTTGGGGCCGTAGGATCGCAGTGGCGTAGTATGGGAGGAGACGTCAACAAACGACGGAGCTTTGCGAACGCGTCGTCACACTCGGACGACCACGAATTTAGGGGTCCATTACCTCCAAGGAGCTTCGTCAGCGGCGACATGATGGTGGCAAAGTTTCGTATGAAGCGTCGAAAGTACGAACACAGTCCTACGAAGATGCGCAGTTCTTTGACGGACTTAGGTTTGGGAAATTCGTCCACGGCCCGAAGCTTGGTCGGATCGGGAAGGATTCTGTCCTTGGACAGGACGTAGCCGAGGATTGTCAGCTGCCGTGCTGCAAATCGGCACTTCTTCATATTCAGTTGGAGGCCGGCGTTGCGCAAACGCGTCAAAACATGTCGCAGGCTTTGGAGATGCGTAGAGAAGTCCGGAGCGAAAACCACGACGTCGTCCAGGTAACACAAGCACGTGTGCCATTTCAAGTTGCGCAGAACGGTGGCCATCATGCGCTCGAAGGTCGCGGGCGCATTACACAGACCAAACGGCATGACGTTGAACTCGCACAAACCGTCGGGCGTGACAAAGGCTGTCTGCGGTCGAGCGTCATCCGCCATGGGCACTTGCCGGTACCCCGAGCGCAAATCATGATATGAAAAGAATTCGGCTCCTTGCAGGCTGTCTATCGCGTCGTCGATTTGCGGCAGCGGATAAACATCCTTGCGAGTGATATTCTTGAGCTGTCGGTAGTCCACACAGAACCGCACGGAACCGTCCTTCTTCGCAACGAGAACAACAGGAGACGCCCATGGGCTGTCCGAGGGCCGAATAACGTCGCGTCGAAGCATATTGTCGCGGTGCACCGTAAACGGACAACCAAGACGTTTTGCAGAAGAGCAAGCAGCCCGTTTTATGCAGCAGCATAGACAAGACCATAGACACAAAACACGTCTTCTTCTTCGGTCAGAGTACCGTTCCGCGAGACTGTCCGAGCCCACATCATCTTCTTGGTTGTCTGCATTAGAGCGGGCGCGGCATTTGCCTCCCTCTAAAAGAGCATCGCCTCGATGCTATAGTCGGCTCAGTTGTACATAAAGGCGCTTTGTACAAGTGACAGTCGCTCGCAATGTCACTCGCTTACGTACGGCTTCATGCGCACTACGTGCACAAGTTCAGGTCGGTGCTGGCGACGCCTTGTACAGGGGGGGATATCCGGGACGACCTCATAGGTGACGTCACTTAGACGTCGCAGCACTCGATAAGGCCCGAAGTATCTTCTAAGCAGCTTTTCGGATAGTCCCCGTCTTCGTACAGGCGTCCACACCCATACCCTGTCGCCGGTTTCGTAGGTTACAGGCCTATGATGCAGATTATAGCGACCCGCGTCGTACTCTTGCTGTTGGTATATTCGCACACGTGCGAGCTGTCTGGCTTCCTCCGCGCGTTGAGTAAATACTTCGGCACTCGTTTCAACGTCGTCGCATTCGTGTGGCAGCATCGCATCCAACATTGTCCTTACTTCTCGTCCATGAACAAGACGGAATGGGGTCATCCGTGTCGTTTCTTGCTTAGCCGTGTTGTAAGCAAATGTTATATAAGGTAGAATCTCGTCCCAATTTTTGTGCTCGATGTCCACATACATTGAAAGCATGTCTTCCAGGGTTTTGTTCAGCCGCTCGGTCAGTCCGTTGGTTTGTGGATGGTAGGCTGTCGACTTACGATGAATCGTACCACTGAGCACCAACACATGATCTAAAAGCGCTGCTGTGAATGCGGTTCCGCAATCTGTTATAACGATCGATGGTGCGCCGTGTCTCAACACAATATTCTCGATGAAAAAGCGGGCCACCTCCTCTGCTGTGCCTTTCTGGATGGCTTTTGTCTCGGCGTAGCGAGTAAGGTAGTCGGTCGCCACAATAACCCAGCGGTTACCAGCACTAGAAGTAGGAAGTGGACCCAAAAGATCCATTCCGATCTGGCCAAACGGCGTTGGCGGGACCTGGACTGGTTGTAACAAACCGGCTGGTTTCGTCGGAGGTGACTTGCGCCGCTGGCAATCGAGGCAGGTCCGAACGTGATGTTTCACGGCAGCGGCGAGTCCTGGCCAGTAGTACTTCTCCCGCACTCTGCTTAGTGTGCGGGTGTAGCCTAAATGCCCAGAGGTGACCTCGTTGTGGCACGCTTGCACTACTTCACAACGAAGGGCGGTAGGGACAACCAGCAGGTAAGTGGATCCGTCTGACGAGAAGTTCATTTTGTAAAGGACTTGGTTTCGTAGACAAAATGACGATAAGCCTCTTGCAAAGACTTTGGGCGCTTTCTGAGTTCGTCCTTCTAAATAATTTATTAGACCAAGCAGCTCAGGATCGTCATGTTGTTGGTCTGCAATAGCCGACGTGTCGAGAATCCCGAGGAATGCTGTGTCTTCGTCGAGAGTAGCAGCTGACTCTATCGGTGACCGAGACAGGCAGTCAGCGTCTGTGTGTCGTTTCCCCGACTTGTGCACAATCGTCATATCGAACTCTTGTAGTCTAAGGCTCCAGCGTGCCAATCGCCCGGAAGGATCTTTAAGATTTGTCAGCCAACACAGAGAATGGTGGTCACTGATCACCTTGAAAGAGCGGCCGTACAAATATGGGCGAAATTTCATAACCGCCCATACCACGGCGAGGCATTCTTTTTCAGTGGTTGAGTAGTTTGCCTCTGTGCGTGAAAGAGTTCTGCTTGCGTAGGCGATCACTCTTTCCGTGTCTTCCTGGTACTGCACAAGCACGGCTCCAAGGCCAACATTGCTGGCGTCAGTATGCAACATTGTAGGGGCTGTCTCGTCGAAGTGGGCAAGCACTGGAGGCGTGTGCAGACGTTGCCGCAAGTCATTGAAAAGCAGTTTCCTGTTCGTCTCCCCAAACAAAAGGCAACGTCATCCCTCGTGAGGCGAGTTAACGGCGACGCAATGCGTGCAAAATCTGGTATAAACCGCCGATAATATGCGCAGAGGCCCAGAAAACGCCTGACAGCCTTTTTACCCAGCACCTCCACCAGTGTCGCGGTGCACCGTAAACGGACAACCAAGACGTTTTGCAGAAGAGCAAGCAGCCCGTTTTATGCAGCAGCATAGACAAGACCATAGACACAAAACACGTCTTCTTCTTCGGTCAGAGTCCCGTTCCGCGAGACTGTCCGAGCCCACATCATCTTCTTCGTTGTCTGCATTAGAGCGGGCGCGGCAATATCGTCGACTTGCTCATTAAGGACCCGACGTTCTGCGGGAGACACGCGATATGGACGTTGCCGCAGTGGTGGTTGGGCGCCAGTGTCGATGCGATGCGTAACAACAGAAGTGCGGCCGAGAGAAGTTTGCCCGACATCGAAAGAAGAACTAAATTCTTCCAGCAGGCACAGAAGTTGGGAACGCTGGACCGATGTGAGGTTGTCAGCAATGGAGGACCTAAAGACATCAGCAGGTGACGAATCGGACGTGGAACAGCACTGAGCGTACGGGAACTGGGACAGTGCGTGTCGTCGGGTGCGTCCATAACTTGTGCGTCTTCGAGGGGTTCCACTCTGCCGAGACATTCCCCTCGCAATAACGTAACAATGAACGGGGATGGGTTGGTCACAAAAATATCCGTGTTGCCCTGAGTGATTTCCACGGTCGCAAATGGCACCACCAAGCCTTTCCTAGTGAAAACGCGGTCACCTGGAGAAAGGAGTGGAACGGCGTCGCAGAGACCGGTGCAATAGACGAACACAGCCGTTGACGAATTTGCAGGAACTGTGATATCGAATACTTTGGTCGCAGCCGATGAACTGTCTGCCAGCGTCAAATCTGAGAATACTGAGAGCTCTATTTCGGCTGGTGCGCAATGAGTGACGGCGTCGTGGCGGGCGAGAAAATCCCATCCCAGGATGAAGAAATTATAATGAATTCGACGGCGTACAGAGCGTCCGGAATGATGACACCGGCTGTGCATACCGCCGTCGGGTGAGTACTTTGGGCGCTGGCTGTACGGAGGGAGAGCCCGGAAAGTTGCGTCGTCACTTTTCGTAGCAGGCGGCTTAGTTTAGCGGCCATAACGGATACGGCGGCTCCAGTATCAATAGGGGTAGATGCGCGAAAACCGTCCACAAAAACGTCTATCACGTTCGATGGGCTTCGCTGAGGGCTTTCGCAGTTCGACAGCGTCGCAGCCCTTGCCTCGTGGACTGCGACTAGCTTTCCTGGTCGCGTGGGACCGGACGTGGCCGCATCGGTGACAGCGAGCGGCGTCGTGGTGGCGGTGAACGGCGGGTCGATGCAGCTGGGCGAGACGTCGGCGACGGAGGCGTAGTTGGGTCGTAATATGGGCGGTTGGACTGGCTCGTGGCAGGGGACACGTCTCTAGGCGGCTGCACGCGATTGCAATAGCGCGCCACGTGGCCGGCGCAACCGCATGCGAAGCATATGGGGCGGTTGTCAGGTGTGCGCCATCGGTTCGCTGGGGCAGGGCCCGCCCATGGTGCAGGACGGGATTGACGGGGCGGCAACTGATAAGACTGCAGGGTGGGCTGCAGTCGTGGCCTGTGCGTGACGTCGGCGTAGGTTACCGGTACGTCCGTCGAGAGAGTGAGGTCGAGCGGAGGCTTCGGCGTAAATGTGTGGGGCAGCGGTAGCGATTGGTGGGGGCGTTCTTGCGACAACTTGGGCATAACTCAAAGGTGCAGGAGCCGGATGGTGCTGGTGGTACTCGGGCATGACCTCCGCGATTTCCTGCTCAATTGCTCGACGGAGGGTGGTCGACGGCTGGTGAGCGTACCGGGGGCAAGCAAAGTCCAGCAGAGAGAACTGGCACGCGATTTCCTCGCGCACGAAGGTCTTGATCTCTGCGAGCAACGCGGAGTGGTCAGGTATGGTCGACAAGCCAGCGAGCTCGGCGTCGCGTGATGGAGAGCAACGAGTCATCGATCGCTGCCGGCGCAGCTCCTCATAGCTTTGGCAGAGCGTTATCACCTCGCCCACTGTGCTGGAGTTCTTGGCGAGCAGCATGGTGAAGGCGTCGTCGTCGATGCCTTTCATGATGTGCCTGATCTTGTCGCACTCGGACATGGTGGCGTCGGCTTTCTTACAGAAATCGAGGACGTCTTCAATGTAACTGGTGAACGATTCGCCGGCCTGCTCAGCGCGTTCACGTAAGCGCTGTTCGGCCTGCAGCTTACGAACGGCAGGGCGGCCAAACACGTTGATAATGGCGGTCTTGAAGTTGGACCACGTCGTAAAATCGGATGCGTGGTTGTTGTACCACAGGACCGCCACACCCGCGACGTACAAAACCAGGTTAGTCCATTTTGCTGCCTCGTCCCATTTATTGGGGACACTCACGCGCTCGTAAATCGCGAGCCAGTCCTCCACGTCGGTACCATCGGCGCCAGTGAAGACGGGAGGGTCGCGAATACGAGGGACACCAGGACATGAGGTCGGTACGGGCGGGGGCGTTTGCTGGGAGGCGTCTTGAGGCATGGTAGGCGGCAGGGTACGGGATTCGAAGAGGCAGGGGCATCGAATGAGGGCCGAAGTTGTTGTGAAGGCCCAGCACTCTCCACCAAATTATAAAGAGGTTTATTAGCGGCGACGATACTCCACGATACAGCGACAGTCAAGGCGGGGCCGACTCTCAGCGCGAGCTGCGTTCTCTTCGAAAAGAGCCGAAGAGGGCGACCCACTAGAAGGTGCTAGAGAGGACGTCCCATTACCACGTTCGAACGCTTCGCTACACGTCGTCTAACAAAACATTAGGCTTTCTAAAACGCCATCTCGAAACCGCTCCAATGCATGTAATATTACTTGCCTACACATCACTTGTACGACCAAAGTTAGAATATGCATCCGCCATCTGGGACCCGCATCAAGCATACCTTATCAACGCTATAGAATCAGTTCAAAATCGTGCAGCTCGCTTCATTCACTCTTCGTATTCATACATCAGCGTCACGTCACTAAAATCACTATCCAATCTTCCATCGCTCGCTCTGCGGCGGCGCATTTCTTCTCTTTGTCTTTACCATAAATCCTTTCACAGTTCCAGCCTGCATCAACCACCTTACATCAAACCAGCAACGCGCGTATCACTCACTCAGGACAAGCCACGTGCAACAGGTTTCACTAATGCGTGCTCAAACATCAACATTTTCAGCGTCATTTTTCCCCGCACGGCAAAAGACTGGAATGACATCCCTTCGACATAATGTGCCCATCTTCATTTGCGCAACACGCAGCTGACCATCTTCAAACGAATAGCCTCTGAGTACTTTTTTGCTTTTCATGTTATTTACGTGTATTATTTATTCTATACGCATGTTTGCTTGAAATATGAAGAAATGTATACACTTGTAACCTATGTATTGATTACTTTTGTTAATTGTTAATCCCACCCCTTATGTAATACCCCCATTGGGGGTCTTTAAGGAAACAAACTGACTTGACTGACTTGACTTTGACTTTGACCGACCGACCGACTGAGCGCTCTTTCCCACCCTCTTTATGGCCCCTTCTGCTGATTATTGCAATTCTTTACTGCGCTGTAACAATATTGAATATTATTTCGTACAATGATCGCACCACACCATCAGGACTCAATCGTTGAGAGTTCTTTACACTATCTTATTGCAAGTACATCTTATTAAAGGGGCCCTGCAACACTTTTCGAGCATGCTCAAAAAGCACTCCCGATCGGTAGTCGAGGCTCCCGAGAACACGCGAGCCAAATATTATAGCGATGCGCACGGCCTGGAATTTACAATAAATTCTCAAAGTCAGTTGAAAATCGCTCCCTCTTCTCTCGACAAATGATGTATTAGTCCGCAAAATATGACGCGATTGTCGGCAGTTCCACCATTGGCTGATGTTATAATCACGATAACACGCTCATTATTACTTTCGTTGTTAATTTTGAGTTCAATAAGTAGATAATATGTATGTTTATATTCTGTTATCGCGTTAAAAACACCGAACAAACATTAATATTACCACTTCCGGTCTCACCGACAGCTCGTCTGCTCGTAGTTGCGTGGTTCCGTTTTCTTCGCCATGCGCAGTGCCGAAAACGTGAATATTTCTGTGCTTTTGACCATCGCCGGTTGCCGTTGAGAGTGGCAGCCGTTCGAGCGTTGCCTCGTCAGCTGAGAGCTGCATCGTCGGCACGTTCTCACGACCGACCTAGGCAGGGGCGCGGCGTGTCTCCGATAACAATGCTGGCGTCCGGTAATGGCGGCGCTTCGGGGTCGTCTGCCAGTGCCGTCTTTCGAGGCGGTGTATCGGAGTATGGGCCGAAACCGATCTCAGCTGTCATTCGTTCCAAACGAGCGCGCAGGTTTGCTTCCATGGTTGGCAGAGCGATGAAAACACTACGGCGTTCAAGGTGCACACCCAACATTACCAAACCGACGCGCAGTTTTCAAGCACGCGCGATACACAGTGCGATCGGCTCCGCTCGACGAGAACGACGCAAGCCGACCGGAAGTGGTGGCACAGACCACGTGGTTGCGCCCAGACGTCAGAGAGAAAAAAATGAAGAAAAAAACTCCGCCGGCGCTCTTGGGCGGAGCCTCGCTCCTCGGCGCTCCCTCCCTCGACTCGCTGCCTAGCTTTCCGCGCGCTCGCGGCGTTGAGTTGAGGGAGAAAGCTGCGGGACGTGATCTCTATAATTTGGTAACACCACTTAGACTTGACGGATTCGAAAAATTCTTGCGGCATATGACTCGTGAAGAGTAATACGTCAATAATGAGACTATTTTAATATAACTAAGAAAGGTGTTGCAGGGCCCCTTTAAGACTTCTGATGCGAAAGCTTTGTATTTAACTACGTTATTATGCTTACACGTTCAGCATACTTTCAGACGACCGAGAACGAGTCAGAGAACGTCGATTTATTAACGTAGGGATTAATATATGTTCCATAAAATAACTCCGCAAAACCTGTCAATATTTCATATCACCGTCGTGCATCCCTTTATCCCTCGTGTTCCCAGCCTTTTTATTGCCTTGTTTAAATTTTACTTTACGACGCGCTTACACAGCACCTGCGGAAAACTTGGACGTAATAAAAGGCTGTTGCCTGTAACGACCACTTTATTTATTTGAATGACATCCCACGTCGGCTGTAATGTGCTTAAAACTAAGAACAACGGAGTTGAACCGATGGAGCAGGCTTTGAACCGAACACGCACGGCACGCTGTATACATAGATTGCGCTATAACTAGGGCTCCGTGTTTTCGGTGCTTATATTTTTTGAAAATCGGCGGGTGTTTATTGGAGTTCGTATTGTCACGTGGTCGTGACGTCGACGAAGACAGCAGTCGGCGTTTTCAAGAGGAAACTGTTTATTTGGCCGAACTTGTGGCCGGGAAACGGAAAGTTGATTTACAGCAATACACACGGTATGCACTGATAGCGGCGAGCAGAGCGTCGACCGTCGATCAACTGACAAGCGGTCAAGCGCTTCGGCTTTTATACAGGCGCTATCGAACTTTCCAGCAATATTGCTGGTGGCGGCGTTATCTCTAGACAAAGCTGGAACATTCGCGTGCGGGGCGCAATCTTAACAAACCGATCTACTACAATCGCGACGCTTCTAGAACACTACTTCGCGGACAGCGTCGAGCGTTGATAACCGTCCCTGCCGGTCAAACTCGAATACATCAAAACAAGACAAGTAGTGGGCGTGGCAGTATTTTAGACGGAAATTTGGCGTTTATCGGAGTTTATTTCTCGCAAATCCCCAATTCTCCGAAATTCGGAGTTTTGCATTGTCCTCCAAACCCCAAAATTTTAGATCAATTCATATCTGAATACTAAAACATCAGACCATATGAAGCAGACTTTATTTTTCTAGAAGGTTCGAACGCACAAAGACATATATGCACAAGCGAAATAGTTGAACATAAAACACCTGTATTTGTGCGAATAACAAGCTTAATTAGCTAAAAGCTTATTCTAAAACACAGAACCATACTCTGCGAGATTGCTGTGAGTGATCGAAGCGCGCTCCTTTCGATTGACGACTCTGCAGCTTTGAAAATGCCCTTTCAACGTGAGCGCTAGAAACGGGAAACGCAGCGAGAAAGCACTGGCCACTGGACATTGTGAAGTCTCCCAAACGACAGAGATTCGACAATGTTACATATTTCATAGTACTGATAGCTCGCAAAAAAATCTCGGGAGCTGGTTCATGTCGTCAATTTCAAGAAGCACTAATTGAAAAATAGGCGCATATGTTTGGAACACGCAGAGCAGCTAATACTTCACATTTGCATTGACAGTTTGAACACAGTACCAAAACGATTCTTTGCTGTACTAGAGTTGATCGCACAGGTTCCTCACAGATGTTTGTCTCCGCTTTTCGGCGACAGCGGCGTAGTATCCGTGAAAGTCTGCGACAGTCGTCACGCGGTCATTCTCGTCAAGAAGGTCGAACAGACTTGTGACATCTGAAGCGAAGACCTCAGTTGGATCACGCCATTGACTAATGAGTGCGTGCAAACGAACAACCAGTATGGGATAAACTTGGTGTACCAGAGTATACTCTCTGCCTCAAGTTCCTTAATGAATGATTGAGAGCACGGCGCACGAGAGCAAGTCGTATACAGCTTCAGGCGATGAAAGAAGACTCTTGAGCTTCTCACACTTAGTTCCCTTGGCTTTGTCTCTTCCCAAGAAAGACAAAATGGCGAGCCAGTAGTCCGAAATATCTTCTGAGCTTCATAAAAAGAGAGCCACCTCGACGGACGCACGGTTTTCAGCGACTTCAAGAACATGCCCATGGCCAAGCACACAAGACCAAATTACGCCGCAGCTCCCGCGACGACTTCAACAGGGCAGGAAAGCGCACAAGAAAATGTTGAACTACGTTAAACGAGCTCGTCCTGATTCTATTCTCCAGAGCGTTGTTGAGTAGGTAGCACGGATCTCTGAAGTGAAGCGCCTTCAATTCGGGGTTGGAGAGTTGCAAGTCCTTGTGATGCTTCTGCATGTAGGAAGCTGAGTCGGAGCACAATACAGCTAAGTCGCCTAATACAGCTAGGCGCGGTAAACTTTAAATCAGGCAAACCAGAAGATAGATCAATGAGCGCTTAGAACTCGCCCTTTCGATAAAGAATGGAACCAGTATAATAAAATGTTGGGCGATTAGTTGTTGGTCCAGGTCATATTGACTCTTGAAATCGGAGTTTATCGGATAAATCCGAATTGTCAAAAATTTTACCACCGGAGGTTTATCGAATTTCTTCGGATAAAACCGAAAACACGGAGCCCTAGCTATAACGCAAACACGGAAGCCGAAGCCCAAACGCTGATGTCGGTGAGAAAAAACTGGCCGGCAGTCACCTTGAGCGCATCACGGCCACAAAACAGTCAAAAAAAGAAATCCACGCCAGAGATGCGGATGTGCGCGTTGATGGCTAGCAGATGGCACCAGGAGCAATCGACACTGAACGCACTCCTGACAGCAACTCCGCTCGATTTCGCGGAACATCTTACTTGAACACTGAGCGCAAGTTGTTTTATGACCTTGACCACTAATGTTTCAATAGATATAGTGGGACAGACTGGCCGGCAGCGTCGGTTCATTGTGCAGGTGCAAGAGATGTAGTCAGAAAGGGCATGGAAAAAGAACATGTCACAGAACGTAAATGACACATGTGACATGATGGAGTTAAATAGGCCATTTTTGGTTTCATTATAGTAGTAGTATACTCCACTGAAGAAAAGGATAACCAAGTTTTTATATATTGTTACGCTTCATGGTGAAGAGTTAAGGTGTCTTATGGAGTGTACATTACACCTGACTCTAGGCTATCTCGACTCTATGCTGCTTAGGTCATCCTGTACATAAACAAATTCCACCAATGACAATGTTTCATTACATAGAAGTTCGATTAAATAATTTACGTATGCGTGGAACTGTTTGTAAATGCGCCATGTTTACACAACATTATCCCAAGGCACTCAATATTGTGCTGCAAGAAAGAAAAGGTGGTTGTGTGTTGCTCTATGCATTTCAATGATTCATTATAATTAAACGTCTATTTATTCTCAAGTCAGTCACGCATCTTCGCAAGACAGAGAATCAAATCCAAGGTTTGAAGCACTTGTGCAACTTATTATTGGTTGTATTCACTTCGAGCATTTCATTTTGATGCACTTGCTGCAATGCGGCGCATCAAACGACCCGCCGAACATGGCAGTGCCTTCAGCAGTGATGGAAGTGACACACTGCTTTTTGGAGCATATTCTGGAGCAGAAAAAATGGTGCTTCGGAGCAGCCATCAGTATTTCCGGAGCAGAAAAAAATGCTATCTTGTGGTGTTTTCGGAGCAGATGCTGGAGCAGATTAGTGGTGTTTTCGGAGCAGATGCCAAATTATTCCAAACGACTCCAGGAGTTTAAAGCATAATTTAAGCATATCATAAATATTAACATTTGTTATTAAACATATTGCACATACAACAATCATTGCAAATTGCCAGAAAGAAATAATTAAGCATATAGATGGTCACTGAGTAAGAGGGCTACACACCTGTGAAATACCAGTACTTGTGGCAGAAATAATATAAAAGGGATAAAGCTGAGCACCAAATTATAAAAGTAGCCGCAATCACAAGTAACTATTGCCAAAGCAGCAGTTTATAATCGATACAAGATCAAAATATTATGTTATTAACACGAAAGCGTTTTATGCCGGGGTGCACCACGGCTTCACTGACGTATTTACGTTATGGATATCACGTTGTCAAATATACATAACAGATGGCAGAGAAAAAAGCTAGCAGAAAAAGTTCCGTCGCCGGGAGTCGAACCTCCATAGGGCGTGGTCGCGCGTGCGCTTATCTCGTAATAGGGAGGGGGGGGGGGGGGGGTTGTACGTCTTGTGCTCTCACCGCAAGTTTGCGTTGAAGTTAGAGAACGAAGGTCACTTCGCTCACTGCAGCGGCCGCTTTTGCGAAAGCAGCGCGCTGCTCACACACAAAGAAGTTACAACTCTGAGAGTTAGTTCGCGCTCAATGTGTGTTACTTGTGCGTTCGTTTCATGCGTCCTCTGTGTTTGAGCAGCGCGCTTCAACTGTCAAGCTGTGACAATTAGTTCGCGCTCATCCTGAGTATGTTCTTTCCGTGCGTCCTTTCTGTTCGAGCAGGGCGTTGCGAGTTTCGAGCTGCTTGCCGTTCTTCGCGTTACATTACGATTTTTTGCTATAGCATTCATTCCTTCGCCCTTGTGCCGAAACAATGCACAACAAACACTCAACTACGTCTGTGAAGACACGTTTTACATTCGTGTTATAGCGATTCCTATGGCAGAGGGATCAGCCACGTTTTTCTTTAAATATTTCACCAAAATAGCCAGCACTGAAGATTACAAAAACAGCAGCTAAATGAGTTATATACTTAAAATGCCAGTTCTTGCGGCATAAATGAGGTCAAAGCTGATAAGTGGTACATGTAATCAGTCACACATCAAAATCGTCAGAGCAGAAGTTAGTTAAGCATGATATCGAAGTAATCTCACATACATTTCACCAAAATAATCTCCTTGTCAGGTACGAATATACAGCCAAATAAGATATATAATGTGCAAGTATTTGTGGCATTGTCAATATGCTAGTCTGCAGTAATATGCAAGCTGCATACTAGCATATTAAGATGATAGTATACAGCTTGTTTTTGGTTTTCTTTAGGCTTACTGGATGGTTGCACGAATATGGTTCATTGTTTCCAATTTCACAACGCCGTTTACGAGCAGGTTCAGAGCATTTACTAACAAATGTTACACTCTGGAGCAGCATGGAGCAACCTTTCTCTTTTGGAGCAGTTTGGAGCAATTGGAACAGCGCTTCCATCACTGCTTCAGCAATACACAGCGGAGAGAAAGGCTGATGACATAATAACAGTAAAGCGCTCAGGAAGAACACAACACGAGCGCGCGCGTTGTGTTTTCTCTGTCTTTCAAGCACTTCACTGTTGTTAGAAGAGAGAAGTTAAACACAGTGAATGTGCAAAGGGCTAAATTCATACAATGCTCAATGTACGTATGTTGCTCTTTAGTGGCCACCGGTTGTCATAACTGGCAAAACAAGCTGCATCCACAAATGTGGGCACCACCCTTAGGTACCAAACGACACCCACTTCAGCCATTCTGAAACATTGGCAACACAATTCCTGTTCACGTTCCAAACAGTAGAGAATCCACTAATTGACATTATATACAAAAAACAGCAGCACTCACTTTTCCTTAAAAATGGAATGTGGTCATCTTCAATGAGGGCCAGCTGTGATGAATTTACGAAGTAAGTGGTCCGGCACCTGCTGCACCTTGTCTCCATGGCACCTATGTCATTCAGCCGGCTCTCTGTGAACAAGACACTCGCGTTCGAACCACAGTCCAGCACTTACAGAAAGCGCTCTGTCTTGCTTTTAAGCACTGTTACAGCAGCTGCCAACTCTTAAATGATATTATGGTGCCAGAATTCCTGAACTCTACGACAATTGTAAATTGTTAATAACACCACGTACTATCCATGTAATCGTCATGAGTAGAGCAACACTTGCGTGCCCTTTGATGTACCGTAGTGTGGGCTTGTCATCTGTTAACACGCTGTTAAGCCTGTGTGCAAAATGTGCTGTCAGTTAGACAAAGCTTCACTATTTTGAACATTGTCAAAATGTCTACTGCGGCAATTTCATGGAGGCAACAATGTGGCTGTCGAGGGCACCTGAATGCAGGGCACCTAAGCCCACGCCGCGAAGACACCAACACCATCAGCAACAGTCGAGCCAGCTGCAGACTGAAAGGACTACACCCCCCTTACGGATCCCTACCGGACAAGACAAAAGCCACGGCGACAAAGACAACAGGCACGATGACGGCCGCAGCGAACCCTGCCGCGATAGTGATGCAACCGCCCAGGGAGCCGCCGACATTCCGTGGTTCGCCATGTGAAGACCTTGAAACCTGGCTGGAGACGTTCGAAAGGGTCGCAACATTTAACAACTGGAACGCCGACGACAAGCTGCGCCACGTGTACTTCTACCTGGAAGAAACAGCAAGGACATGGCTCGAGAACCGGGAGTCCACACTTCGAACCAGGGATCTCTTTCGCAGTGCTTTCTTGGAGATGTTCACGAGCGTCGTCCGAAAGGAAAGGGCCGCAACCTTGCTGGAGACACGGGCTCAACTCCCGAACGAAAACGTCACCATCTTCGCGGAAGAAATGACCCCAAACACGCTGACCTCAACATGCCTGAACAGAAGAAGGTTCGTTTCCGCATGCGAGGAGTAAAGGAACAGCTCTTCGCTGGACTTATGAGGAGGCCACCGAATACCGTCCAGGAATTCGTCTCAGAAGCCACGACCATCGAGGAGACGCTGGAAATGCGAACCCACCATTGCAATAGGCGCTTGATCCAAGACAGCGCAGCAGTTCAAGCCATCGGCTCCGACGATCTGCGCGAGACCATAAGGGCCGTAGTGCGCGAAGAACTTCGTCGAATGTTCCCGTCATGCCAGCCTCAAGCTGCCTCAATCACAGACATCGTCCGAGAAGAAATCCAGCAGTCGCTGGGCATCCCCGAGTCAGCGCTGCCGCAGCTGGAAGCAATGAGCTACGCTGCTGCAGCCCGACGCAACGCCCCCACTCCTCTTCCACGTCAAGACGCCGGGCCGCCACCACCGACGTCATACCGCCCGCCAGCCGGCCAGAGATACACGCCGAGAAAGACCGACGTTTGGAGCGCCCCCGACCACCGCCCACTCTGCTAGGGTGAACTAGATGTGAGAGTGTAATAGATGTGAGAGTGCAATACTATTGTTGGTGCATGTCAAGCTAGCGAAACGGCCGCGAGCAGACCATGAGCGTGGCATGTAAATCATGCTCTACACGTCATGCATGTTGTGAATGTCATGTTACCACTTGTCATTTATGTTCTTCGTACAGTCATGTCACGCAATACCAATTTTCGTGTATATTGTTATGTGCCGCTTACCTAGAGGACGAAGAAGAGGAGGACGGGGTTCGTTGCTGTTCCGCCATCTTGGTTGTTACCCCCATCACTGCGGTTGTGTGAATATTGTAAATACAGCCTTCGTCTGTCGTCTCCCCGTAACATCTTTGGTGGAGGTGCGGGGTATATCCGAAGCTCACCACGGAACTTCGCAGCGACCGTCTCCTTGGGCAATCCATCAAGCTAACGAAACGGCCGCGAGCGCACCATGCGCATGGCATGTAAATCATATTCTGCATGACATGCGTGTCATTATTTTTATGTTACCACTGTTATTTATGTTCTTCATACAGTCACGTCACGCAATACAAAATTTTGTACATGTCCAGATAGCGAAACGGCTGCAAGCGCGCCATGAGCAGGCATGTATGTCATAGCGTAGATGACATGCATGTCATGATTTTCATGTTACCACCTGTCATTTATGTTCGCCA
Source organism: Rhipicephalus sanguineus (assembly GCF_013339695.2). Classification (NCBI taxonomy): domain Eukaryota; kingdom Metazoa; phylum Arthropoda; class Arachnida; order Ixodida; family Ixodidae; genus Rhipicephalus; species Rhipicephalus sanguineus. The sequence continues at coordinate 144,142,110 of NC_051186.1, read as the reverse complement.
TACAGAAATGCTTCATCGTACCATTTTCCGTATATATCCATCTAATTAAATGGCAGCGAGCGCCGCGAGACCCTGTAATAATTCATGCTGTACATGACATGCGTGTATTGATTTCCACGAGAGGACCTGTCATTATGTTTGTCATACAATCTTGTCACGCCATGCCAATTTACGTATGGCGTACCAATTTTGGTACGTAACGGCCGCAACACCACCAAGACCACTGCATGTAAATCATGCCGTTCATGACATGCATATCATGATTTTAATCTTATGACCTGTCATTTATGTTCATCATACAGTCATATTATGCCATACCAATTTTGGTATACGTCCCATCAACGAAACGGCCAGCAGAGCACAAAGTCGTAGGCGTCTAGACAGACAGACAGACAGACAGACAGACAGACAGACAGACAGACAGACAGACAGACTTAAAGTCGCAGAAGTTCGCTAAGAAATGCTTCGCATTTAAAAGGTGGGTGCCATTTCCACTCCTACTGCCTCGTGTACCTGTTGTACCAAATCTTTATATAAATTATGCTACCATTGATAAATGATCAACTCATCCATGTTCGATCACTGTTGATCTGTTTCCGTTTACTGCCTCTCGCTTATTTGCACGATGTTTTGCGAGAAACATTGGTTCAACCCATCTCTCAGAACACAAGCATTATCATAGTATGCAGTGGTTCTCAAGTGGGGGTCAGCGAAGGCATTTCTGGGTGTCCTCAAAACGCATTATCGAACAAAAAATTCGGGAGATCCCACGCCTTGTAGGAATCGGTTTAATGCGAAGCAGTCAGCTAGTACTTCTAAGCTGCATTTTGTGGCTTCGAGCCAAACGTTACGAGGCGGAGCGACATGTTCTTGTAAGTGTAGTGGTTGTGTGCACATCGTGGGCTTACCAGGCACGTCGACAACACTGGCGTTTAAACTCGCGTGCCAACACAACACTGGCAATAACTAATGGAGCGTCAGCACTCAAGTTAGAGCACATACGTTAGAGCACATATGTCAGTATTACCGAAACGAAACGCAATTTTCGGTGCAATCATATTGAGACGTGCATACAGTGGGTCTTTGTTGTGCGAGGCAGTTTTGCTATTTTGTGCGTGGCGGAGTTTTTGGGCAGTTATCTGAAGAGGACAAAGACGTTCAGCTCGATTGTAACTGACGTGCTGAAAGCCGGACTATTACTGACTTTCATTTTATTACCGTGACAAACTGGTGAAGCTGCTGGGTACGACCCTTTTGCGCTATTTCAACCTCAAGACGAGTTCCTACCACCATTTCCACGATCCCGGGGAAAACCGGCCACTTCGGCACAGCGGTCGCTTGCTAGGAGTACCTCCCGAGTTCGGCCCATTGAGCTCAGCAAGAATGTTCACCACAACGGCAAGTCAGACGCAAGGGAGCGACGTAGACCGCCTGACTGCCATCGCGAGTGTGGTCTATCCAGCCCGTGTCCAAAGTCCTTTCATGGCGATGTGTTCGAGGACGTAGACGATTGGCTAGACCACTTCGACCGGGTCGCAGCAGCCAACGAGTGGGACGAAAGAAGGAAACTGCGCTATGTCTACTTCGCCCTTGAAGACTACGCTCGTACGTGGTATGGGAATCATGAGAGTTCTCTGATCACCTGGCAAGAATTCGAACGACAGCTGCGTGAGGCATTCAGGAATGCCGAAAGAAAAGCGAAAGCCGAGCAGGCCCTGGAGAGCCGAATCCAGAAGCCCAACGAAAGCGTGGCTATATTTGTTGAGGGCATGTCGCGCTTGTTCAAACGTGCAGACCCAGAAATGGCTGAGGCAAAGAAAGTCCGTTTTCTAATGCGCGGGGTGAAGGAGCAACTTTTTGCTGGACTCATGCGCAAGCCCCCATCTACCGTCGCTGAGTTCATCACCGAAGCGATGACAATGGAACAGGCGCTTCAGCAACGCTTTCTTTAGTACGAGCGCCAAAGTGCTGTCACCGCGGTGTCATCGTTCACGGGTGGACACGACGTAGCAGCACTCCGGGAGCTTGTGCGGAACATTGTGCGCGAGGAGCTTGAGAAAGTTTGCCACCCTACTCCTCAGCCGACCGCGAATGTTCTTGGGCACATGATTCGTGACGAGATTAGGAACGTGACCCAGCCATTAGTGACAATGCGCGCGGGAGCCCCAGCTCTGACTTATGCCGAAGCGCTACGGACTCCTTAGCCATCTATGGGACGTCGCTCACCCTCCGCTCTTCCTGTACTGCCACGACAATTCCCTGCTGCGACTGCAAATGCCTATGACATCGAAGTCCCGCGCAAAGTCACCCGGAAGTCAAACGTGTGGCGCACCTCCGATAATAGGCCGCTTTGTTACCACTGCGGTGAAGCGGACCACTTCTACCGCCAGTGCCATTATCGCAGAATGGGCCTTCAGGGATTCCACCCCAACGCACGTCGACCAAGCAATGGTGAGCGCCCACGCGAGATTGAGCAGTACCTGGCAGCTCAGCAGTCATACCCTCCTGCGCAAGGCACCAGTCACGTTCACCGTCTCCTCGGCGCTTCACCTCACCCAGTCGTTACTCCACGTTTTCTGATGTTCGCCAAAGGTCCCCAAGTCCTCGCCCACGTCAGGAAAACTGAGGACAGCGACCTCTGGGGGTAGGGCCGCTGTTGACCGACCTAACAAACATCCTCCGACGCGACCCGGTAACGACGACGACGACGATTTATCCGCTACGCCATTTTCTGATAACGACGCTAGACTTTCCGCTGATATTGCTGTAGGGTGATTCCACGAGAGATCGAACATGCCTGTCCGGTCGCAATTTTTGTTTCGCCTGGGTTTTTTATATGCGGGGTGTCTACCGAGTTGACATTTCTAAATTCCCTGAGTTTTCCAGGTTTTCCCTGAGTGTTTTTGCAAAATTCCCTGAGTGAAACAGAACTTTGTTTTATGTCAAGATGGGTAGAGACCATATCGCTCGGTAATGTCACTCTCTAATACGCACGTTAGAAAATAAAAACGACTTAATCCCATTTGAACAGTACATAGAACAGTTAAACCTCAATATCGCGAAGTTGGTAAAAGCAGCAACTCACTTCGTTATTTCCAAACTTCGTTAAACTGAAATTTGACCTTTCATTCAAGGCATAGTTACTGAAGGATTAATCTTAAATTGAAAAAGCCACAAGAATGCTCGACTAATATGGCGACATGAAAAAACTTTTTTTTTATTTTTTGCGTGAAAAAAATGAATTTTGTTGAGCCTGGGGTGCAGCAATCACAGTTAGATGCCTTGCCGGAGTGTCACATGTAAAGACGAAACAAATGCGGGTATAATGCACTGTGGAATTGCGCTTGTTCTGCTGCTGCGGGTTGTTGTCTTATCCTCGCGCGTTGCCCAGAGCAATGCAACGCCTTTGCTATCATGTTGCCCAGCCGAACCATTTGCTCTGCACGAACGCATAACATCGAAAACCATCCCACGTTAGAAAAAAAGAGTCACAGTTTCACCGTGAGAGCGAAATAGTAAATCCGATAGCAACAAACAGGAATTTTACATGAATATAGGCTAGCAGATCGCTCCCTCAGGAAACGCAGCCGCTGCACTTGGCTCAGGGGCGGATCTATGCATGGATCTATGCAGCGGATCTATGCATCTATGCATGGCTCAGGGGCGGATTCAGGTACCTAAAGGGGGGGGGGGGTACAAAGGCTGAAGCCCCCGCTCAGCTGTGCATTTTGATGGGTCACGCATACTTACAACAGCCCAGAGGGGATTATAGCGGTGCCTAAGAAGCCTTCGTTGTAAATGTGCATAGCGAAGCAGGAAAGGGTAGAGCGATGAGAGAGGTAGAGAGCAGGGACAACATTCTTTTTACCCCTTTTGGGCAGTGGCAGGCAAAGCAACATGAAGGGGGCAAACTCAACAGGCAGCCTGACAGAGGAGGTGGACGACAGGCACTGAAGGGAGGGGACGGGGGCTGGCTTAAGGGGGGCGGGAGTGGGGGTGTTATCGCCGCTACCGTCCCCCCCCCCCCTTGGATCCGCCGCTGCTATGGCTTCAACGGAAGTTTTGCAATAAGAGCACAACACCTACAAAGGTATAAGCCATCTACTGATCCCCACTAAAGATACCGCGACGCACGCGACCACGCTCGCTGGTACGAAGTACGCACTCCTGCCGGACTCACGCAGCCCCCCCCCACCTCCCCATCCCGCCGGCTCCTATCTCCATGTGCCCATCGCGCTAATGAGACGGAAGGCTCGTTTCATCTCTGCTTAAGCCCCGTTCGTCGGCAGCGCTCGCGCGCTTTCACTCGCACATGGAACATACGACGCGCGGGGTGATGTAATCGCAGTTTGGACTTGATAAGGAAGATCATGTCGAAGGCAAAAATTCGCGTCGGAGTGTCTATATAATTGCTATCGCAAAAAAAAGCAATATAGCTGCGGGCTAACATCGCATAAAAGCACGGCAACAGCCTGAATTACGGCACATCCGATTATGGTGGAAACGTTACTGTTTTCCGACATCGTGCGCCGAATCGAGCAAGTGGGACCAGTGGCGGTGTCGCGAATTTCGGTCGCCGCTATGCCTTGGCTCTGAAAAGCTTTGTAATTCGCTTTGTAGCAGACATCCACGTGGCGTGGCTGGTATAATTGCGAGCTGCAGCCCCCAAAAATATCGGTGGACTGCCTAAAACTTGTTTCAGCAGCGCCCTCATCGGGAAAAAAGAAAGAAAAAAGCTTCCACTTGCTGTGAATGGGCCCGTTAGTTACGCTAGCTCTCGCCTGGAAATTTATTCTATTCTTCACGGAGTCCTAAATCGCATCTTTGAAGCTCGGGATCAGAGCGAGTGAGCTCTCCGATAACAGCCAACAAGCGTCGTCTTTTTTGTCGCCGATCGGGAAGGCTTGCCAGATACCAGCCTTGTCGATGACATCCGCTTCCTGAACGATCGCGATCGCTTGCAAGATAACTCAAGCTCGTTAAATCTACTGCTACCGCTTCTACAACTAATCATGCTTGCTACTTGACAAGCGGCGATAAAAAAAAACATCGTATCGGGCGCTAACGCACAGCACGCGCGAGAAAGAATACAGAACTACACCGCGTAGTCACAGAACACTCTGACAACACTGCGCGATACAATGTGTCGTGGTTCATGGTTCCCGCATGCCACGCATTAGCCGGATTCTTTCCCACTTCACCGCTCCGAAGGCGATGACAGCATCGAGGTGCGCCACTTCCCCGCTGCCGCAGCGGTCGTTTGATTTGAAAAATGCGTTCCCAAAATATCGAGCCAGCGCTACGGCGACTTTCTTTCAATTTGAATAAAGTTACTGTGGATTTTTCCTGATGGGAGCACAATTTCCCTGAGTTCTCCCTGAGAATTTCCAGACTACCCAAAATCCCTGAGAATTCCCGGTTTTCCCGGTTTTCCCGGTCGGTAGACACCCTGAATATATTATGTGGGCACATTCAAAGTGCACGGAACTGAAAATTTTATTTCCAAGAAACGCTCCCAGCGCGCCAAAAAAATATTTGAAGGTGGCGGCGCGGGCCTCCTGTTTTTGCTCACTGCAATGTTTTCGGATTTCACGGCTGAATTTAGCGCGAACTATAAACGATGTGTCGAAAATTTTTTATAGTTCGCGCTAAATTCGGCCGTGAAATCCGAAAACATTGCAGTGAGCAAAAACAGGAGGCCCGCGCCGCCACCTTCAAATATTTTTTTGGCGCGCTGGGAGCGTTTCTTGGAAACAAAATTTTCAATTCCGTGCACTTTGGATGTGCCCACATAACATATAAAAAACCCAGGCAAAACAAAAATTGAGATCGGACAGGCATGTTCGATCTCTCTGGAATCACCCTGTAATGTCGACAATCGCCAAGTAACCGCTCTCGTGGATACCGGCGCCGACTACTCGGTTATGAGTGGTGAACTCGTGGCTGCTCTTCGAAAGGTGACGACACCATGGAATGGTGCTCCCCAGCTGCGTACGGCGGGTAGTCATCTGGTGACACCCGTTGGTAGATGCACTGCCAGAGTGCATATTGGTGACTCTACCTTCATCGGCACTTTTGTCGTGCTACAGGAATGCTCGAGGCAGGTCATATTAGGAATGGACTTTCTGAGAGAATATGGGGCTGTCATAAACCTTCGAGAGCTGCTGGTGGCATTTTCACGCGACACGAACTCACACGAAGGCGAATCCCGCACTGTCGCGCTGCGTGTATCCGACGATTCCGTGACGGTGCCGCCCCGTTCCAGTGTGCTGGTTACTGTGGTGAGCGACAGCGACCGAATGGCCCTCGGAATTGTAGAAAGCGATGTATCTGTCCTCCTGTCTCGTCAAGTATGCGTCGCCCGCGGCCTCATGGCACTGACAAAAGAGCCCGCTAGGGTTCTACTGACCAATTTCAGTGAGGAATACCAGCACTTCATAAAGCAGAGCGTTGTCGCCTACTTTGAGGAAATCAGCGACGTCAGAACCAGCCCATTATTTGCGGAACTATCCTCCGGTCCTCACGACGACAAGCAGTATACAGTCCAGTTCGATGTGATCCAAGCTGTCGGCTCCGCAGCAAGATAGTCTTCGCTCTCTTTTGCTTTCATTCCGCGACTGCTTCGCCACTACGTCGAAAATCAAGCAGACATCCGTTACCAAGAAAAGAATCTTAACCGAACCCACCGAAAGACCCATCCGACAGCACGCCTACCGTGTCTCCCGACGAGAACAGGACGCGATTCGCGAACAAGTTCAACAAATGCTTGCAGACGACATCATCCAGCCGTCTACAAGTCCATGGGCGTCGCCAGTTGTGTTAGTTAAAAAGAAAGACGGCACACTGCGTTTCTGCGTAGATTACCGCAAATTGAACGTCACAAAAAAAGATGTCGATCCGCTTCCTCGCATCGACGACTCGCTCGACCGCCTTCGAAACGCCAGATACTTTTCATCCATGGACCTGCGCAGTGGTTATTGGTAAATCTAGGTCGATGACCGTGACCGGGAAAAAACTGCGTTTATTACCCCTGATGGGCTTTTTGATTTTAAGGTGCTTCCTTTCGGACTATGCTCTGCTCCTGCAACTTTTCAAAGAATAATGGACACAGTCTTATCCGGTCTTAAGTGGCAATCATGTCTTGTTTATTTATATGACGTCGTCGTTTTTTCGGAGACCTTCGAGCAGCACCTTCAGCGTCTTCGTACAGTACTTAATGCGCTTCAAACGGCTGGTCTATCACTGAAGCCCAAAAAATGCCACTTCGGATACGAGCATGCAAGTATGCAGCTCGAGAAGGCTGAAGCTGAGACAACACCGAGTGCGGCAGTCAACTGAGCTGCAATCAAGATCGGCAGCATCCTCTCCCCGGACATCGGCACCTCACCCGGAGCGGCTGGCGACTGCTGGAGCGACGAGTACTGTGAGAGTCATTGCACGACCGGCCCGCCGTCTCAACCAAGGAGCCAGAGACTGAACGGTGCGAATCCGTCCAAGTACATCAGAAAGCGGCTCCCATGATCTGCTGACTGAGGCCTCGACGAGGAGCCAGCGTGGCGACGCAGCTTCCGACAGAAATCACAGGTGGGTCCCTGTTCTGTTTTCTCCAGGAGCACCATGGCGACTAGGGTGACCAGAAGTCAGAGGGCAGAGGGGACTAGTGAGAACCACGAGCTAGATCGTGATGAGGCATCGGTAGATACTGATAGCGCAGATGTGCGTGTTGTAGAAAGCGCCGATCCAGCTGTACAAGTTCGTGCAAAGGAGCTGGAAATAGAAGCGCTAAAGCTCCAAATCGAGCTACAAAAATTGAAGCTTCAATCGCACACGAGCAATGAAGTTGGGCGGAGCGACAGGTACGGTTTGGCGCGGTATGCGGATCAGTTGCGAGCAGTTCTTCCGCAAATGCCGGTTTCCGATGAGCTCGTGCCGGCGTGGTTCTGAAGCGCTGAAAACATGCTGAGAAGCTGCGAGATCCCTGACGAGGTACAAGGCGCTATCATTGTTTTAAATTGTGATCACAGCGCAAAGTAAGACACGAGACAGAGAGCAACGCTGCTCTCTGTCTCGTGTCTTACTTTGCGCTGTGATCACAATTTAAAAAAATGGAATACCAACTAGCCCGTACCCAGACCTTGCTATCATTGTGCCGTTCTTGAACGAAAATAGCCGCACATTGGTGGCAAATCGGGCTGATGACCGAGTGCTTTCGTACCAGGAGGTTCGCAACCTTATCCTGCATGAATTAAAGCTCACCCCTGAGGAGTAAAAGCGCCGCCTCTATGCCTGCCGGAAGGGAGATGAGACGTGGGGGCAGTTCGCCACAAGGCTCGAGATTTTACTAGATTATTATCTCCGCAGTAAAGAGATTAGTAGTGTTCAGGAGCTGCGGGCATTGCTCATATCAGACCGAGTCAAGCAGCTGATGCGTGAAGACATGCGTGCGTATGTGCTACAGCACGAGACGGCAGAATGGCTGTGGGGGCAGTTCGCCACAAGGCTCGAGATTTTACTAGATTATTATCTCCGCAGTAGAGAGATTAGTAGTGTTCAGGAGCTGCGGGCATTGCTCATATCAGACCGAGTCAAGCAGCTGATGCGTGAAGACATGCGTGCGTATGTGCTACAGCACGAGACGGCAGAATCGCTGAGACCTCACGACCTGGCGAAGCTAGCACAGAAATATGACGAAAGCACGTTTACTAGAAAGTCGAGTAAAACAGTCACGGGTAGCTCGAGGAATGGCGAAGTGTTCAATCGCCGCACGACAGACAGGTCATTGCAGGGAAATGAGAGAATGGGTGTCCGATGCTATGCATGCGGCGAGAACGGGCACTATCAGTGGCAATGCTCGCAAATGACAATTCCAGCCACTGAGCAGGGACAAAATCGTCTCCCTCAGGAGAGGCTCGCTGCGAGGGCAGCATGCGAACCGGCGGCGGAGAGCATAACAACCGAAAGGGGCACGGCTGGTAGGTCGAGCTTAACATGGATAGAGTTGGTAAGTGCGGGGCGCAGGTTTAACGCGTGCTTAGATTCAGGAGCGGACATAACAGTGATCAGGGGAGAGTTAGTTCCGGAAGTAGCGAAACTCCAGGAAGTAGGGAAAGTGCGATTGAGGGGAGCATTCGGGCAGGCTGTCCCCGCTGATTTGATGTACGTCCCTTTGGCACTGCACATTCCAGGGGGAGATACTACTCCGGAGCTGATGGAACTGTGCGCGGTTACTGAAAAGCTCGCGTAAGGAGTAGACGCCCTCTTAACGCCGGACACGCTAGAGAAGCTTGAGCAGATTCGAAGAAACTCGCGGGAACTGGTGATTCATATTCTGAGGGCGGAGCAGAATGCCGCCGAGGAAGTTGATCACGAAGATGAAGTGAGTGCTCAGGAGACGCCGGAGCACCGGCTAGATTCAATGGGGTCTACAATAGAAGGACAAGTAACGACGAATCAGGTGGGTAATGAGATGTTCGCAAAAGAGCCACGGGAGGACAGCTCCCTGCGATTGCCATGGGAGCAGGCACGTGAGGGCACACACGGAATGTTCATAGAGGGTGGTTTATTGTTCCACCGGGAACTCTTGAACGGGAGGCAGTGTAATCGGCTTGTCTTACCTGAAACACGTCGCAGAGAAGTGTTGGAGCTCGCTCATGATGCACCTTGCGGTGGCCATTTCTCAGGAAAGAAAACGAAAGAGCGCGTTCGTAGTGCATTCTTTTGGCCAACAATGCCCGCGGATATCAAAAAGCATTGTCAATCTTGCCTTACCTGCCAGAAATTCGCGAGTAGAAAGGTGGCCGATCGAGTGCCATTCACTCCCCTCACACGACCGCAAACACCATTTCAGGTTGTATACATCGACTGTATCGGTCCCATAGAGCCTGCATCTTTACGCGGCCACAAGTATGCTTTGTGCATGATTGACTTATGCACGAGGTGGCCCGAAGTCATTCTGCTTCGAGCTTTGACCGCGAGTGCAACTTGTCAGGCGCTGTTAGATATTTTCTCGCGGTATGGGGTACCTGAACTTATATGCAGTGATCAGGGCACGAACTTTACTGCAGCGTTGACTAAGGAGCTGACAGAAAGACTGGGGGTGGAGGTACGGTTTTCAACGCCAGAGCACCCACAGAGTAACGGATTAGTGGAGAGGTGGAACGGAACATTTAAGGCGGTGCTGAGACATGTTATACACGACCATGCCCGAGATTGGGACCGCTATATACCATGTGTCCTGTGGGCGTATCGCGAGATTCCTCATGAGATAACAGGCGTGGCACCGTTCGAGCTAATGTATGGTCGCTTGGCCCAAGGACCATTAAACATACTACGGAAAAGCTGGACGGGAGATTGGCAGCCGCCAATAGGTCTAAATAAAAGTGCAACTGCATATTTGACGGAGCTCCGTGCGCGAATGACAAAAGCAGCGCGTCCAGTTGACAGCCGCGCGGAACGAATACAGCAGATGTACACTGAGAAGTATAACCTTCGAGCTAGGCCAAAAGAGTTTGACGCGGGGGAGCAGGTACTGGTTCTTGAGACAGGTCACGTGGGAAAGATGCAGCCGAGGTGGAATGGACCCGCGGAAGTGGTGCAGCAGGTGCGGCAAGACAGCTACATCGTCAGGTTTCCGGAAGGTGCGGAAAAATGGGTGCACGCCAATCACCTCAGAAAGTACTACGTCCGGGTACATAACGCGGCTGTAGTGTTTGAAACAGACGAAGAGTTCGGCAATTTGGAAACAATTCCGGAGTGTAAGAGGAGAGGCAATGGCATACTTACAATGCTCCAGGAAAGTACACACCTGTCTAAAACGCAGGCACACGAATTGAGTAAAGTATTGAAGAAGTATGAGCATACCTTTTCAGAAAAGCCTGAAATGTCTAAAGTGGGTAAACACAAAATTACCCTGCTTCCGGGCACGACGCCAGCGAAGTCCTACCCCTACCGTGTGTCGGTAGCGCTGAGAGCGGAAGTGGAAAGACAGGTATCCGAGTTGAAGGATTGGGGCTTGATTTACCCCATCGAAAGCAGCTCTGCGCACCCGGTTGTGTGCGTTTCGTAGAAAGACGGTACGATGAGAATGTGCGTTGATTACCGCCAATTAAATACAGTCACAGAACCAGACAATTTCCCAATGGGTAAAACGGCGGAATTGCTTTATGAAGTGGCTAAGGCTAACTACATAACGCTACTTGACATGACTCGAGGCTACTGGCAGATACCGGTCGAAGAGAGCTCGCAGAAGCTTACTGCATTCGCGACCACAAGTGGTCTATACGCGTGGCGAGTAATGCCGTATGGGCTGCGGAACTCTGCCGCGACCTTCCAAAGGATTATTAATGAAATACTCCAAAGGCATAGAGGCTATTCGTGTGCTTACATAGATGATGTAGCAGTGTACTCGGAAAGCTGGGAGTCGCATGTATGTCACTTGGAGGCGGTGTTGGCCGCTATAGCGGAAGTGGGTCTAACGATTAACCCGGAAAAGTGCAGGCTCGCACAAGCGAAGGTTAGGTACTTAGGGCACGTCGTTTGTTCAAGGTCTCACTCCCCCGACCCCGATAGGGTAAGTGCGATAGCGCAGTTGAAAACACCGCGTACAAAGAAAGACCTGCGAAGCGCGCTGGGGCTCTTCAATTATTATCGGTAATATATACCCGCGTACTCAGAAATAGTGCGCCCTTTGACAGACCTGACAAACCGCCGTGTACCCAACATCATCGCGTGGAGCTTAGAAAGTGAAAGGCCATTTAATGCTATTAGCTGGCCCTGAAGGCCGTGCCTTCATTAAGTGCTCCACACCTGGGTAGGGAATTTGTGCTAACGACAGATGCTTCGGAAAGGGGTGTAGGGGCCTGTTTGGCTCAAGAGACAGATGGAGATCAGAAACCTATTGCATTCCTCAGTAAGAAGCTCACTCCTCAGCAGGCAATGTGGTCGGCTATTGAAAGAGAGGCATTCGCTGTTGTGTGGGCGCTTGGACGATTGGACACTTGGTTATTTGGCGCCAGAATAAAGGTGGTGACTGATCACAACCCGCTGACCTACCTGACCCGCTCCATGTCATCCAGTGCACGCCTGACCCGATGGGCCTTGGCATTACAAAAGTATGACATCACATTTTCTCACATAAAGGGATCACTTAATAAGTGCGCCGATGCCTTGTCGCGGTTGGACAGCGGGGATTGCTAATGGAAGATAAGGGTGACTGGAGGGGAGGCCGTTATTGCAAACTTTGTTTTTGGCCAGTACTGTCACACGGACCCCGTTGTGAAATGAGAGTATGTCAGTTTTTTTTAGATTAGCCAGAGAGCAAGATCATTGCGCCTAATGGCGAATTCCACCGGAAGTCCTGGAGCGAGCACTCGGATTGTACCAAGCCAAATCTGCCAGTGGAACACGTGAATGCTCCGCGTGAGGTCGCTCCGGAAGTTGTTTATGCATACGTCACGTAAATTGGCTCAGGGAACTATTTCTGCTTCAGCTCTGTGCGTTTCCATGGGTCGCCGCTGCAAAGCGCCCATTTCGACCGAGCAGTGGCGTAAAGCAGGCGTGCCATTTTCTTGTGTTGCGCTGACAAATATGGACGAGCACATGGAAATCTCTTCTTCGATGTAGCCGATGATCTTCGGGCGGGCGCAAAGCGGGTCAGGGAACATTTCTTTAAGCATCATTTCGTAGAGCACGTACGGTTCGTCGTCATCGCTGGTGCTTCAGAACTCGTGCTCTCGCTGTCGCTCAGAGTAAAAAGCAAACCAGAAGCTCGCCCAGCAGAGTCAAACAACGCCATTTTAGGAATGTAAACAAGTGCACAGGGTGATCAGACCCCGCTTTAAACACGCTGAAGACAACCGAGTCGCCCGACTGTACCGGAAATTACGTCACCGCGTTGCCGGAGTTCCGGCGAAATCCACGTCTGCAAGACGGAGCAACTCGGAACGCTCCGTCGCGGAGTGGGTTGCTCCGAATCTGCCAGTGGAAAACGCGAACTTGCTCCGAATCGACCAGTGGAACGCAGATTCTGGAACGCGGAGCAAGAAAGCTTGCTCCGGCTCGACCAGTGGAATTCGCAATAAATGTTGACTGATTGCCATGGTGCTTCAAGGAATGTACAGCACAGGGTCCAACCTGCGAGGACGTTCCAAACAGGCGGTGTGCCTGCTTGAGTGCATTTTGGTGTGGGTGTGTGTGGATGTAACAACCCCTCCTCGTGCGATTATGCATGACTTCATGCGCTGGACTGAACACAAACATTAGGGAAGGGGTGCATCCGGCATGACGCTCGGTAGTGATCGCGGCCGGCCTACCGGGGCGGCGCGACGCGCTTTGTGTTTCCCTCTAGTGCGGCCGTGGTGCCCCGCCACGGTGGTCTAGTGGTTATGGCGCTCGACTGCTGACCCGAAGGTCGCGGGATCGAATCCCGGCCGCGGCGGCTGCATTTTCGATGGAGGCGAAAATGTTTGAGGCCCGTGTACTTAGATTTAGCTGCACGTTAAAGAACCCCAGGTGGTCGAAATTTCCGGAGCCCTCCACTACGGCGTCTCTCATAATCATGTCTTGGTTTTGGGACGTTAAAACCCCATGTATCATCATCATTGCGGCCGCGGTGTTCAATCACATTTTAACATGCCGCGGGATGGCGACCAATTTCTTCGTCCAATATGCGATGCTCTTCTGGCTATCACACCTCGTTCTCTGATTACGCTTTCACCGTTAACTACTATAGCTACCACAAGTGTTTGTTTAATCGTTTAACATGGGCGTTAGTCGTCGAGATGGAGATGTGCCACCAATCATCAAAGTGGGTGCATCCACGTTAAACGGTGCTATAGCTGCCATATATCAATATACATTGTGCAAACTCTCTCATATCAATGTACAGTATACATTCAGTTACTTCTGCAAGGGCACGCTTTACTTTCGTGTTATTCCGATTCCTATGACGGAGGGATCAACCATCTTTTTCCAAAGTTTCTAGACCTGGCGTGGCTCTGTGGTAAAATATGCGATTGCCACGCAGAATGCTTGGGATCCGATTCCTGCTGGGATCCTAATTTTTCTTGTTTGCATTCGTTGGGTCAACGCTGCCGATGCCGGTTTTTCTTAATGCTCTCGCATTAAAGTTACCACTGTCTGTTCTCGCCGTTCCTGGGTAGATATTTCACTTAACAAAACACGTTGCGGGGCTAGTTGGTGACACATTATTTAAAAATTGTAGCGCTATATTAGACGAGGACAAGAAGAAAGGTACATGACAGGACGGGCGCTGACTCCAACATCAGTCAGCGCCCCGTCCTGTCATGTACTTTCTTCTTGTCCTCGTCTAATATAGCGCTACAGTTTTTTAATAAGACTGGGTAGATATATACTACCCAGTCTTATGCTACCCACATATATATATGTGGCGCATACCCGTACACCACGGCCCGCGGTAAACGGGTATGTGCCACACGTGTCTGGGCGAAAGGGTTTGACGACGTACGCGACAGGATTTTCATGTTATTTATGTCATGACCAGTCATAATCGTCCACTCCTCTTACCCTCCCATGCCAATTTTGGTCTACAACAAGTTAAGGAGACGATCAGGAGAGCCCCAAGACGTAGGCGGCTAGACAGACAGACAGATAGACAGATAGATAGATAGATAGATAGATAGATAGATAGATAGATAGATAGATAGATAGATAGATAGATAGATAGATAGATAGATAGATAGATAGATAGATAGATAGATAGATAGATAGTGTAAGCAATCGAGAGCGTCATCGATGCGTGGCAACCCGCAACCGACCCGCAAAGCGCTCACGCCGGCGTTCTGAAGACCTACAACCGCCTGCGTCAGCGATACTATTGGCGCGGACTGTATTCATTTGCGTGCAAGTATATCCGCACTTGTAGCGCCTGTCAGTGACGAAAGGCTCCACCCCAACGACCAGCCGGTACACTTCAGCCTCTCCCGTGCCCGGCGCGTCCGTTTAAGCGCGTTGGTATTGATTTATACGGCGCGCTTCCCTCGACCACTTCTGGGAACGGATGCATTATTGTCGGCGTAGACCACCTCACGCGTTACGCAGACACTGCAGCTTTGGCCAAGCAACAGCCAGAGAAGTTGCGTTTTTCATTCTACGCAACTTCGTCCTGCGCCACGGCGCCCCGCGCGAACTTTTGAGCGACAGAGGACGTGTTTTCCTGTCCGAAGCTATTGAAGCATTGCTTGTTCAGTGCAATATCGTTCACCGCCTGACGACCGCATATCATCCACAAACCAATGGCCTAACCGAGAGATTTAATCGCACTCTCGGTGATATGCTGACGATGTACACCGCATCCGACCAGACCAATTGAGACACCGTTCTTCCTTTCGTGACATACGCGTACAACACTGCTACGCAAGCCACCACAGGATTCTCACCGTTCTTTCTTTTATACGGACGAGAGCCTTCATGCACGCTGGACACCATGCTTCCTTACACACCTGACGCATGCGAGTACAGCCCAATCTCCGACTTTGCCAGGTACGCAGAAGATTGCCGACAGTTGGCCAGTTCATTTACGACAGAAGACCAAGGTCGCCAGAAGCTTAGGCGCGACGACGACGGACCTCTTGCTCTTTCAACACAGGTGCTCTCGTCTGGCTTTGGGTACCGTCGAACACTCCTGGACTTTCCTCCAAGTTACTAGCCCGATAGCACGGCCCCTACCGCATTCTTCCTCAGACTTCTCCGGTCAATTACGAGGTCGAGCCCTTGACACCATCTGACGACTTGCGCCGTCGAGGCCGAGAAATCGTCCACGTGTCTCGCATCAAGCCATATTATGACCCCGCTATCTTGTCAACGCCTTTAGTCGCCAAGATGACTCCGCTATTCTCCGGGGGCCAATGTAGTGAAGAGAGGACGGCGAAGAAACACACGAGCAAGCTAGCAAGCAAGCAAGCAAGTCAAGAGTAGCAGGGGACTCCAGCTCGCGCTTGCCCGAATTTTGGGCTGCTTGACGCCCGCCGCTCTCCGACGCCCTACTCTAGACGCCTGTTGACATTCCCTGAAGACGCGCCAATAAACCACGTCACAATAGATAGATAGATAGATAGATAGATAGATAGATAGATAGATAGATAGATAGATAGATAGATAGATAGATAGATAGATAGATAGATAGATAGATAGATAGATAGATAGATAGATAGATAGATAGATAGATAGATAGATAGATAGATAGATAGATAGATAGATAGATAGATAGATAGATAGATAGATAGATAGATAGATAGACAGACAGACAGACAGACAGACAGACAGACAGACAGACAGACAGACAGACAGACAGACAGACAGGCAGACAGACAGACAGACAGACAGACAGACAGACAGACAGACAGACAGACAGACAGATAGATAGATAGATAGATAGATAGATAGATAGATAGATAGATAGATAGATAGATAGATAGATAGATAGATAGATAGATAGATAGAAAGAAAGAAATGCTCATAGTGCCTAGGGTTCGCTAAGAAATGGTTCGCATTTATTATGCACTTCATGCATAGTATCTGCCTCCCTGCACCGCAAACAATGTGGCGCGCAACTTACCAATATCCACCAGCCGGTCATATACAGGCCTGGTGTCAACAAAGTAGCTGTAGAATTGCGGCCCGGATGCCCCCAGCAAATCCAAGAGCACCATCACCTCCTATAGCGGGAAGAGAGACACCAAAGCCTCACTACACATTGAACGCTCTTGTTAATGGGAGACTAAACAATTTGAACACAATTTCACTGTTACATCGCAGTGAAGGGAGCACATAGGTGTCACGTGCACAATAACAATTCACAATTGTTATAGCGCGAATTCAGGACAAAGACAAACGGTAGACGAAGACGAGCGCTAACTTCAGACTAGGTTAATTGTGCAGAACACGAAAATATGTAGATGGCACAACAACGTGAACAAAGATAAGCAATGCAAAGATGAGCAAGGCAAAAAATTCAAACACCAAAAACGTACAAAAAAGAAACCTAATGAAACATCAAGAAACACAAAAGACCGATAAACCAAAAAAGCCACAAATTCAGCCTAAAATGTACGTTGCACAACACGCTCCTTTCTTTGTATGTCTTATGTTACCGGACCATTGCACGTGTACCAGAACCGCACCAGAAACACGAACATTCGAGATTAATTTAGGACCGTGTCTTATGCTTGAGCGCGCAAACGCGACCAAATGTGTTCATTCTCGAACTAACGCGGCACCAGCGATAAGGCTCAAATAAATGCCGACACGCCTTGCCGCGGTTGTTTTATCGACGGCTGACGCTCTGCTCGCCACTATCACTGTACAGTGTGTATTGCTGTAGTTTGAATTTCCGTTTCCCGGCCACAAGTTCGGCCAAATAAAGAGTTTCATCTTGGACACGCCGACTACTGCCTTCGTCGACGTGACGACCCCGTGACATCTGGTGGAGGTGCTGTTCGTGCATGTTCCGGACACCCCCGTCAAGCCGTGAACCCAGCCCAAGTCGCAAAGAAGACATCGACACGAACAGCGGAACGAGCAAGCCACAGGCAACAAGGTCTACCGCCTGAGTACGGGCCTCTACCTGAAAACACACGGCAAATCAAGAACGTCACCTCGACCGCAGTGACGATGACACCCACTGCGCCGCCTGCACCGATTCTGCTCCGGCAACCCAGGGAGCCCTCAACTTTCCGTGGATCATAGATTGAAGACCCAGAAGGCTGGCTGGAGACGTGTTACCGAGTCGCCACCTCCAACAACTCAGACTCCAATGAAAAACTACGTCACGTCTACATCTACTTAGAAGACGCCGCGAGGACAGTTCGGGAACCGAGAGTCTGCGCTACAGACCTGGTATCTCTTTCGGATGACGTTCCTAAGCGCGTTCACGAGCGTGCTACGAAAGCAACGGGCCTCAGCTATGCTGGAGACCCGTGTGCAGCTGCCCAATGAAAACATTGCCATCTATACAGAAGTGATGAATCGCCTGTTTCGACACGCCGACGCAACTATGCCCAAAGAGAAGAGTCAGGTTCCTCATGCGGGGTGTAAAACAAGAACTCTTCGCTGGATTAATAAGGAAACCGCCGAAGACGGTCGCTGAATTTGCTTCGGCGGCTTCGACAATCGAGGAAACGCTTGAGATGCGAACGCGGCCATACAACCGCAGCTTCTTGGCCACAAGCTACGTTGACGTCCAAGCGCTAGAAACCGCCGATCTGCGTGACACG
Source organism: Rhipicephalus sanguineus (assembly GCF_013339695.2). Classification (NCBI taxonomy): domain Eukaryota; kingdom Metazoa; phylum Arthropoda; class Arachnida; order Ixodida; family Ixodidae; genus Rhipicephalus; species Rhipicephalus sanguineus. The sequence goes on along the minus strand of NC_051186.1, from coordinate 144,123,859 downwards.
ATCAGAGCATTACGCAAGATGAGCTGCGAAAAATTCCAGCTTTAGCGCAACGTCAGGCGAATTGCATCACTGACGTCATGCGCGAGAAGATCCAGCAATCACTGGGCGCTCCTCAGCTGGCAGAACCGCAGCCGCAAGCTTTGAGCTATGCTGCTGCAGCCCGCAGTCATGCTCCTCCCCAACGCCTACGCCAAGATGCCAAACCGCCGCAGTATCGACGCCAGACGGCGCCGCCGTAACCGACGCCTACCGTCCGTCTGTTGGCCAGCGCTACAGCTTTAGGAAGACCGACGTTTGGCGCGCCCCTGACCGCTGCGGGGAAGCCGGCCATACCTACCGTCGTTGCCAATACCACCAGATGGGACTACAAGGCTTCGCTGTCAACGCGCCGTTTGCAGAGCGCGGTAAACGACCACGTGACATCGCCGACTACTTCGCAGGAGCGCAATGGACCCCCTGAGGACCTTCCCGATCACTGTCGCCAGGCCACCATGTCTCTCCCCAACGTCGACCGTACAGTGGCCCAACCTGGGGCCGGTCACCTAGCCCCTATTCGGAAAACTAAGGGCAGCAACCAATGGAGGTGCCGTTGCTGCACGACGAAACACCGAAGATCCTACGCCGCCGACGACACCGCCGCGACAAAATCTAAAGAACACGCCGCAAGCCGAACGGAGCCCTGACGCCGAAAAGTCGAGGCCCGAAGACCTCACGACGCATTGTCGAAGCAGCGGGAGAAACCGACGCAACCGTGATCCGACGCCGCGACCTAACCGCAATGCTAGGCGACGAACTAGCGACCTCGACGTTCTCATCGGTGGCCACAGCGACACCCCTCTCGTGGATACTGGAGCCGACTATTCCGTCATCAGTGGGCCGTTCGCCGCGAAGTTTAAGAAAGTTAGGACTGCTTGGGAAGGCCCCGAAATCCGTAACGCTGAAGGTCATCTAATAACGCTGTCTGGAGTCTGCATAGCAAGAGTCACCATCAATAATCGCACTTATCCTTCGAGCCGTCACCTTGCAACATTGCTTCAGGGATGCCATACTTGGCAAGGACTTCTTAAACCATCACGGCGCCGTCATCGACCTAAGAAGTAAGTCGATAACTCTGTCATCGAACAAAGCGACGCCGCCGGATACGAACCCATGTGAACATGCCCTGGACGTGCTCGAGGATCGAGTCACCATTCCGCCTAGATCCAGCGTCCCAATTCCCGTCGGCACCGTAAAAGCTGAAGACATCGACGGTGTCATCGAGACCTATCAGCGTTTGCTGCAAGACCGTGACATCCGCATCGCAATAGGCATTGCTCGGTTGCCTGAAGGAAAACGAAGCCTGATGCTAACGAACTTCGGCCAAGAATGGAGACACCTGAGCCGGGGCACGACGCTGACACGGCACGTACACTGACCAAATGAGAAGAAAACGTCATTAAAGATACACAGACAGTAGCGAAATCTCCTTATCTAATAAAGCAACAGAAAGATGGATGATGCACTTGTCTTTTAGTCTATCGATCCAAAGGGCCTCAACTATTTCCCTCGCAGTCTTGTTCCGGTGCTTTAACAAAATGCCAGTGCCTCCGGGCTGAGGTATGCACCCACATTCTTTACAGTGCATGGCCATATGAGTACTAGGGCGACCTTTTAGGCTGGACAAATGTTCCATTAGTCTAGTGTTGCAGCAACGCCCAGTCTGCCCCACGTACGCGTGACCACACGTCATAGGAATGTTATACATGGCATTAGTCGCGCAATCCACAAACTGCTTCTTGCTCGGATGTTTGATACTGCATTCTTTTTTTTTGTTCGTTCCTTGCTTTCGAACATCTTTTTCACCTTGGAACACACCTTTCTTATCTGTGTGAAACGCCGTGTACATAAGGAATCACTGAAACATTGGAAATTCGTTGATTTTTTTCTGGGATTACCACCCCACAAGCCTTCTTCCTGTTCTAATTTCTTCATTAGCCTAGAGCATGAAGCCTTCAGAATTCGTGATTGGGTACCCGGCTTCTCGCAAGCGATCAACTTGCTGAAGAAACACGGTGTTCACAGTATGAAAACATGACTTTCTTAACGCAGATATGAAACAAGACATGACAATACCATTCTTCACAATTCTGGAATGGTTAGATGCGAAATTCAAAAGCGGCTTCCCCGCTCTAGGCGAGAATTGCCAGCACACATGCCCCGGTCCAAATTTTAACTTGATATCAAGAAACTGCAATTTGCTTCCTGCAGGTACTTAAGACGTAAATGTCAAGCCTTTTCCCCGAGAATTGGAAGGCATCAACCGCCTTATTCTTGAACCCTTCCTTGTCCTCTTGTCTGCCCAATATCAAATAGTCATCAACATACCTGTATATGCTGTATTTAATACCTTCTAAATCATTTTCGAGCTCGCTGTCAATACTTCCCAGAAAATGCTGCTGAGGATAGGAGCCACCTTAGCACCAATGCACACCCCCTTTGCCTGTATGTAAGCTCCATCACAGAATTCTACATTCGTGTTCTGTAAATAAAAAAGCAAAAGTTCTAGGAAGGATTCAACTGTCATCCCACACGTGCTGCGGAAAGCAAGTTCATCGTTTTCCTTTATGACGGAGTCGTTAACTGAGCTCAACATGAAACGTTCGGTGTAATAGAAAGTCCGACAAGCAGTTCAGCATCTTTCCGCGGATTCCTAGATCCGCCAGGTCTCGTAAGATACCATATTTCCAAGTTGTGTCATATGCCTTTTCAAGATCGAAAAATACCGCTAAGCAGTGCTGCTTGTCCAAAAAAGCTTCTCGTACTAGGTATTCAAGGCGGACATGTGGTCGTTAGTCGAACACCCTTTCTTAGAGCCACACTGATGGACATTTATTAAGTTATCAGTATCGAGGACGCACGTTAGCCTAACGTTAATGATGTTCTCGTAGGATTTTGCTACACAACTTGTAAGTGCTATGGGTCTGTAGCTGGTAGGTAATGCAGGGCCTTTTCCAGCTTTCAGAAAGGGAATGATAATAGCGTTTTTTCTAATTTCTTGGCATTCTTCCAGTCGCCCAGATAATGTTAAGTGCAACAATGTCTTCACCGCTTCCTGGGACAGATGGGCGAGCATTTGGTAATGTATTCTGTCTGGACCAGGTGCTCTTTTCTTGCCTTGAGAAAGTACACTGTTCGTTTCCTGAAGGGTTAAGGGGGCGTTGTATGATTTGTCCTTAAAACCTGTTGTGGGAAACTTGTTTTTCCAAAGACTTTATGTTTTAGGAAGGCTGTCGAATAGTTGGCTGAGCTTGAAATGGCGCAAAAGTGCAGCGCTAGTAGGTCTGCCTGTTCGTCTAAGGTTGTCTGGATGCTAGGAGGTGAGAGAATGGGGATGGCGTATGAACTATAGTTGCCGTGAAACTTGGGCACCTGATCCCACATTCTTTTAGATGTGGTAGAGCTGTTAATTGATGAGACATACTTTTTCCGGGAGAGCTTTCCGGACTGCCTGCGGATAAATCTTGCGTTTGCCCTTGCCTTCTTAAACAATAGGAGGTTGTTTTGTGTACGTTATCTACGAAGATTCCCCAGGCCTTGTTTTGCATTCTCTTTGCCCGTGTGCGCTCGCTCGTCCACCAGAGTTTAAGTCTTTTTTTATAACACCAGAGTATTGCGGGATGGTTTGTTCGGCTGCTGCGAGTATGCAGTTAGTGAGTGCCTCATTCATTTCATCTATGCCTAAACCGTCAAGCACCTCGTTTAACACGAAAGTGTTTTATGCGGGGGTCCACCAAGTACATCCGTCACGGATATGACGTTGATAAAATGGACGCCAACGGGTGAGAAAGAAAAAACCAAGAAAAAGATACCCCGCTGGGAATCGAACCCGCGACGGCAAGCGCCCGACGCCCTACCGACTAAGCTAACTCGGGAGATGCTAGACATGGCGCGAACGCGCCTTATATCTTTCGCACATTCTCTTTCGCGGCGGGCGGAGCGGGGCGGTGCCGCCGTCTGTGAGATGTGAAAAGAAGTAATGCTTCACGATCGACACTTACTAGCGCTTACTCCGAGATTGCACGCGATATCGGAGGTCATGGTTAAAGCGTCTCGGTACCAGAGAGGTAGACTGGCCGCGCTGGCGTCGCCGAGGCACCCTTGACGCAGTTACGTTCTTTGCCTTTGGCTTCGTGTTAGCGTGCGTCGGCTCATCGGGTGCACCAACGGGATTTCTCCGCCGCCGACTGCTTCAATGGCGCGAGCACCGACTAACAAAACTGCTGCAATATGCGTTGCAGAAAGGACGCGATTTCGACGGGCGAATGTCGTGCCTTGGTGGAGCGAGAGCAGCGCCTGAGAGACAGAGGCCAGGGGGACGCACGCGTTTGCGGCTCAGGCTACGAACCTCTACCTCCCGTGTTGCTGAAGCGCAGTGTGTGTTATGTATGCATGAGCACAGGCGTCGGCTACCCATTACTAGAAAGCGCACACCGTGCCGTTTCTCTCCTTAATTGACGACGCTTTGCAGAAGTGCATACCGGATACCAGTGTTGATTATGAGCGTGTTGATATCATCCTTACGCGGGATTCACGATTCGCTGTGTCCAAATATATGTTCACACCGTCAGCTACCACAACGGTTTAATCATGATCATGGGCGTTAGTCGTCGCGATAGAGACATGCTGTCAACATGGGTGCATCCACGTCAGCTGCCAAACATAAATAGACATTGTACAAGCTCTCATATATCACTACACAATAAGCACTACTTCTGTGAAGACACGTTTCACTTTCGTGTCATACCGATCCTATGACGGAGGGATCAGCCATGTTTTTTTTAGGGCGGCTTTCTTAGTGAACAGTGCCCAGTCTGCCAGATGTAATTTCTAACGAGGTGGCCTCGATGGAATAGTAGGAAGGCTTCGCTTTAGTTTTATAATAGCGGGCATGTGGTCGCTACCGTAAACTTTGTCTATTACCCTCCATTCAAGGTCACAGAAAAGCGACGGTGAGCACAGCGCCAATCTAAGCAACTCGTAGCTCCCGTGCTGGGGGAGCAGTAGGTGACGCTACCCGTATTTAAAAGACATACGTTGTTGCTCAGAATAAAATCTTCGAGGATTTGTCGTCTGAGGTCAGTTGTACTCCTTCCCCAGAGCGTTCCAGGCGCGTTAAAATCCCCTGCTATAAGAAAGGGTTCTGGCAGTTGGTCCAAAATGTGCTCCAAATCCCCAACCGTAAATATGCATGTGGAGGAATACAGACTGAACATATGGTGACAGTTTTATGAGCTAAAAAAGTGACGGCCGCGACCTCTATGTTACTGTTGACCGTTATGTCTCTTGTTGCGACACCGCTTTTGACCACGATGACCACACCGCCACACAGCCTGCTAGTGTGAACGCGGTCGCACCGCACTACGGTGAAACCTTCAAGAAAATGTGCATGCTCTTCTCCTAGATTGGTTTCCTGTAAGCATGGCCATTCGAGAGAAGGTACTTAGCATATCTCTTATGTCATCTAGGTTATGAATGAGTCCTCCACAATTCCAATGGAGAATAAAAGCCATTTTGGAAAGGATACTTGAAAAGTAAAGGAAAACAAAAAGTAGTGAATAGGGATGGAAAATTTGAGGTGACATGTCTGCTGAAACACGGTAATGAAAAACAAAAAGAAACCATAACCTTTTAGGTTGTGGTACAGGAATTTTGTTTATTTTACAGAGCCTTTTTCAGGCCCTGTAATTGGTGTTCTGTCCTTGTTGGAGCGGTCGAGCGAAGCTCGCCGCTCCTTCGGCGCTTTCTGCGCCATTTGGCTTGAACTGGTGTCCATAGCCTCCTGCGATGCACTGGACGCCCGCTCCACAGAGCGATCTCTGCGTCGCTTAGACTTCACCTCGATCGACGAAGTCTTTGCCCCACCGAACCGGAGGTCGGTAGGACCCCCATGGCCTCTTTGTTGCCCTGGCTGCTGCCAGAGTTTGTGGAGGTCACTGGTGTGGACAGATTGACAGTTGGCAGGGCAGCGATGGCTCCTCCTACCGTAGGGGCAAGTGGCTTTAGCCTGGGCACGCTAGGCGCGATCCGGGCTACCGCCAAGCGCCGTTGTAGTGCCGCCCCTCGTTGCACCACTTCGGCGAAAGATGTTTTTAGTGGGAATGATGACGAGATCCGTTGTCTTGCTTCCCGAAACGTGATGTATTCCTCAACTTTTATAGTGATTATTTCTTTTTCTCTCTTCCAGGCTGGGCACGCTCTGGAGTATGCGGGGTGGCTACCGTCGCAGTTTGCACAAAGGAGCTCGTCATGACTGCAGTCGTCAGCACTGTGACCGGTTGTGCCGCACTTAGCGCAAGTCAGCTGCCCTCGACAGCTCTGGATGTCCAAATCGCTGGCATTTGAAACAACGCCTCGGGTTTGGAATGAACGGTCGGACATGGAGTTTTACATAGCCACTTTCAAGAGTCTCGGGCAATGTGGTTGAGATGAAGGTGAATATCAAGTGCTTCGTTGCTATTTCGTTGTTCTTACGTCTGAGTTTAATGCGCTGGACATGTGTTACACCTTGTTCCTTCTATCCATCGAGGAGTTCTTCATTCAGTGTCATCAAACCTTCGTCCGATACCACGCCCTTCACTGTATTCATGGTACGATGCGCGCTGACAGAGACGGGGATATTACCAAAGGCTACGAGGTGTGAGAGTTTATTGTACTGTTCCTTGCCTTTGAGTTCGAGGAGAAAATCTCCACTTCCCATCTTCGTGGCCTTATAACTGTTTCCAATGGTCTCTTTCAGGCACTTGGCAACAAGAAAGGGTGAGATTGCGCTAGCTTTCGTAGACGAGTGTTCGCAGTAGAGGACGTGGTATTTCGATAAATTTTCTCCGTTTTTGGGCCAAAGGAGTGAAGTTAGGTCGGTGCGTACTCTTTTCGGGGCACGATCGGTTACAGGTTTCGAAGATCCCATGGGAAAAAATTCGGCAGATCCCACGCACTGTGTGAATCGATGTAATGCGAAGCAGCCAGCAAGGAGCTGCATACATCGCCTTGTTTGTCTTTGAGCCAAATGAAATCATTCATGCCATGGCATCTAGTCCACCATATATCGCATGTTTGCCATGCACGCATGCATGCACAATCTAGTGTACACCATGCCAATGAAACGCATATTCTGGTATATAAATGCATGACCTGTCGTTTATGTTCATCACGCACTCGTGTCATGCCATACCAATTTTGGCATATATCACGTTAACAAAACGGCCGGAAGCGCACCATGACAGTGGCATGTAAATCATACCGCACATGACATGCATAACATGATCCGCATGTTAAGACCTCTCATTTATGTTCGTCATACAGTGACATCGCGCGATACCAATTTTGGTGTATATCAAAAGAGCAAAATGGCCGCGAGTGCACCATGAGTAGAGCATGTAAATCATGGCATACATGACATGATTATTATGGTTTTTCATGTTACCACCTGTCACTAATGTTCATCACACAGTCACATCGCGCAATACCAGTTTTGGTGTATATCAAGCTATCGAAACGGCCGCGAGTGCACCATGAGCGTGGCATGTAAGTCATGACATACATGGCATGCATGTCATAGTTTTCATGTTACCACCTGTTATTCGTGCTCTTCATACAGTCACATCGCGCAATACCAATTTTGGTGCATATCAATCTAGCGAAACGGCCACGAGTGCGCCATGAGCATGGCATGTAAATCATGACGTACATTTCATGCATGTCATGATTGTCATGTTACCACCTTTCATTTACCTTCGTCATACAGTGGCGTCGCCAATACCAATTTTGGTGTATACCAAGCTAGCGAAACGGCCGGGGATGCATAATGAGCGCGGCATGTAAATCATGACATACATAACCTGCATGTCATGATTTCCATGTTACCACCTCTCATTTACGTTCGTCATGCAGTCGCGGCGCGCTATACCAATTTTGGTGTGTCAAACAAGCGAAACGGCACGAGCGCGTCATGAGCATGACATGTAAATCATATCGTGCATGTCATGCATGTCATGATTTTCATGTTACCACGTCTCATTTACCGCCGTCGTACAGTCGCTTCGCGCAATAGCAATTTTGGTGTACATCGAGCTAGCGAAGCGGCCGCGAATGCATCATGAGCGTGGCAATTAAATCATGACATACATGACATGCATATCATGGTTTTCATCTTACCAACTGTCATTCATGTTCTTCATACAGTCACATCGCGCAATACCAATTTTGGTGTATATCAATCTACTGAAACTGCCGCTAGCGCAGCATGAGCGTGGCATGTAAATCAGGTCGTACATGACTTGCATGTCATGATTTTTATGCTACCACGTCTCACTTACGTTCGTCATACAGTCGTGCCGCGTAACACCAATTTTGGTGTATATTACGCAAGCGAAACGGACGCGAATGCACCATGAGCGTGGCATGTAAATCATGACATATATGACATGCATGTCATGGTTTTCATCTTACCAACTGTCATTCATGTTCTTCATACAGTCACATTGCGCAGTACCAATTTTGGTGTATATCAATCTACCGAAACTGCCGCTAGCGCATCATGAGCGTGGCATGCAAATCAGGTCGTACATGACTTGCATGCCATGATTTTCATGTTACCACGTGTCAGTTATGTTCGTCATATAGTCGTGTCGCGTAACACCAATTTTGGTGTATATCACGCAAGCGAAACGGACGCGAATGCACCATGAGCGTGGCATGTAAATCATGACATACATGTCATGGATGTCATGGTTTTCGTGCTACCACCTGTTATTCATGTTCTTCATAAAGTCACATCGCACAATACCAATTTTGGTGTATATCAATCTAGCGAAACGGCCGCGAGTGCGCCATGAGCGTGGCATGTAAATCATGTCATACATGACATGCATATCATGATTTTCATGTTACCACGTGTCAGTTATGTTCGTCATACAGAAATGTCTCGTCATACCAGTTTTCGTATGTATCCCTCCATTTAAACGGCCGCGAGCGCCCCGAGACCATGTCTTGTAAATCATGCTGCACATGACATGCGCGTCATGATTTGCATGTTAGGACCTGTCATTATTTTCGCCATGAACTCTTGTCACGCCGTACCAATTTTGGTATATATGAAATTAACGGAACGGCCGCAAGAGCCCAAGGGCCGTGGAATGTAAATCATGCTTATCATGACATGCGTGTCATGATTTTCATGATATGACCTGTCATTTATGTTCCTGATAAGGCCATGTTATGACACACCAATTTTGGTATACATCCGATTAACGAAACGGCCAGGGAGCCCAAAGGCCGTGGAATGTAAATCATGCTGTTCATGACATGCGTGTCATGATTTTCATGATATGACCTGTCATTTATGTTCGTGATAAGGCCATGTTACGACACACCAATTTTGGTATACATCCGATTAACGGAACGGCCAGGGAGCCCAAAGGCCGTGGAATGTAAATCATGCTGTTCATGACATGCGTGACATGATTTTCATGATATGACCCGTCATTTATGTTCGTGATAAGGCCATGTTATGACACACCAATTTTGGTATACATCCGATTAACGGAACGGCCAGGAGAGCACAAAGTCGTAGGCGGCTAGATAGATAGATAGATAGATAGATAGATAGATAGATAGATAGATAGATAGATAGATAGATAGATAGATAGATAGATAGATAGATAGATACGCTCAAAGTCGCAGAAGTTCGCTAAGAAATGCTTCGCATTTAAAAGTGGATCGTTCGGTAACGGCGCCTACCACTCACCACGGAGGCCAACAAGGGGACGTGGCAGAACATGTGAACACGTCTGCACAACGCCAGTATTACGCCGTTACTATAACCCAACATGGTTAACCCTAGCTTGGATTACCACACAAGTTAACCCTTGCCGCGTAGAAAATTGGAAGTAAATAAAAGAGAGGAGAGGACAGGAAAGGTTAACGTGAGCGAAAGACGAAGATGAAATGAGAGAGAGATAAGAAAATGCGACTGCCGATTTCCCCTGGGTGGGTCAGCCCAGGGGTGCCGTCTACGTGAAGCCGGGGCCAAAGGGGTGTGTTGCCTCTCCCGGGGGGCCTTACTTAAAGGTGCAATTACTTGGCGTCGGCTTAACCCCCAGGATCCCCTTTTCCCCGGACTCGGCAAAGCCACGCACGGCGAGGCGTGGGGGGGGGGGTCGAAACCCCCCGCTAGCTCGGGTCCGTGGAGTCGCTACACACCAAACGCCTGCTTGCGCAGACGCCCCTGCGAGGGATGCGTTTGCCTTTTCACATTCTGACAAAGCTACAACGACGACTTCAATGCCTAAGCCATCCTTCGTCGTAAACCCAAGCCTTCCCGCTCGAAAACAGCAACAGCTCCGGTGCCTCGTGAAGGAATAGAAGGACTGTTTCTCGTCGTCATCGCAGATCCGACAAACGCCCCTTGCTAAACACTGTATCATAACGGTAGAAAATGCTCGACCACTCCGTCAGAGTCCCTGCCGGCTTTCGACGCGAGAAGGGGAGGCCGTTAAGAAAGAAGTTGAGGAAATGCTACGCGACGACATTATCCAGTTGTCCAGAGTCCGTGGGCGTCTTGCGTAGTGTTACTGAGGAAGAAGGATGACCCTACGTTTCTGCGTCAATTATCGCCGCCTGGACAAAATCACGCAGGACGTCTGCCCTCTCCCACGGATAGACGACAGGCCTGGTCGACTTTACAACGCAAGGTACTTTTGTACGACGGGCTTCAAGACCGGCTACTGTCAAACCGAACTCGACGAGAAAGACCGAGAAAAGACGGCCTTTATAACACGAGACGGCCTGTTCGAGTTCAAGATTATGCCCTTCGGATTTTTGCTCGGCACCTGCGACTTTCCAACGTGTTATGGATACAGTGCTGGCCAACGTTACTTTTCAAACTTGTTTGTACTGCGCGGAACCGCCACCACACTTGCTAGGTTTTGGCGCTGCAGTCGCATCGGGCTTCAAAACACCGCGCGCGCCGGCCAACGCTGCACAAGCGTTCGCGTTCTCTATCTGCCTTCTGCAGCTTTTGTGGTGGCGTTTCGTACTGCGTTCGCATCATGTGTCGTCTGTTCGCGTGTTCGCGTTCTCTATCTGCCTTCTGCAGCATTTGTGGTGGCGTTTCGTACTGCGTTCGCATCATGTGTCGTCTGCTCGCGTGTTCGCGTTCTCTATCTGCCTTCTGCAGCTTTTGTGGTGGCGTTTCGTACTGCGTTCGCATCATGTGTCGTCTGTTCGCGTGTTCGCGTTCTCTATCTGCCTTCTGCAGCATTTGTGGTGGCGTTTCGTACTGCGTTCGCATCATGTGTCGTCTGTTCGCGTGTTCGCGTTCTCTATCTGCCTTGTGCAGCATTTGTGGTGGCGTTTCGTACTGCGTTCGCATCATGTGAAGTCTGTTCGCGTGTTCGCGTTCTCTATCTGCCCTCTTCAGCATTTGTGGTGGCGTTTCGTACTGCGTTCGCATCATGTGTCGTCTGTTCGCGTGTTTGCGTTCTCTATCTGCCTTCTGCAGCATTTGTGGTGGCGTTTCGTACTGCGTTCGCATCATGTGTCGTCTGTTCGCGTGTTCGCGTTCTCTATCTGCCTTCTGCAGCATTTGTGGTGGCGTTTCGTACTGCGTTCGCATCATGTGTCGTCTGTTCGCGTGTTCGCGTTCTCTATCTGCCTTCTGCAGCTTTTGTGGTGGCGTTTCGTACTGCGTTCGCATCATGTGTCGTCTGTTCGCGTGTTCGCGTTCTCTATCTGCCTTCTGCAGCATTTGTGGTGGCGTTTCGTACTGCGTTAGCATCATGTGTCGTCTGTTCGCGTGTTCGCGTTCTCTATCTGCCTTCTGCAGCTTTTGTGGTGGCGTTTCGTACTGCGTTCGCATCATGTGTCGTCTGTTCGGGTGAACCATGCCAACTTGTTGCGTGCCGGGGTGCGCGAGCGGATACCGCAAGGACGCAAGCAGCTCGGACAGACATTTTTTCTACGCTCCGACCGACGTGAGTCTTCGCGCAGCTTGGAACAAAGCAGTTCCGCGTGCGGACAAGGAATTGACAGCAACGTCAAGAGTGTGCGACCTCCACTTTCATCAACAGGACATATTGAAAACGTACGTCCATGTCATCGACGGCAAATCCGTCGAGATCCCACGAGGCAAATGGAGTCTCGCAAAAGACGCCGTACCCAAGGTGTTTCCGAACCTGCCCGCGTACCTGTCGAAGCCACCGGAGAAAAAACGCAAGCCAAGGTGCAAAAGCGCGAAGCGACCCGCCGATCAAGCTTCAGAGCAGCGCCAAGTTGCGCCATGCTATGACCTTGAGCAGCCGGAAGACTTTCCAGCTCAAGACACTCAGGAATTAACGATAGCTGATATGAAATCTGTAGAGTTGCCCCCCGGCTGGCGCGTGATGACGGGGGTTCATGAGCATGGTGACAGGAGTGAGGACGAATTCGTCGCATTTTTCACGGTAAAGCACGAAGAGAAAACCTTGCAAATTGAAAAGAGCGTAGTTGTCACCAGCGAAAGTTCGGCCTGTTGAGGCGTTTATTGGACGGTAGTCGGCGACGATATGCAATGGCGACAGTCAAGGCAGAAACACGGACTCAGAGCGCGAGCGCGAAGAGCCAAAGGGGACGACCCACTAGAAGGCTATAGAGAGCGCAACCCATTACTCATTAATGGCTTCGCTACAATTTCCCCGGGTATGAAAAGGGAGCCGTCCGGCGACCTAACAGCTCGTCACTATGAGTGGGTCATAGTAGGCCTTGAGGCGCTCCACGTTGACGATGTCGCGCCCTCGACGGCGCATGTCCGAAGATGGTTCGATGGGTTCGATCACGTAGTTGACCGGGGATGTGCGCTCGACGACCCGGTAGGGGCCTTCGTATTTCGGCAGTAGTTTTGTAGAGAGGCCAGTTGCAGTGGTAGGGACCGAGAGCCATACGAGCGCTCCAGGGAGGAACGTGGACTCAGAAGTGGTGGTTCCACCGCGAATGCTCTTCTGCCGCACTTGTTCCTGCGTTGTAAACGTCTTGGCAAGCTCGCGACACTCTTCCACAAGCCTGGCTGTGTCAGATATCGGCGCACACTCAGTTGAATCCGGCTTGTATGGGAGTATCGTGTCGATGGTGTGCGACGGGTGCCTTCCGTACAATAGGAAGAAGGGTGAAAAACCAGTAGTGCTCTGAGGGGCGGTATTATAGGCGTAGGTGACAAAGGGCAGAATGGCATCCCAATTTGTGTAATCGGCGGCGACGCACATTGAGAGCACGTCACCTAGTGTGCGGTTAAAGCGTTCGGTTAGGCCATTCGTCTGCGGGTGGTAAGCAGCAGTATTGCTGTGAACAGCATGGCACTCTTTGAGAATGGCTTCGACGACTTCCGACGAGAAGACACAGCCTCGATCGCTGAGAAGCTCCTGGGGTGGACCGTGACGCAGCATGAATCGGTGTAGCAGGAAGGAGGCAACATCGCGCGCTGTAGCCACTGGGAGGGCAGCGGTTTCGGCGTATCGCGTTAGATGGTCAACGGCGACGATGGAACGGTTACCAGCAGACGTCAGAGGAAGTGGCCCATACAAATCGATGCCCACGCGCCCGAACGGACGGTTCGGGCAAGGTAATGATTGTAGACCGGCGGGTGACACGTGCGTTGAAGGTTTTCGGCGTTGGCAATCGAGGCAGGAGCGAACGAACTTCTGCACGTAGCGGTACATCCCTCGCCAGAAGTATCGTTGTCGAATGCGGTGGTAAGTTTTGGATACCCCAGAGTGTGCGCATTGTGGATCAGAGTGGAAAGACTCGCATATTGCAGGACGCAGACTGCGGGGTATCACGAGTAGCCACTGGCGGCCGTCGGCGTTGTAATTGCGTCGGTGCAGTAGGTCGTCACGAATGGTGAAATGGTGGGCTTGACGACGCAATGCGCGAGTGGTTGGTGTTGCCGACGGATCAGTGAGCAAGTCTATCAGCGAGGCGTCGCGTGATGGAGGTCGACGGGTCAGCAGTCGCTGCCGGCGCAGCTCCTCGTAGCTTTGGCAGAGCGTGATCACCTCGGCCACAGTACGAGGGTTCTTGGCGAGCAGCATAGTGAAGGCATCGTCGTCGATGCCTTTCAGAACGTGGCGGATCTTGTCAGACTCAGGCATGGCCGCGTCAGCCTTCTTGCACAAGTCCAGGACGTCTTCTATGTAGCTCGTAAAAGACTCACCGGTTTGCTGAGCTCGTTCACGTAAACGTTGTTCGGCTTGCAGTTTACGAACGGCAGGGCGGCCAAACACATCGATGATGGCGGTCTTGAAAGCAGACCACGTGGGGAACTCGGTGGTGTGGTTGTTGTACCACAGGCCCGCCACACCCGCGAGGTAGAAAACCAGGTTGCTGAGTTTGCCTGCCTCGTCCCATTTGTTTGGTACGCTCACAGGCTCGTACATCGCAAGCCAGTCCTCAACATCGGTCCCATCCGCGCCGGTGAAGATAGGAGGGTCGCGGATGCGGGGGACACCGGGGCATGCGGTCGTTGTGGAAGGAGACGTTTGCTGAGCAGCGTCTTGAGGCATGGTAGTTGGTAGGGTACGGGATCTCAGCTCCAGGGGCATCGAATAGGAGCACAGCACTCTCGACCAATTTGTTGAGGCGTTTATTGGACGGTAGTCGGCGACGATATGCAATGGCGACAGTCAAGGCAGAAACACGGACTCAGAGCGCGAGCGCGAAGAGCCAAAGGGGACGACCCACTAGAAGGCTATAGAAAGCGCAACCCATTACTCATTAAAGGCTTCGCTACAGGCCACAGGAAGTGCCTACGGTCGTGTAGCGAGTGCTTACGCAAGTATTCCCATCCGTGTTATCGAAGACTTAACCGCCCTCTTAAAAGCTGTACATAAGCTTCACGTGTGTAAAGGATGCCAGATACAGTGTAACAAGTGTATTTCACCAAAGTGCAAAGTGCTGTCGCCCCAACCAACATGTGTAGCATGTCGCATCCACGGCAAGAAAGTTGCGAGAGAGGCCACCCGATTGCGAAATCGACTCGTCCAGAAAAGCAGCCGACTCAAAAACTTGCGAAAAAAAGTCCTGAGGGCATCAGCAAAGAGGGCGTCCTTCATGCGGGACATAAAGATGCTGAAGGACGAATTAACGAATGAGAAGTCTCAATCAATTAGCAAGGCATTGAGCACGCTTCCACCTATACAACAGCTGGCAATTGAAGCATCTCTGAAACAGGTCCATGCAAAAGGCCCTAAAGGAGTGAGGTACACGCGTGCATGGATAATGAATTGCCTGCTATTGCGATTGGCCAGCCCTAAAGCATACAACATGCTCAGATCATGAAACTGCTTCCACTACCCACTTGCAGCCGACTCAGCCAAATTATTTCAGGCGTGCCTTGTGGCTATGGCTACAACGAGGTTGCGCTGAAGGCTATTCAAGCATTTTTTAAAGACAAGCCTGAAGAAGAGCGGTTCGGCACGCTTGTGCTCGATGAAATTAAGCTTCGTGAATCAATTGACTTCAACAAATCAACATATAAATTTGATGGATTTGTTCATTTTGCGGCACAAGGAAGAGACGCAGCAGTGGCAGTTGACCATGCCCTTGTCATCATGTTCATTCCTATTTTCCATAAGTGGGTGCAGCCAGTGGCAAGTTTTGCCACTAAAGGGGCTGCCCCTGGCTTTGCTTTATCCAAGCTTGTTCTGGAACCTGTGCTACAGCTTGAGCGACATGGTGCCTCCGTTACTGCAGTTGTGAGCGACGGTGCTGGCAATAACAGATCGATGTGGACGCACATAGGAGTGTCTGGAAAAATTGGCCAGCCTGTCAACAGAATACCTCATCCATCGCTTGAAGACGGACGTTATCTTCACTTTTTGTGTGACGTGCCTCACATCATGAAGTGTGTGCGAAATAACATTTTGACACACACTTTTGCAAAGATATGTTTTGGGTCATGTGGTTTTTAGGTATAAGTTCATGAATGTCACCAGCTCTCTGAAGAGGCGGTCATTTATTTTTTTGCAGGCTGGTTCAGACTGCATCAACTTTGGACATTACCGGCTGCTGCACAACACCGAGAAGGCAATGCAACTAAAAGTTGTTCCCAAGCTCACCTCATCGCATGTTAATCCTGGTAAACTAGAGATGATGAGCGTCCGGTTAGCAACCCAGGTACGCTGATAATATATGCATATTTTTATTGGTTATGTACACGTTTTAAAAGTTATTTACATGCCTTTTCTTTATAAGTATTTAAATTTATATGTTTCTTTTCTGTATTCCAGCTTCTCAGTAGGAGTGTTGCCATTGGGCTGAAATTTTATCGAGAGCAACAGTATCCTGGATTTGAGGACACACAGGGCACTGAAAACTTCACCCTTCTTATGAACAACATATTCGACGCTCTCAACGCAAAATGTCCAATAACCGGTATCTACAAGAACTCCCCCAAAATCAAGGTGATAAAAGCAGGTTGCATTTTTATTGCTGCATTAGATTGCACTTTGTGAGGGCACCTTTCATACGTAAACACCTTCATACAGGTAATCCAGGATTTCCTTGGAATGCTGAACACCACCGAAAGAACCAGCAGGCTGGACAAAACCAGAATGTTCGCTTCCCAAATGACTATGGAGTCTCTTAGAGTGACTTTGATGTCAGTCCTGGACATAATCACCTTCCTGCACAGCAGGGATGTACCATATGTGCTCACTGCAAAGCTGAACCAAGATCCATTGGAGGTATGTGCCTATTTATTATTAACGCGGTTGTGAGGGAAAGATTTTGGAACTCCTTGGCGACTTATTTTGGCGCTGCTTTGTAAACCCTCATTTGCCCAAGTTCTGCTTTCTTGCACAACATGCTAAAAATGTTCTTTTTCTTTCCCTGTTGCAAGCGTTTCTTTGGAGTGGTCAGGAGCTTTGGTGGAGATGAAGATCATCCGACCATAACACACTTCGGACAGATATTCAGGCTTCTCAGCCTGTACACGCCACTAAAAATGGCAACAAAAGGAAACTGCTCAGGCGAAGCAGACCCGGTCCTTGTGGCAGTGCACGAAAGCCTCAGCGACGAGAAGGTCATCGCTCTTTCGAAAAAAGAAGCCCGGGAGGAAGAGCTGAGCAAGGTCATTTCACAGATAGAATTGCAGGAGCCAATGACAGCTGATACACTTCAGCACAGTTACTGCCGCACGACTGCGAAACCAAGCGCGCTGTACTACCTTGGTGGTTATGTCGTGAAGAAGGCGCGAAAGTTCACCAGTTGTGAAGGTTGCCTTGCAACTTGTATATCTGATAACCACGTACCAGCAGCAGCAGCCTTAACAGAGATGCGATCCTTTGTGCCTGGTGCACTGCAGCATCCATCAGGTGCTTTGATATCTATGCTTAGCGGCATTGAACGTGTAATTGAAAAAAGGACCAATGGTAACAAAGTGTTCGGAGATTTGTTCTGGACTATAATGGGAGAGCTGTCTGGATGTTCTCTGACTCGGGTAGGCTGCACAGAGCATTTTGAGGAGCTAAGTGCGCGAATCATCAAATTTTATTTGACCACACGGATGCATTTCTATTCGAAGTTTCTTCGCCAGCAGCGAGACTCTAGTGTGCCAGTGAAAGCAGCAAGAAAGCGTGCTAAATTGCTATGAAAAGGAAACTGTCAGCATCTGGGATGCACACGTGCATAATTTTTTGTGGATGTATAACTGTTAAATGCATAAGTGCATGTATGTATAAATACCTGCAGGATGTATAACTGCAGGTATTCAAAATAAATAAACAAGTGAAGTAATACCGTCCGATCTGCTTTGAAATGGAGTGAATGAGTACTTGAAAAAAAAAAATGTTGCATGTCACCCGTGCTTAATGCAATAGAGCGTACCATGTTTGCTAGCCATGAACGCATAAGTGTCTAAAAAAAACTTAAGAACACTGAGATAGCGCTATCAAGTGAAAAAACGCGCCTGCGCTGAGCAGCCGACACCGCGCCAGCTGGAGCCCGATGCGACGGTCCCGCCATCTGGCGACAAGCACAGAAAGGGTGCCACCTGCGGAGTATGGCGGCAGCGGAGAGTTTGACAACTGAATGTATCTAGTAACGTTGGTGCTGGCTGGCTTGAAGTGGCAGAGGTGCCTCGTGTACTTGGGCGACGTCGTTGTGTTTGCATCAGACATCAACGAATATATCCGGCGCCTTGAAGCTGTACTTCAAGCAATGAAGACCTCCGGACTCAACTTGAAGCCAGAAAAGTGCCGCTTTGCGTATGAG